>NC_081848.1:16235818-16556594 GCF_963259705.1 Myotis daubentonii | reverse complement strand
AAAAAAATGACAGAAAACTTCCCTAACTTTGGGAAGGATATAGACACACAAGTCCAGGAAGTGTAGAGATTCCCAAATAAGGTGAACCCAAAGAGGCCCACACCAAGATACAACATAATTAAAATGTTCAAGGTTAAAAACAAAGAGAGATTCTTAAAAGCCACAAGAGAAAAGCAGTTAGTTATGTACAAAGGAGCCCCCATAAGACTGTCAGCTGATTTCTCAACAGAAACTCTGAAAGTCAGAAGGGATTAGCAAGAAATATTCAAAGTGATGAAAAGCAAGTACCTACAACTGAGATTACCTAGCAAAGCCACCAGTTAGAATTAAAGGATATATGAGTTTCCCAGACCAAAAAATGTTAAAGGACTTCATCACCACCAAAGCATTATTACATGAAATGTTAAGGGTCTTCTTTAAGAAGAAGAAGGGAAAGAAAGATTAAAAATATTAACAATAAAATGGCAATAAATACATATCTATCAACAACTAAATCTAAAAAAAATAAATAAATAATAAAATAAAATAAAATAAAATAAAATAAATGAACAAGAAGAACAAAAACAGACTCATAGGTACAGGGAATATTTTGGCAGTTGCCAGATTGGGGGTTGGGGGTAGGGGGATAGGTGAAAAAGGTGAAGGGAATAAGAAGTACAAATTGTTAGTTACAGAATAATCACAGGGATATAAAGCACAGAATAGTCAATAATCTATATATATAAAAGCCTAAGTGACTGTTTGACCAGTAGCTATGACGCACACTGACCATGAGGCGGCAGATGCTCTGACCGATAGGTTAGCTTGCTGCTGGGGTCTGGCCAATAGGGACTGGGCGAGATGGGCTGGGAATACCCTGGAGCCCTCCTGCAGTCTCTCCCCAGCCCCAATCATGCACCAGTGCTAGGGACCCCACCGGTGCACAAATCCATGCACCGGGCCTCTAGTATTCTAATAACTGTGTATGGTGTCAGATGAACATGAGATTTATTGGGATGATCACTTAGTATGTTATAAAAGGTCTAATCACTCAGTTGTACACCTGAAACTAATATAATATTGCATGTGAATTGTAATTGAAAAATAAAAATTATTTTAAAAAATAACTAGAAAAACTTTTTCTCTGACTTCTATACTTACATTAATCATGAAAATGATAAAATGCTGATATAAGAGATGCGCTATTCAAACCAGGAGTTTTTAAACTATACATCATAGTCCATTGATAGGTCATAGAGTTAATTTAGTAGGTCACAAATAACATTTTTTTCTATAAAGAGAGAATATATAGAATAAAAACAATCAGAATACATTGCAGCTGATAAGTATAGTTTTACAAAATTATTCTTTCAACTATTTACATGGATATGTGTGTGTGTTTATTGGTAATAGATAGGTTGCAATATAAAATGTGTTTTTTACTGTGGGTTACTGAAAGCCCCTAAAGAATGTTCTGGAGTTGACATATCTTCTGCCCTTTCCTCTAAACCCTTTACATTTATAGTTTAGTACAGTCAACAAATGTTCCTTTAATACCTACATGAGAATTGATACTTTTACTCATGACCCAGTACCTCAAATTTTCTGAGATAGATTCATTTCTGTTTGCCATCCCATAGTGAATTTTAACATGGATCGAAATGTAAAGGGTATCCAAGTTAATTCCCAGTGCAGAAAATATTACATTAACTAGGAAAACACCATTGTTTAAACATGCTGGTTGTTATGTATAATGATCCTTTGGAAACTTAAAAGTGAAAAATACTTCCTTAGCCTCCCCCCTCCCCTTTTCCATCCTGTGCACACACTGATAAGTTATTACAGAGAAAGAAGTGTTTGGGGAGGATATGAGTTAGCACAGAATTTTTCACTCAAGGAAAAATGTTTATTTTGAGAAGAAATGTCACCTAAAAATTACACAAATTCAAAACTTTAAGCAGTGTATGCTTTCTGAAACTTGACAATGTCTATTTTGACATAATTTCCCAGTCTATTTAAATATTATGAACTGCCCTAACCGGTTTGGCTCAGTGGATGGAGCGTCGGCCTGCGGACTCAAGGGTCCCAGGTTCGATTCCAGTCAAGGGCATGTGCCTTGGTTGCGGGCACATCCCCAGTAGGAAGTGAGCAGGAGGCAGCTGATCAATGTTTCTCTCTCATCGATGTTTCTAACTCTCTATCCCTCTCCCTTCCTCTCTGTAGAAAATCAATAAAATATATTAAAAAATAAATATCATGAACTATCATCATTATTTAGAAATTTATTTTCAGGTAAAATTCCATTTCAACTACATAGATTCACTATAATGAGCTTTTTGAAAATGCTCCTTGCCGTAGCTGGTTTGGCTCAGTGGATAGAGTGTTGGCCTGCTGACAGAAGGGTCCCAGGTTTAATTCCAGTTGGGGGTACATGCCTGAGTTGTGGACTCCATCCACAGTGGAGGATGTGCAGGAGGCAGCCAATCAATGATTTTTCTCTCATCATTGATGTTTCTCTCTCTCTCTCTTCCTTCCTCTCTGAAAATCAATAAAAATGTATTTAAAAAAAGAAAAAGAAAAACAATTCAAAATAAAATTCCTTTTTAAAAAATGTTCCTTTAAGTTTGTAGGTTAAAGCAGTGATTTTCAACCTATTTCATCTATGGCACACATAAACTGGTTACTAAAATTCTGCAGCACATCAAAAAATATATGTTTTGCCCATCTGACAAAAAAATAGGTATAATTTTGATTTATTCACACTGGATGGCTATTGTTGTGTTGGCTGTTGTAAGTTTCTTATTTGACAATCTAAGGGAAAAGAAGTCAGTGGCCTGACTAAATAGTTCTTTATAGCATGTTTTAAAAATTCTTGCAGCTCAACAGTTGAAAATCACAGGCTTAGAGCAATACAAAAACTCACTGATATTATAAGATTCTGCATTTGTGGGAAAAGACTTTGCTAAAGAAATTCAGCATGTAAGTCAGATAGTTGTTAAAACCTTTAAATAATTTTAATTTTGAAAATTATAAGTGATTTTAGGAGCCTTAAATACTTTAGGGAAATATCTCACATTGAGTAAGTTCTCAATAAACTGTGATTAAATGACATGTTTAAGAGTTAATAAATAAAATAATTAAGCAATAGCAATTAAAAAAGAGCTAAAACATATTGAGCACTTGCTATATGCCTGGACTGAGATATGTACTTTACATTTGTTAGCCCATTTAATCCTCACAAAAGTGTGTAGGTAGATGCTAACATTATGCCCATTACACAAATGAAACCACTTGCTCAAGGTCTCACAGCTGGTACATGGCTCTGGGACTTGAGATGAGAAATGATAGTCAATACTGGCCTTACATTCTAACAATCATACGTGGAATCCTTTGAGATGTTGTACCCTTAAGAGCGAGCCTTCCCACACCACCTCCAGGACCAAAACTCTTTGCCCACAACTTCTTTTAGTCTTTGAGAGAGAAACTTGTATCTTATTTACAAGAACATTCTTGTTCATAGTACAGATGGGAGAATGAGGGTGTACAACTGTGAGACTAGAGGGGCCTTTCAGACTAAGACATTGATCCACTCAAAGCACTTTCCCTCCCTCTTCCTCACAGGGTCCTGATGCTTTAGTATCCTGGAACTGTCAGTCATGTTCCTCATCTATTGGAAACCTGCAGACCCTCAGCTCTGCCCAGGAAGGCAGAGCCAGACTGCTCTCTGCATTGTACTAGCTGCTGGTTGAATCAGGATTGGTGGGGTGGTCCAGACACCCACTAGGTAGATTAATTCCAAAAATCTCACACAATGAGGATAGTAATGGTGAGCTAGGCAGCCAAGCTAAGTTCCTCTGGGATGTGACCTGGAAAGAATGGAGAAGGGAATAAAGAATGTGGAGAGAAGCTGAGACAAATTAAAGATACAGGCCTCAAAAGAGAGAGAAGGAAGTAAAAAGAACCCTAGAGCTGGTTTTCTGTTCCAGCTCCAATACATGCATGGTTATCCATATTTTATTTTAAACACCTCTTTTTTTCCCCTTAAGGTACTCACTAAATTTCTTCTCCTAATTCTTTTAAATCCTCACTGGGGATATAAAACACAAATTAAAATCATAGACAATATTGCATGAGCATCTATTCACAAGGTTGAACCAGAACTTTTTAAAGGTTGAGGCCTGTTCTTTTTCCAGAGGATTCCTGGGAAAATGTCAAATCACCTTTGGGCAAGTCTTAGAAAAGGGAGAGCTTCCCTCGGACCTTTGCTTCCTCAGTCTTGCCAGTGGATCGTGGTGACCATTAAAGCTCGTCTAGAGATCATATTAAACTCAGGACTCGAGGCTCTGGATGAAGCAGAAGCCAAGTAACCCTTTTGTCTCTTGCTCTCCTAGACCTTGATATTATTTTAGGGAAGAGAGGGCAGAGCCCACACTGAAGGGGAGAGGACACAGGATGGATGTGTGGGGCAGAGGAAGTATGGTTCCAGGTCCGAGCACAGGAGAGCCTCATCAGCACTGGGCATGAGTGCTGGGAACCCCAGGGGAAGACAAGCGTAGGAAGGCAGAAGGAATGCCTAATAAAAAGTGGGGGTGACAGGAAGAGGGCGAAATTAAACTGGACCTCACATTTTTGCCCAGAGTCTAGTTCTCACAACACAGTACACATTTCTGCTTCGGGTTTCAGTCTCAGGACACTGAATTTCATAAACTCAGCTCTCATAACATCAACATCACACCTTACTGTCACTGTCACATTATCATGCTTAATTCCTGCAACATCAGAATGCAACAATATTTTATTAACCCATTTTTAAACAACACAGGGACTAGCCAACTCTAAATCCAGGGGTCCCTTCCACTGTGCTGCTCTGGACACAGACAGATGAAAAGCTTCCCCAGATATCGTCACCTCGGCCTTCGCCTATTCATGTGAAACCAAGAGCGAAGAAAAGCCGAAAATCTCATTTCTCTACACTATGGAACCTCAATTCAATGTCAATGGATAGTTCAGCTATAGCTATTTCATATCCATGACTTTTTAAGAATTTACCCTGAAAATACTCCATCCTTTCTTGGTGCCCAACTATATTTATCACTTCTTATTTTGACACAAAAGATGAATATTTCATTTAGGCAGTCTGATTGAAAAGGGTAGCACACTACCTTGGTTGCCCTACTTAAAAAGAGATCCTTTATGCTTTCTTGAGGTTAAAAATAGCTTGATTTTTCAATGAAAGCTAGATACCACACATCCAACACATGAAGTGTATCAGAGGAGGTCCTAGAACTGGGCTCTCTCATTCTCTCCTGCCTGTTATTTTCTTTTAAGCTCCCTGCCCTACCTCAGAAAGTCTTAACACAAACCAAATAATTTTATCTTGTGCTCATTTTTTTTAGTCTCTGCAAATGTATGGGATTTTTATCATAAAAAATATGACAATTAGATATATTTAAGAATTCATGGTTAATAAAACCTTTGTATACAAGCATCACATAATAATCCTCACAATACTTGTTCATATTCCCAAGCCTTTCTGGTGCCCCCGACTCCCACCCCACTGCTGGGGGTGTTGCACACATCCAATAAAGTTTTTTTAAAAAATTAAAAAAAAATAATCCTCACAATACTCAGAAATTATTATCCCTTTGTATAAATGTGATACTCAAATCAGAAAGGTTGAGTAACTTGCCCAAAGTGTCATAGCTAGTTAGTGGCAGATCTGGGGTCAGAACCCAGAATAGTGTGTCCAGTCTCTTTTGAATATTCCTTGCAGATTTCTGCATCAATAAGAAATCCAAACAGGATAACTTATTTAACAAACCAGTAATAAAACCCTATTCATTCATTCATTCATTCATTCATTCATTCAACAAATACTTTCTGAGTCCTTGCTATACACTCTTTTCTAGGTACTGGGGAAACAGCATTGAAAAAAAAATAGAATCTTATAATCCACTTGGGGATCCAGGTAATGAACAAGTGTGTGTGTGTGTGTGTGTGTGTGTGTGTGTGTGTGTGTGTGCATAATGCTTGATAGTGATAAATAATAAGAAGAAAATTAAGCATGGATATAAGGGGAACAAATTCTTATTCATGTGTACCAGGAGAACACAAGAGTGCTCGTGACTACTTTGGTTTTATGGTTTTAACTAGGGGCCCGGTGCACGAAATTCGTGCACTGGGTGGGTGTGTGTGTGTGTGTGTGTGTGTGTGTGTGTGTGCGGGGGGGAGTGTCCCTCAGCCCAGCCTGCCCCCTCTCACATACTGGGAGCCCTCAGGTGTTGACCCCCATCACCCTCCAATCGCAGGATCGGCCCCTTGCCCAGGCCTGATGCCTCTGGCCTAGGCGTCCGGCCCAGGCAGCGGGGACCCGCAGCTGCAGTGGCCCCACAATCGTGGGCTTCGCTTTAGGCCCAGGCAAGGCACCCCTAGCTCCTGGGACTGCCAGCTTCGACCGTGCCCAGCTCCCATCACTGGCTCCACCCCTACTTCCTGCTCTCATTGGCCAGGGCGGAAAAGGCACCTGATTCTCCAGTCATGGCTGGGGGGCAGGACAAAGGTGGCCCCAGGGCCGCCTTTGCCTTGCCCCCCAGCTCTTAGCTCCCCCCTGGGTTTCCGATCACTGTCAGTGGCAGGGGGCTTCTTCCTGCTTTCCCTTTCGCCTCCCTGCATTGTGCCTACATATGCAAATTAACCGCCATCTTGTTGGCAGTTAACTGCCAATCTTAGTTGGCAGTTAATTTGCATATAGCCCTGATTAGCCAATGAAAAGGGTAGCTCGTACGCCAATTACCATTTTTCTCTTTTATTAGTGTTGATAGTAAAACTATTGCCCAATGAAAATGGATAAATAATGTGTGGCATATTCACAGAGCAGAAAATAATACAATAGCAAAAATAAGGGATCTATATCTATAAGCTACAATATTAATATTACATTGTGGGGCAAAAGTAGTTTACAGTTGTTTGTAAGGAAAACAATAAAATAATAAATAATAATAAAATAAACTCTGTTTCACATACTCACAGCTGTAAACCTAGTTTTGTTCCACCCTGTATAATTAATATATGATATAATATTATAATTTATATGTAACTTATATTTTAGTATAATTATATGAAAATATAATTTATATAACTGTTACACAAGTTAGGTGATTTATATTTTAATATGTAATCTATATGTAATTAATATATAATTTTATCATAAGCTAATATTTTAATGCATTAAAAGTACAATTTTGCTAATAAAAATATTAAGTGGGGGGAAACAGGAAGTCTCAAAAGGCTGCACAAAGTATATCATTTTTATAAAAACAAAACAAACAGAACTACACAATATACTGTACTATTTTTAAAAGTTAGAAACACAAATTCTAATGGGAAAGCAGAGGGTTGGATCAGAGAAAAATACACAGTTATTTCAATGATGCTGAGAGTATTCTGGTACCTCAGATGGTGATGGTTTTGTCGGTGTTCATTCTGTTACTAAGCTTTAAAATTTACATTTATATTATTGTGTGTTTATAAAATTTTATGTAATAAATAATGAAAGAGCTGTACAGAAAGAATGGGAGTTAGGTCATCCTTGATAGTTTCAGACTGTTTATATCATAAAGCAGCACTTTTTATGTCTAATTACATTTGCATAGTATGTTGAAGTTTATAAAGATCTTTCTCATAAATTTTGTTTTTAATCTTGTGTGGTGGGTATTATTATCCCTACCTTACATATAAGTAAACCAAGGGAGAGTTCAAATGATTTATTTCATTTCACCTAGCTAGTCAATGGGAGAGATGTCTTAGTTGTATAAAATTAATCATCTTGTAACTATTAGGAGGCATAAGGCTTTCTTGTTGAACAAAAGACCAAATGAATCCTAGAATGTTAGAGCTAAATCCTAGAATGTTAGAGATAAAACTTCAATCTCTTCATTTTAACAGAGGAGAAACTAAGACCCACATACATTAATGATTTGCCCAGCATCATATAACTAGTTTAAATGGAAGAAAGGGTAGTTGACTCACATCTTCTTCTTTTTTTTATCTTTAATTTCTTTATTGGTTAAGGTATTACAAATGTGTCCTCATCCCCTCATCAACCCCCGCCCCCCACTCATGCTCTCATCCCCCTGTTGACTGTGTCCATTGGTTTGGCTTATATGTATGCATACAAGTCCTTTGGTTGATCTCTCCCCCTTATCCCCACCCTTCCCTACTTTCCCTCTGGGGATTGACAGTCTGATCGATGCTTCTCTGTCTCTGGATCTGTCCCTGTTCATCAAGAAAGATAAATACCACATGATCTCACTCATTTGTGGAATATAGAGAACAACATAGACTGACTCACATCTTCTGACTCCAAGTTAAGCTCTTTTCACTCTGCCAGATTAAGCTGTTAAGTGTATAGACAGTATGATTTTTTAGTCAGTTGACTATAACTTGAACTATAAGGCATGAACAAGTATTTGTTGTTCAGATGAATGTTAGAGAACTGTGATATACATTAGAAGGCCTGCAATGGGGAGCCTTATTTACAATGAAATTAACTGATATATTAAATATGGGAGCATTTTCATTTGTGTATATCAGTTTGATATTTGAAATACCTATATGGTAAAGAAGGGCCAAACAACTTCTTCCTAGAAGAAAAGAGGGGCCTATCATCTGAAGAAGCTCCAACCTGAGATATGTAACATCTGGTGCAACATCAGTAGCACTGGTTCTTCAAATGACATAAGATTCAACAAAATGTATAAAAATACAGTGTTGGCTCTAACCGGTTTGGCTCAGTGGATAGAGCATCGGCCTGCGGAATGAAGGGTCCCACATTCGATTCCAGTCAAGGGCGTATACCTTGGTTACGGGTACATCCCCAGTGGGGAGTTTGCAGAAGGCAGCTGATCAATGTTTCTCTCTCACCCATGTTTCTAACTCTCTATACCTCTCCCTTCCTCTCTGTAAAAAAACCCAATGAAATATATTTTTAAAAAAATAGTGTTGCACCAGTCCTTTGAGGATACCGAGAACCTCAGTAGTCTTTCCTCAAACTGCTTAAATATAAAGTTATTAAAGCTTTAAAATGCATTTAAATAACCCCTGCAGTGAATAGAAACTGAATTACTATAGGACATAGAAGGAGGGAATGGAACAGGTACTAGCCTTGGAGCCAAAAGCCTAGTCTGAATATCAGCTCTGCCACTTACTTGCTGTATGCAGTGAAACAAGTCACTTGACCTCTCTGATCCTTGATCTATTCATTTGTAAGGTGGTGATGATGATAACTATCTCTCAGTATTAAGAAAGACAATATATGGAGTTTTTGTACAAAATGTGATTCAATCATCTGACCATTCAATCATCCATTCAATACACATATATTAAGCACCTATTCACTGCTAGGGAAGATCCAAAAATACAAAAGACCTTCTGGAACTGAAGGAGAATTTTTTTGCTAAAGTACATAAATAACCACAATATGAATTTTCATATGATGACTCCCACAGGATTAGTATAGGGAAAGAAGAGATGTAGAACTACAGGGATGAAAAAGACAAGTTTTGCCTAAAGGGAAAAGGCAAGGCTCCTTAAAGAAGATGGTGTTGGCCACTTTTTAAAGAATAGGTAAAATTTCTAAAGGAAGGGGATGGCATTCCAGGCAGTGGGAAAAGCATGAGCAATGGCATAAAAGCCAGAAAGCACACCTCTGACATTTGAGTTTTTAACATTTGCCTCCTATTTAGGCACCTGGTTTTGCCTGATGTCACATCATTTACCAGAATTCTTCCTTCTAAGTCTACTAACCCTAAACAGATCATGAGTTCTTTGAGAGCCAGAATCATGTCTTCACAGAGCCTAAGACAGTGCTGGGTCCACAGCGGGGGTGTGATTAATGAGGACCTGGCATATTTTTAAGGGAGGTCTGGGTGTGCTTTCCAGATGAAAGAGAGGGTGGAGAATAGAAAGCTGTAAGTTAGTGAGACTATTTGTACATAGAGACTAGTATGTTTTCCCAAGAACTTTGCCATTTTCCCATAAATCCTATGTTTTGTATTTTTCAAAGCAACATAGTTATTATTTTAATTTGTAGAGAAAACATACACACATCCCAAGGAGGTGAGAGCAAGACTTGATCCCAAAAGTTGATGTGTGACTTATGTTCTGGACGCCAATAATGACAAAACAAAACAAAAAGCTGGTAAAGTTTTGCTCAAGGTTTTAATGATTCTTTCTCATAAATATATGCTCAAAGCAACAAGTCCAATGCCAGTTTCATAAATATTGATGTCTATGGCAACATCTTTCTCTTGGTTAGATTCTTTTTCATAAATATTGCATTATTATTAGAGGAACCTCTGATGTGTTTCCTTTACTTCAAGCCCAGGACACTTGAGAGTGAATCCTAATATTAAATCTAGAACACATGGCTTGAATTAGAAGCTGTAGGAAGATTCACTCCCAATATAAAGTCATTTGTAGGAAAAATATTCCAAGATACCATGTGTAAATTCCTAACAAATGCATTCCCAGTGAGTCTGTTTTCTCACCCTTTTGGTTCTCTAAAACAGCAGGAAAAAATATATTGCCAATAGAAATATTTTTATAACTTTACTTTTATTCACTTTGAGATAAATCTTAAGAGTAAAAGTTTTATAGAAACCTCCAGCAAAAAAAAGCTACATATATTATATATGCTAACAATTTTTATGGTTTCATTTTGCACAAAAGAAGACAAAATCCATATATTAGAAAGTTGGTATTGATATTTTTGTAAAGAAAGAAATGCCAAGCAATCATCCAATATTACTCTAGGGGAGTATTCTGGCCTGAGGGTTTAAAAATATTTTTATTTATATAAAGTACAAAGTAAGATCAATTTTGTTTCCTTTTCATTAAATAGCAGGAGGCAATTTGTCTGTATTGTACTTGAGAGATACTTGTCTTCTTGCTTTTGGCAACATGTACAACTGTCTTGAAAAAGACAGCAATGCATAGGAAAGGAGACATCTTTCCATATTTGTATCATACATTGGAATCTAGAATGAGCTGCTCTTGAAAAAGGCCTCTAAATTGACCTTTGACTTTTTAAAAGGCAATCTTCAGTGCCCGAGCAAAGTGCGGGACTGAAAAGGCATCCAGTTATTTTAACATTTCATTTACTCACTCTCCCATCCATTCAGCCAATAAATATTCTCTGAGATTCCCTGGGGCCAGGAATAGCCATCACTGATCTCTGGATGTTAAACGATCCTCTCAGGACTCCCATTCTTCCCAAATTATAAGAAAATCATGTTTTGTTCAAGGATGGAGAGAAGGCAAGCTTCTAAGACAGCTAGCCAAAATGATGACAGCGGTAACAATAACAATTCGGTAAGGAGCACTTGTGCTTTACATTAACCAAATTACTGCCATCATTACATTTGTCAAAAGATTTGCCTGAAAGCTTACTGCTTCTCAATCAGGGGTTTCAAGGTCAATAAAGACGATTGAAAAATGACTGTCCTATATACAGTCACCGTTGGTGTAAGTTCGAGTTTTCAAGGAGAGCCTCACAGAATATTTTCTCATGAAGCAGTGGTTCTCAATCTTCCTAATGCCGCAACCCTTCAATACAGTTCCTCATGTTGTGGTGACCCCCAACCATAAAATTATTTTCATTGCTACTTCATAACTGTAATTGTGCTACTGTTATGAATCGTAATGTAAATATCTGATATGCAGGATGTATTTTCATTGTTACAAATTGAACATAATTAAAGCATAGTGATTAATCACAAAAACAATATGTAATTATATATGTGTTTTCCGATGGTCTTAGGCGACCCCTGTGAAAGGGTCGTTCGACCCCCAAGGGGTCTCGACCCACAGGTTGGCGACCCACAGGTTGAGAACCACTGACATGAAGAGAATGCTTCCTATTGGGGCAGCTGCCTGCAGGGTAAGACCTGGGGAGCTGAACAGAGCATTCAACCAGCTTTTACCTCTTGATAATGTACATATAATTTAAGCAAGACCGCCATATAAAGCAAGATTGAGGGAATCTATGTAGCATGTTTCCTTTATCACTAAACTTTACGATAAATTGGAGTTTATCTCTATTCAATCCAAACGTGTCCCTCCTTACTGCACTTCAAAGTGAAAACTCTGCTTTATGAAATCAATAGATCCCATTTTGTACCCAGCCCTGGAGAAGACTGGAACCAAAAAACTACCTCCCACTCTTCGAGGTTGGCTCTGACTGCTCAAACCAAAACATCTTACTAGTGGCTACTGACCCTGGAAAGGTCCCTATCGTGTTTTCTCCACCCTGACGGTGTCTTTCTGCTTCCAATGGATAAAGGATAAAGATAAAATTTCATATGCCTTGAAGGCCTCATTTAGAAAATGGGATTAACACTGACTCCTACTGCACAGTGCATGGCTCTCCTGGATGTAATGAGAACTCTCACTAGTACCTGCTTAGAATGCTGGCTAACAGGAAGCTTCCACCAAGCCAATAGCTTTTCTTTCAAGGACCTCTGATGTGCAATGGTGAAAACGCAGTAAACTCATATGACTGTATTTTAAATGGCACCATCAACATTGGGTTTTCCAATTACTGCATTAGCACTAAGAAGATCACAAATATAATAGTCATGAAGTGTTACATAGATTTAGGGGTGGGAGAAAAAAACATTTAGTTAATACACCTCTCATATTGGCATCAGTGATATATTTCCTGCACATCCCTGTCCTAAAGTCAGATTTTGTTATAGAGCATTGTTGATTCATAATAAAAACAGGAGGAGTTGTTTGGTCTCAAACTGAATGAATCTTTATATAAAAGAAAATTTATAGACCATGATCGTTGACTGCTTTGTTTTAAGTAATGATAGTAATAATATATTACAGCAATAGCAGCTAACACTTGTAAACAGAAGATGTGGAAGTCACTTTTTATGGGTGAGATCATTTAATCATCACAACAGCCCTATGAGGAAAATACTATTATTATCTTACGTTTACATATAAGAAAAATGAGGGGCAGATAAAGTAGTTTGTCCAAAGTTATGCAGCTAATGAGTAATGGATTCAGGACTCAAACCCAGGCAGTCTACTTTCACTATGCAATAGAAATAACACCCAGAAAAAAAAATTGTGGTACTACTTTGACATACATTACAATTGAAAGAAGTGGGCTAAACTCTTCCAGTTTCTGGAAACGAGGAAAAAACTAAATGCAACATCTCTCAAACACCATTTCTTTTTTAAAAAATATATTAGATTAAATCATGAAATCATATCATCAGTAATAAAACTAACCTCCATATCTTCCAACCACAGCTAAGTAGATAATTCCCCCTGTATCTCAAAAGTTTGGGTTAGAATATACAAGCTTTTAAGAAATAAGTATCTCATTTTAAGTTGACAAGTCATCCATGCCTTATTAGATCCATTGTTCTCAACCTTGACTACATAACCAAACCACATTTCCTCATAGGAGATTCTTCTTGGGAGAGACTCCAAGTGTCATGATTAAATAGGTTTAGGGAATGCTGGATCAAGCCAAGTGAAACTCTGTTTCTTGCTGGAGTGTGTCTCGGGGTCTCTCTGAAGTGGAGCGATGGAAAGGAGCAGTTACCGGGAGCACTTTACTTGGCATGTCTGAAGAGCTGAACCGGCGTTTTTCAACACAAGTCTGAGAAAAACTGATCTAATGGAAACGTCAGGGAAGAGAAGCTGGGGGAGGGGAAGGGATGCAGATGCCAGCTAGAGCAGCGGATCTGGAGGGTCAGTCAGTGAGCAAGCTCCCTCACCGCCCATCTGCGGGTGGACCAGGTCCCCTTATAATACAGATGGGCCCCAGCTTACAATGGTTAACTTAGAATTTATCAACTTTGCAATGGTGCCAAAGCAATACACATTCAGAAGAAACTGAACTACAAATTTTGAATTATCTTCTTTTCCTGGGCTAGAGATATGTTGTAGGATACTCTCTCACGATGCTGGGCAGCATGAGACACTTTGCTGAACAGTGGGGTAATTTTTAAGTGTTCTGAGCATATTTGATAGGCTGGCGAAGCTATGGTGTTTGGTAGGTCAGGTGCACTAAATGCATTTTTGATGTAATAATATTTCCAACTTATGATGGGTTTATTGGGACATAACCGCATTGTAAGTCAATACAATATGATATAAGTGATGTGATGTGATGTGATGTGATGTGATGTGATGTGATGTGATGTGATGATGTGATGTGATACAATATAACACAATAAATATTCTTTTATCACTGATAGTTCTACAGGATCCAGAGCTCAAGGAATCACTATTTGGGCAGTGTCTTCTCCAAGGGGGAGGCAGTGAGGCTGTTGGCCCCACTTGAGCATGATGGTGGCTGGAGTCCACAGACTGACAGCCTGAGAGGCGGCAGGCTGGCACATCCCATCCTGAGGAAGACAAAGCAACCACAACAGAGGACAGCAGAGGCCTGGGCCACTGCCCAGTCATGCTGATCTGACTTGCTGTTCTGGAGGGTCCATGGAACCAACATTAGAGGAGGAAAGGAGTCGTGAACAGTACAAAATGGCCAGTTCTTATTAATATGAGAGGCATCGACTGGAATGGCAAAGCTCTCTCTATGAATACATAACTCCATTCCCCTGAGGATCCGTTGAACCAGTTGAAAGGAATCTGAGGGTAGCTGGAGTCTTTTCAATTGTTCAAGTGGAAGCTGAACCAGAAAAACAGTAACAATTGCAACTACCATATGTTAAGCCCTTAACCAGGAGCTAGGGACTATATGTTAATAATTTTCTATTATTTAATCCTCAG
The DNA here is from genome assembly GCF_963259705.1 of Myotis daubentonii. Classification (NCBI taxonomy): domain Eukaryota; kingdom Metazoa; phylum Chordata; class Mammalia; order Chiroptera; family Vespertilionidae; genus Myotis; species Myotis daubentonii. The sequence goes on along the minus strand of NC_081848.1, from coordinate 16,541,801 downwards.
CCAACCCTGTGATGTAGATACTATTATTATCCTCATTTTATAGTTAAAAACCAAGGCACGGTTCAGTTTACTTGCACAAGGTCAAAGAACTAGGAAGTCAAGAACAGTTAAAGATTTAAATGTAACGTAGCTCCTGTAAGCCCCATGCCACTTGCTTAGACCCTCCTGTGGTACCTAGTCCAACTCAAGCCAAACATTTTATCCAGGCTCAATGTCAAAGTAACCTAGCCCAGCCTGCCTCTCTGTTCAGGAAATCATTTGCTGAGAAGTAAACTACCCCCAAACTTAGTGGCTCAAAACAGCCACTGAACTATATCTTCTGGTTTTCTATGTTAGGACTTAGAGCAAGGCTCAGTGAAATGGTTCTCATGTTTCAAGAAGCATCTACTGGAGTCACTGAGTGGTGTTCAGCTGACAGTTAAGCTGGTCCGATGGCTTCACTCACTTGTCTGATACCTTGGCAGGGATAAGTGCTGGAAGGTTGGGCTAAGCTCAACCCCATCCCTGTCATGTACTCTCAGTGCCTTTCCACGTGGTCTCTCCAGCAGGTGGTCAGCCTTACATGTCAGTTTAGTGCCACAGAGACCAAGATAGGAGCACCAGTCAGCTTAAAAGTTAGGCTCAGAACTGACACAGCATCATTTCCGCCACACTCTAGTGGTGAAAAGAACCCCAGGCCAGCCCCAATTCAAGGGGAGGGGAAACAGACCCACCTCTCTATGGCAGGCACCTCAAAGGATGGGTGACCATCTTTGATCTGCAATACTCTCCAACCTCATCTCATCTTACTCTCTCTTCACTCACAGTGCTCCAGCTATGTGGGTTGTCTTTTCATTCTTCAACATTATTCCTGTTTCAGCTGTGCCTAGGCCAGGAGTATTTGTATCCTCAGCTTGAATGTCACTTCTTCATAGAAGTCTTCTCCACACCATCTTGAGGAGGCCTCCTCTGGTCATCCAATTGAGCTTCCTAACTTACTTTTATGACATTACTAGAGGCCTGGTGCACAGAATTCGTGCACTGGTGGGGGGCATTGCCTGCAGGGATCACCCGTTGTGGGAACGCCATTCATCCCGGTCAGCTGAGCAGCGCTCCCACTGTGGGAGCACACTGACCGCCAGAGGCAGCTCCTGCATTGAGTGCCTTCCCCCTGGTGGTCAGTGAACATCATAGCAACTGGTCCAGTGGTCATTCTGGTCATTCCACCGTTCGGTCACTGGGTTTTTATTATATTGGATTGTCATCACTGTAGGATAATCTCTGTTTTTGTTTTGTTTTCCCTACTTCCTCCAATTAAAATGGAAGGCCTTGATTATTCTTCTGGCTCCCTCATTCTGAGCACTTAGAACTATGCTTGGCACAAAATAAGTCCTTGGTAAACATTGTCAAGTGAAAATATGAATTGGTGAATTGGGATTCAAAAGTCAATCTGACTGACTTCAAAGCTAAAACCAAGTTATCTTTATAATCCTTGGTATTCCAGGCAGATGGGGTCAGTCTAGGCCTTTGGGCAGAGATGTTACACAAAGAAGGCAGTTCGTGGACACAGTGAAGGAGGGATTCACCAGCAAGGAAGCTACAGTCAGACCAAACCACATGAAAAATCCATAGAAAACACTGCATTCCAACAAAGCCCAAACATTTCTCTGTATGACTTCATTTCAACCATTTTGTTTTAACTGTTAATGATGAAATATCTCCAAGGTGCTATGTTGCCTCCAGGTCATTTGCAGCCCAGGTCTTGTTTCCAGTGAGGTTCCTCAAACTAGGTTCCTCAAACTCAAACTCGGCACACCACCATGGTTTTTGCCCCGTCCAATATGGAACTGGGCCACGGTGGTGTTTGTGCCGAGGCTTTGGGGAAACATGGTTTATAAATGCTTGTTTCCTCTGAGTCACTGCACAGACTTGTCCCTTCAGCACAAACATTCCATTTGGTTTTATAACTGGGGAAAGAGAGGGTGGGAGCCAAGGCTAACTGGGATCAGTCAGGTCTGAAAGGAAAGGGGAAGTGAGAAAATTTAAACAGATTTTCTATATTAGTGAGCCACAAAGAAACCCTTATTTTGGTTTCAGAGCTATGCAGAAAGTTTCATCTTTCTTTCTTTATTTGCCTTAGGGAAAAAAAAAAAAGTACACAGTAATTTCTTCCACTCAAGCTTCTATAAAAATGCTGGCAGTGTGGCAAAAGTTTTACAAAAACAGTTTAAGAACAATTAAAACACATATAACAGTTTTTTAAAGTTTATATTCAATGTCCTTTACCAAATAAAACGGAATTTTCCTTCTAATTCCCAGGCATTGTTGACTATATTGTCCTTTAAATAACCGCCTACTAACTTTTATCATTGCTGTAAGTTTTCTATGAATAATGCATTCTAGAGCAAAACAATATTTATTTTCTGCCTTTTAAATACATCATTCAACCTCATAACTTAGTGCCAGGCTTCTCATCCGGAGAACTCGGCTTGTAATAACAATACATGTTCACAAATAATTCATAATGTTATTATGAAACTTGGATATAATTAAATCGTGGATAAAAAAACAATTCTTAATGCAGTCATTAACCACTTAACTGTAAATTACCTCTATAATCATTAAGCTCAGGCATTTAGGAACACTGGTTAAGGCAGAGTCAGTGCCTGGCCCTGGGACTGTGAGATACAAATTACAATCCCTGACACAAGAGGATAAAATTCAGTGCAGAACTAGTCATGAGTCCTCTGAGCCATGGGTTTCTCATCAGTAACTTGGGAGTGCTGTGAGTGAAAATACTAAATTCTGGGCCTGAAGTAGAGTTCAAGTACCATGAATAAATTTAATAAGATTTTGTCAGTATCCTGCCCAGAGTGCTCCCCACAATCTCCAACTGCCATTAAGAAGTCTGCTCCCTCAGAAGACTAAAAATGGAACTCCCATTTGATCCAATGATCCCACTACTAGGAATATATCCCAAGAAACCAGAAATGCCAATCAGAAAGGATATATGCACCCCTATGTTCATAGCAGCACAATTCACCATAGCTAAGATTTGGAAACAGCCTAGGTGCCCATCAGCAGATGAGTGGATTAGAAAACTGTGGTACATATACACAATGGAATACTATGCTGCGGTAAAAAAAAAAAAAAAAAGGAACTCTTGCCTTTTGCAACAGCATGGATGGAACTGGAGAGCATTATGCTAAGTGAAATAAGCCAGTCAGAGAAAGATAAATACCACATGATCTCACTCATTTGTGGATTATAGAGAACAACATAGACTGATGAAAAGGGACAGACCCAAAGACTGAGAAACAGCGATCAGGCTATCAATCCCCAGAAGGAAAGTAGGGGAGGGCGGGGGTAAGGGGAAGAGATCAACAGAAGGACTTGTATACATGTATATAAGCCAAACCAATGGACATGGACAATGGGGGGATGGGAGCATGAGTTTGTGTGTGGGGGGGGGGGAGGTTGGGGGTTAATGGGGGGATGAGGACACATTTGTAATACCTTAACTAATAATAATTAAAAAAAAAAGAAAAAGAAAAAGAAAAAAAGAAGTCTGCTCCCGAGGAGAGCGCTTCGCCCCCGGAGCATATGGGGGAGCCTGTGGCCGCCCTGGTCGACGGCGGCGGGGAGCCTGCGGACGGCGCACGACGTCAGCGGCCCGCGGACCCACACAGGGACGTGCTGCTGGCTGAGCCCGCGGACTTCGAGTCGCTGCTGCTGTCACGGCTGGTGCTGGACAGGCTGCGGGCGACCGGCTTCGAGCGGCCCTCGCCCGTGCAGCTCAAGGCCATCCCGCTGGGGCGCTGCAGGCTCGACTTGATTGTTCAAGCAAAGTCCGGCACCGGGAAAACCTGCGTCTTCTCTTTTTAATGCCTGCTTTTAAAAAATAAAAAAGGGGGAATTTGCCGGGAGCCGGTCCATCCTTGCTGTTTCAAAGGACCTGGCATATATGGCATACTGTTCTTAAAATGTTTGCTCACCTTCTTGGCACTATGTGTTTTAACCAAGGTCTCCTCTCTGAGAAAGGTTGTTTCCCCAGGTAGGGATTTTCCCCTGAAGTTAGGGAGGGAATAAAACCCCTCAACTAAGTGCCAGGCGGGTAATTAATCACTTTAACTACGAACAATCATGCTTAAGCTACATAATCTTTACTCCCTGGAATGGAGATAAGAAACTCCCTAACCTTTGTAATAGAGATTAATAGGATTGAATCAACTGGTATAAATACAGATGTAACAAGACAGAAAGAGACAGAACTTAGAAGACAGAACCAAGAGAGACAGAACCTAGGCACAGAACCTACACAGAACGTTCTCTAGAGACAGAAGAACTTCGCTGGAGAGAACATGGCAAAAGATCCTGGACAGAAACTGGCCTCAGAACCTAGAGACAGAACCTAGCGAGAGAACATGGCAAAAGATCCTGGACTGAACCTGACTACAGAAATTGGCAAGAGAACCTGACTAGAATCTGGTGACTGAACCTGGCTGGAGAACCTGGACAGAACCTGGCTGGAGAACCTAGCGAGGGAACATGGCTACAGAACCTGGATGGAGAACCTGGAGAACCTAGCAAGAGAACATGGCTACAGAACCTGGCTGGAGATCCTAACCAGAACTTCGCAGGAGATCCAGACCAGAACTTCGCTGGAGATCCAGACCAGAACTTGGCTGGAGATCCTGGCTAGAGATCCTAGCTAGGCTGCTGATCAACTGAACGCTGTCTCCGTGTCAATCCTTTTTTGCCGACTCCGTCCACACCTTTGGGGACCCCTGGACCCGCTGGGGTTGGACCCCAGCACAAATTGAACATAATTAAAACATAGTGATTAATCACAAAACAATATGTAATTATATATGTGTTTTCCGATGGTCTTAGGCGACCCCTGTGAAAGGGTAGTTCAACCCCCAAAGGGGTCCCAACTCACAAGTTGAGAACCGCTGCTTTAGATAGACAGCTTTCTTTTATACTCATGATGACTTCTACTGTGAAGATCAACGGATATTTAGGGCATTCCTATGCTCAGAGAAGTACAGGTTGGCCATTGAAACAATCATTTTAAGCCTCGGCTGGCTGTTTTCTATGGTAATTGCCTGGCCCAGGAGCAGGAAAGGACTACATGATCCCCAGAGGGCACTGTGAGTGGAGTTTACAAGGGGTCAGGGCACTGCTTTGTCTTGCCCACTAAAACAAGCATTAAGTTCTTTCCAAGGTCCTCTTGTTTCTGGTATTTTGTTTCTCTCATTCTGACCACCTCCTTAATGATAATTTCATGCCCCATATTTCACCACCAGCTTTTCCACTCTTGCCATCTACTTATCTCTCCATTTCCTGGTTTCAATAAACTTTGTTTTTCTGTATTGACTTTCTATTCACTCAATATCTGCCTTGGTTTTGCCATTTCTACCTTATGGCCAAGTAACCTCAATGTTTCTGGGTGGGGAATTATTCCCAGCTCTTATCATAGTTGGAACAATGAAACTGTTTATGGAAGCAAAATTTCTAGATGAATTGTCCCTTTAATTTCATGCCTCTATATTTTAGAAATGAACATTGAAATCATGAAATTGACTAGAATTTTGAGAAATTTCCCTTCTAAAGCAATTATGTAAATTTTTTTCAGCTCCAGAAACTCACACTCCTAACTTACACATATTGTAGAACAGAAAAAAAAATCATCTTAGCACAGACAGCTATTTATTTCACTATTGGTACTCAAAATAAAGGTGCTCCAAATTCAAAAGAAAAAAAAAAAGTCTGCTCCCTATTACAATTTGTGTGTGTGCGTGTGTGTGTGTGTGTGTGTGTGCGTGTGAGTGTATGTGTGTGATCCCCACACTACTAAGCAATCCCATATACCAACTGGCTGCCCAACAATTCAACCCAATCCTGAGTCTATCTACCTGAAGACAGCATCAGGTCCCACAGGTTAAGTCCTACAAGGCTGCCCCCCACTCCGCCAACTTCAGACACCAGTCTGGAGTCCGATTGTCGCCTGTGCTTCTGACTGACGAGCTATAGCTGGGACGTTTGTCGACCTCCTCCTGGGGTTCAACTAATTTGCCAGAGAAGCTCACAGAACTCAGAGAAACATTTTATTTACCAGATTTCCAGTTTATTATAAAGAATTTAACTCCAGAACAGCCAGTTGGAAGAGATACACAGGACAAGGCATGTGAGAAGGAGGGATGGAGCTCCATGCTCTCTGAGAGCACCATTCTCCCTGAATCTCCACAGGTTCTCCAACTTGAAAGCTCTCTGAATCCCATACATTTTGGGTTTCTATGGAGGCTTGATGGATTAAACCACTGGCCACTGGTGACTGATTTGATCTCTAGCCCTCCCACCTTTTACCCTCCTCTGAAGTGTGGTGGGACTAAAAGCTCCAATCCTCTAATCACAGGGTTGGTTTCCCTGGTGACCGCCTCCATCATTAGGTTACTAGGTACTTTCCAATAGTCACCTCATAAAGATAACAAAAGACACCTTTATCATTCTCATCACTTAGGAAATTTCAATGGTTTTAGGAGCTCATTACCAGAAATAAGAGGAAGACCAAATAAGTATTTCTTACAAATCATAGGATCACAGCCAATTATGTCTAGAGCTAAGGGTTTTTTCAAAAGGCTGCACTATGGCCACACACAACTCTCCCACCTCAGCTCTCTCTCTCTCTCTCTCTCTCTCTCTCTCTCTCTCTCTCTCTCTCTCTCATTCATTCATTCCAGACTGGAAGTATCAGGAATTAACACCCCCACACAGCAATATTCAAGCTTCAATCACCCAGTTTGTTAGCTGGCTTCATAATACATCTCCTCTTGACTGCCTTCTTTTTCTTCTATCATTCCCTCTTTTCCCTTCTGCTGTGTCATGCATGGAATCACATCCCAAATAAAGTATTTGCACTTGAATCTTTGTATACAAATGGGAAATCTTCAAGCTGTTCTTTTTAGATGAGAGAACTGTCATCGCTAATACCCCTGGAAAGGTCTTAAGTGACAGAATGTTCTGAGGAAAGACAGTAAGTGAACACAGAGTACAATAGTCTGATTTTTATTGTTCCATAACACTTTAGAAGGCTATTAAGATCTGAAGCACCAGTAGCCTGATAGATCAGCTGTCAGGGCCTTATATTAGAGGCACTGGAGGTTTAGATGTGGATGAACTTGGTAGCAGCAGGGCATCAGGAAACAGAGCAGCTCCCGATTTCTCTAGCATTCTCCTTTCCCTCCTAAGGAAAGCTTTAGTTTCTACTCCATGAAGTGAGACTAGTAATATCAACCTCTGATAGCAATATTTCTTACTATGTGAAAAGATTCAGTCTTTATTCTTAGAACTGCGGGTAGCTCTACTGCTGTCATATGCTTGGTGAGCTCACCTGTGAGGCACAAAAGGAACTCAGTCACACAGGTCAGAAACTCAGGACTGAGGCAAGCTCTGAGCTTCAGAGCTTGCCATCTAAATGCTAGTGTCCAAAATTATGGGATGCTCCAGAACCAACCCAGCAGATGAACCCAGTAGTAAAAATTCCAGGTAGAGGTAACATTACACTCAAGTGGGTAGGGAAAGCAGCTCTAATCAATACAAAATTCCTTTCAGGGGCTGGGTGCGGTGGAAAACAGGGTCTGACCTAGAAAAAGGGGCTGGCCGTGGACTCCACCAACCATCAAAACTAGATTCAGACCTAGTGGGAAAGTAGACTTTGAAGCAGGAAACCAACACATATACCTAATTTTTCTGATGTGGCTTGTGTAGGAGGCCTTCAGAGAAGGCTGTACAGGGGTGGGCAAGTGCCCAGAGCTCCCTCCAGTATAACAGTCAGTGGGTCAATGCAGCCATTTAATTCTAGGCTCTAAACCTTGGTTGAGAAAGAACCTGGGCCTAGATTGTTTCAGGAACCTCTGCAGAGATGAGCTTGCTTGTTGATTATAGTGAGAAAGAGAGGGGAAGGGAAGGGCTTTGTGAGGGCAACAGAAGGATACACACTATGGTCACTGCCCTCAGGAAGCTGGCTATCCTGCTAGGGAGTCAATAGCAGTCTCAAAGACCCATTGATTAGAGAGTCAATAGCAATCTCAAAGAACTTCATAACTGATGGACAAACTCCAACAGCAGGTGATGGATTGGTTAGCTTGGGCTGCTATAACTGAAGATGGCCTCGTCAAGAAAATGGCCCTTTATATAGGTCAGGCTTGGAAGCAGTAGTTACAAAGTAAATGATAGCTACACTAAATAGCTTTATTTTGAAGGCTAACTGACATAAAGACCTTTGGGAAAGTAATTGATTTGGCTCACTAATGTTTCCTATAAATAGAAGAACCATGGTTGCTCCCACCCACTGCTTCCTAAGAATTTGGAAACAGGCACATAAGGTATGCAGAGTGTCATTAATATTTACCCTGTCTCTCTACCATCTCTGCTCCTGAGACCTGAGCTGCAACAGGATGTGGACTTGGAAACCTTCTGGACTTGGCCTCAGACTACTATTCTGAGCTGTTTTGTTGATTACCCGGGGAAAACTCTCAGGATGCACTCCGGAACAGCTCTCTGAGGAGGGAAGTGGCAAGAATGCTATTGCCAGCTCCCACGAGCATACTTGGTACTTGGAATTCGCCATCAATGTTTCTCTGGGTTTCTGTGGAGACCCAGATTGTTTCCACCTGAGTTCTCCTTAGCTTTCTCATCTGAGCACAAGGTAATGGAGCCTTTTCATTGTCATCCTTGAGCCATCCCAACGCCTCAGAGCAGTGCAGGGAAATGGAAACCCTGATGAAAGTGGAAATAAGAGGCTCTGAAGTTGCAGAGATCAGAAATCAAATTTCTGCTCAGCTGGGTGCTCAAGGTGTCAGCAAATTACACAAGGTCTCTATAAAATAAGAAAAAACTCATATCTCAAACTAGTTAGCAAAATTTAATGAATGCCAGGTAGATGCTATGTAGCAGTTCTTATGTTCCAGACTTAACACTGAGGATACTAAGATAAATTCATTCATTCATTCAAAAAATATTTATTGAACACCTACTATTAGCCTAATGAATAAAACAAAGCTCCAGCTTATATGTTCTATTGAAGCAGATAGGCAAACACACACACACACACACACACACACACACACACACACACACACACAAAACCCCACATTTAACCCAATAAATATGTATACTTATAGCATGATTAATCAGTGCTACAAAGAAAAATGGAGCAAGATAAGGGGCAGAGACGGAGGGGAGAAGAGAGGACTACTCTAAATAGAGTGGTCATGGAAGACCTCTCTGAGGAGGTGACATTTAAGCAGAAGCCGGGATGAAATAATGAGCAAGCCAGGTAGCTAACTGACAGAAGAGCATTCCAGCACAGGGGAGAGTGTGAAGGCTTGTGGTGAGAGCATGATTGGCACATTCAAGGAAAAGCTGCCCTTGTGGTTGAAGCATGGTGAGCAAGAGTCAGTGTGGCAGGAAATGGGGTCAGAGAAGTGGGCAAGGGCCAGACTATGCCAGGCCTTAGAGGCATTGGGAAGAAGTTTACAGTTTATTCTGCGTGTTGTGGGAAATGACTGAAGAATTTTGACCAGGAGAGTGAATAGACCTGCATTTGTATTTTCGAAGGATCACTCTGACTGTTGCATGAAGAATAGACTGGAAGAAGGCAGCTGAGAATGGAAGCAGGGAAGGTTAGAGCAGGTTAGGAGAGAGGGTGGGGACTAGGTTTGGAAAGCAGTGATAGAGGTGCTGAGCAGTGACTGGATTTGAGATAGATTTTAAAGATAAAATTAACATAATTTTCTGATTTACTAGTACTGCTTGTGGGTGCAAGAGAAGGAGCGAAGTCAGAAAGGACTCCAGGTTTTTCAGTCAGAGCAATTGGAGGAACATTAGCATCATTCATTGTGATTGGGAAGAAATTTTTTAATTTATCTTTATTGTTGAAAGTATTATAGATTTCCCCTTTTATCCCATTGACCCTTTCTAGCCCTTACCCACCCCAGGCCTTCACCACACTATTGTCTGTGCCCATGGATTATGCATATAAGTTCTTTGGTTGATCTCTTCCCACCCACCCACCCTGCCTTCCTTCTGAGATTCCATTTTTTAAAAGAAAAGGAAAGTCAAAAGTTGAGTATTGTATAGATTGGGTTTAAGACACCAAGTGGAAATGCCTAGTAGGCATCTGGATAAGTGAGCATGTAGTTCTGGGAGAGATTAGGATGAATTATATAAATTGGGAGCAGGCAGGATATGGATGGCATTTAAAACCATGACTGGGGAGATCATCTAAGAGTTAGCATAGATGGAGAAGAGAAGAAGTGCAAAACTCAAGTCCTGTGGAACTCCACTCTTTAGAATTTGGGAGAAGAAAAGGAAGAGGCAAAAAAGAATAAATCTTACCCTAAAAAGTTCAAAGATATATAAAGCAACTAGCACTGTACCTGGGACATATCAGATAATCAACAAATATTTCTTTTCCTTTCTTTACCCTTGGTAGAGTTACTGGACTTGAAGGAGGAACAGGAGACTATGTGAATGAAAATGACAACAACATCTACTTCTGACCAGGCATATCTGAGCTTTGGGGGAAGAAGCCAGTGTGTCCTGCTAAGAACCACAGCCCTCATCTTCCTAGTAGCCCTGAGCACCCCAGTAGTAGCCAGTCAGAGCAAGACTCTGCATGTGGGGATTTGCCACTCAGGAATAGATAACTAATATGCACGATCACATCAGCCAAAATCTTGTTGAAGAATGGAAGGTGAAAGTTTTCAAGAGCTTTGACTATATGGGTGGCTAAAGTGAAGTGGAAAGGAAAGAATACTGGACTGGGACAAATGTGGCCTGGATCCTGGTCCCAGCTTGGCCATTAGGTAGTTGTGTCAGAGGCTAACTTCACACTTTGGTTTCCACTCTCTGCATCTCTAATGGAAATAATAGTTTGTGGGAAGCTTCCAGCTCTCTGATTTCTAATTCCCAAAAGGCTAATTTGATCCCTGCGGTTAAGATGAGTTGTTTCCTGATCTGAACAGGCTGTGCACACTTGACCACTGTCTGCACCTGAGCCCTTACCAGTAAGTACTTCCTTGTCATGGGCCAACCAGTCTTAAAATCTACGTATGCATTGGCCAAAACCACCTCCTGCAACCAGCTTACAGATTCTTAAAATCCACAATTAAGAACTGATTCCTTGGCTTTGTCTGATATTAAAATTTATACTCCCACAAGATCCCTTGTATTCGTTTCTTATTGCTACTGTAAAAAATTACCATAAAATTAAAGGCTTAAAAACCACAGAGCTTTATTATATTAAAGTTCTAGAGGTCAGAAGGCCAAAATAAGTCTCTGTGCTAAAACCAAGGTACCGGTTGAGCTCCATTCCTCTGGAGGCCTTAGGGGAGAAACTATTTCCTTGTCTCTGCAGCTTCTGAAAGACCCTGCACCCTTTGGCTCCTGGCTCCACATTATCCAACTTCTGCTTTTGTTGTCATGTCTCTTTCCCTGATTGTGACTGGGACCCTCTTATAAGGACCCTTGGATTAGATAGGACCCCCTCTGATAACCCAGGGTAATCTCCCCATTTTAAGGTCCTTAATATCACATCTGCAGTCTCTTATGCCATGTCCAATAACATAGTCATAGGTTCTGGGGATTAGGATGTGAACATCTTTGGGGGAGCATTATTCAGCCCACCCCATTCAAACTCTTACTTTGAAGTTAATTATCTGTCCATCTAAATCATGCAAGCCCTAGCCAAGAACTTGAAATTAGTCAAAGGAAGCTTTTACAACACCAAAATATATTCATCATGTCCATACAATCTCATCATGAGAAAATTCCCTCAGGCTTTCATACAGTTAAGTTCAATGAATAAAGATAAAGCATTTAGTATGTATAATATTACTAAATGCTCTAAGGAATATCAAGAAGTCTAAAAATTAGTTCCTACCTGTTTTGTCTGTATTGTTGAGAGTATTACAGATGCTTCTCCTTTAAAAAAACTTGCTATCTAAGAAGTCTAAGACAAGTACATAAATAACTGTAATACAAGGTAAAAGGTGATCAAGGAACCTCAACTTCACAGAATTCGGTGGAAAGAAGAAAGACTACTATTAGATAAAGATTTTAAGGGAAATATCAGGGGAAGTGAGAGGAAGGATACAAGGACAGCATTAAGAATTTAAGCCCAGCCGAAACCGGTTTGGCTCAGTGGATAGAGCGTCGGCTTGCGAACTGAAAGGTCCCAGGTTCGATTCCGGTCAAGGGCATGTACCTGGGTTGCGGGCACATCCCCAGTAGGAGGTGTGCAGGAGGCAGCTGATCGATGTTTCTCTCTCATCGATGTTTCTAACTCTCTATCTCTCTCCCTTCCTCTCTGTAAAAAAATCAATAAAATATATTTTTTTAAAAAAAGAATTTATTAACCTTGGGTGTCAGAATGGGTAAGGGCTGGTCTCAGGCATGTAATGGGGGCAGATCAAGATTTATTCTAGATTATCTGGTTCTGGATCCCCAACAGGTATTTGGAAATTAAATGTGCATTTGGAGCCAAAAAGAGAAGCTGGGTTGGAGATATAAATGGGAAAGTTATTTCTACAGAGATAGTAATCAACACTCTAGAAGCAGGTAAAATCATCAAAGGTGAAAAGATTTAGGAGGAGGACCAAAGAAAGAACTTCTAAAAGACAGGAAGATAGATAGAAACAAGCAAAGGAAAAAGGAAGAATCAGAGAAAAAGGCAAATCAGCACAATGAATATCACAAAAGCTAAGAGGAATTTCAAGAGAAGAGAAAATTTAATTTAGTAATGTGAACTCAGAGTCAGAAAAACTGCTCACCATTATAGAATACTTCCACCATTCAGAAGCAATAGATGAGAAAACCTCAAGGGCACAGATAACTGTAAAATAATTAAGATATTATGACTTTGGCAATTTATTACCTTTCCCTTTAATATAATGCACTTAATTGCAAAGTTTATATAATTTTTAATAATGCTCATGTTTAACACGCTCAGATAATTCATAAAAATATAATGTTGGCAATTGCAAGCCAGAAAGAGCCTGCTGCAGCACACCAATTATCTGGCTTAAAAGTTCACAAATTCATTCAATAATTCATTCAATAATTCATTCATTCATTCACATTTAATTCAAAGCTGCACTTTGCTAGGTCCTGAGCTTGAGAAAATAAATATAAATAAGGGACAGTCCTTATGCTCAACTTAAGTTAATAGGGGAGACACACTTGCAAATGCTAGGAATAGTATAATGAGTGCTGTAATAAAAGTATATACAGGTCTGACAAGAGCACAGAAGAAAGAATAACCAGTCCTGCTGCATTGAAAGAAAAAGTCATACTCTTCACATGAATTACAAAGACCTCTATGAGCTGACCCCACCTTACCACAGCTCCCATAACCCTCCCTTTGCATCCTGCTGGTAGTAATACATGCTGATTAAGGACATGGATATGTAGTCAGGTGGATCTGGGTTCAAATACAAGTCTGCTGCTTATCAGGATTCAATTACTAAATAATCTCCATCTGTAAAATGGGGCTAATAATGCCTACTTCACAGGTTGTTGTGAAGATTGATGGAGGTGATGTCTAAAAACCATTTAGCGAGTGCTTGGTCCCTAGTTCTGAATAGAGGGGACTTATAATCTGATAGATAGAGCACCTGAATTAATCTGAAAAGTAATCATGTTATTTTAAATCTTAGAACACATATATTTATGTGAATAGGAGGTTAAGTTTCTTATATGTGAACTAAAGGCCCAGTGAATGAAATTTGTGCATGGCAGGGGGGTGTCCCTCAGTCCAGCTTGCACCCTCTCCAATCTGGGACCCCCACCAGGATCAGGCCTAAATGGGCAGTCGGACATCCCTCTCACAATCCAAGACTGCTGGCTCCCAACCGCTCCCCTGCCTGCCTGCCTGATTTCCCCTAACCGCTTCTGCCTGCCAGCCTGATCACCCCCTAACCACTCCCCTGCCAGCCTGATCAATGCCTAACTGCTCCCCTGCCAACCTGGTCACCCCTAACTGCCCTGTTCTGTTGGCCGTAGTGCCCCCAACTGCCCTCCCCTGCCAGGCTGCTCACCCCCAACTGACCCCCCTTGCAGGCCTGGTTGCCCCCAACTGCCCTCCCCAGCTGGCCCAGTCACCCCTAACTTTCCTCCCTTGCTAGCTTGGTTGCCCCTAACTTCCCTCCCCTGCCGGCCCGATTGCCCCTAACTGCCTTCCCCTGCTGGTCTGGTCACCCCTAACTGCCCTCCCCTGCTGGCCTGGTTCACCCTAACTGTCCTCCCTGCAGGCCTGGTCCCCCGCAACTGCCCTCCCCTGCAGACCTGGGTCCCCCCCAACTGCTCTCCCCTGCAGGCCTGGTTGCCCCCAACTGCCCTCCTCTGCTGGCTGGTCACCCCTAACTGCCCTCCCCTGCAGGCCTGATCACCCCCAACTGCCCTCCCCTGCTGGCCATCTTGTGGCAGCCATCTTGTGTCCACATGGGGGTGGCCATCTTGTGTGTTGGAATGATGGTCAATTTGCATATTACTCTTTTATTAAATAGGCTAGGGGTTTAAGTTTTTCTTAAGTTTCCTTTTCAAGGCCTGTGCAAAGTGATTAAGGAGGTGACTCAGTGGTGAATCCACAAGCAGAACTGATAAGCATGGTCAGACTAACCCTCCAGGAGTCAAAACATCATATCACCAACATCATCTCATCACCTGATGACTAAAGATGATAGCTGATGTCCGTTCCCAGCCTTACCCCAGCCCCTTCCCCTTTATAATCCTGTCCCCTGCACCTTGCTGTAAGACAGGATTTGAATGCTTGTAAGCACCCTGTCTTCTTGGTTGGCTAGCCTTCACAATAAATGCCTTATGTGATTCACCCTGCCTTCATTATTGGACACAGCCACAGGCGGCCCAAGCCCAACTGGGAGTTTCCTGGTACCATTTTGCCATGAATTGTAGCCTGTGCTCTTATTTTATTGGTCCCTACTAGGTTCAAATGAAAATTAAGTGCTTGTAATTTTCTGAGCATAACATGCTTCTCCAGTATCTGTGCCTTTCCCTGGTGAATTCCTGCTCATTCTTCAATTTTAATGCAAACATCTGCTCTCCTCTGTCAAGAGTTAGTAATTCTCTCCTTTGCGTCACCAGCACACCAAGTAAATACCTCACTGTGGCACCGATCACAGGATAACTCTGGAATGAGGATCCCTTGAGGTTGGGACCATGTGTTATTTCTCTTGTTCTCCCCAATGCCTGACACAAAGTACACACAAGATAAATGTTCAATTAGTGTCTTTAATAGGGAAATACAACAATTTAAATGAAGAAGGAAAGATTCTAGAGACTGAGTTTTTAAAATGTTCTTGCCATTTGATCAGTAATTCTAACTCTATCTAGGAATTAGTGAGGAAATAATTCTAATGAAAGAAAATATGTAAGTATAAAATGTTTGTTTTGCAGTGTTATTTAAAATATCACAAATCATAATAGAGAAAAGAAACTAAGTGTCTAATGATAAAGGCACGATTAACATTGAAAATATTTATGATACAACTACTTGATAAGATATTATGAAATCATTAAATATATGGATATAAAAATATACAATGACAGGGGAATGTGCCAATGATATAAACTTAAGTGAAAAAAAAATACAAAATTAAAAGTATTACCTAAATGTACACATACATACATGCAAGCCACATGTGTACATAGAAAAAAAGACTAAAAGAAAATGTACCAAACTGCCAAACAGAGATGGGGTGAGAGAGAGCACAAGGGTTATAAGTGTTTAGTGGTTTACTTCCTTTGTTGGGGAAGTGCTCATTTAAAATTCATCTTTGACATTTCTATAAATAATGCATTACTTTTACAAAGTTTTTAAATAATAATGTACAATCACCATGGTTTCCTGAATTTCCCCTCAGAACCTTCGGCAGCCTAGTGGCAAAATCAGAGAAGTCTGATAGTTGGACTTTCTCAGAAGTGAAGAGATTTGGGGATCCTAATTAAAGTGTCATAGGTTGGCCCACAGTGAGTTCTAGTCTGGGTAGAGCAGTACTGTGCATAAAAACCAGAATAGGGTCATCATCTAAGAAAATACAGTCAAAGAGGAGAATTTCAAAGTTTTATAACTGGAAAATAAATTAATTCTGAAAGTCAAACCAAAATAAATGGATAACTTGTTTGGTCTTATTTTTAGACACTATTCTAAATAAGCTAATTCATCTGGTTTCCCACCCCACAGGAGGTGTAAGCAGTTAGTTGAAGGAGGAGGACTAAACCAAGTTGGAAATGCATTTTGAAATGCTCCTATCCAAACCAATTAATTTTTTTTAATTGGCACTTAAAAGTATAATTTTCATTTATCTGGAGGTTTTATTTATGTATAATTCTTCATTTCCTAATAGTGCTGAATAAAAAAGACATTATTTTCCCACTGGGATGATGTCTCATAACAGAACAAATGAGTTATTCAGATTCTGCCCAGAGCAAATTTTGAAAGAGAAAGAGAGAGAAAACACAATAGCTCAGGGCATCTAGGGGAGGGGATGCCACAGATGTGGATGGAAGGAGCAGAAAGAGGCAGTGGGGTTGCCTAAAATAAACTCTCTCTGCTTCCTACTTTTGCTAAGTGTTCGTCAGTGACTAGTTACCGGGCTGCATGCCAAATTCCAAAAGGACGAGTAAATAAACAGTTAATGTGAGTTATCCTGCAAATTTGCACATGCCCACCCACACAAGCACTAAATAAAACTTCCCCCAGCTGAAATCAGGCGGCAGGCAAATAAGCCTTGTTACCTATTCTTGCCTCATGTCGGGGTCCTTGCTGTGACTCGGGACCTGGGAAGAGTTTTGTTGTCAAGCAAGCACATAGTTAATTTGAGCTCTTTTTTAAAAAGTCAGACCCATTCCTGGAAATGGCAACTTTACTTGTCCTTGAGGAGCAACGACAGACAGTGGTGTGGTCAGGTGAATGCTTGTAGGAAAAAACAAGCCTGCATTCCCTGGAATGTCTTAACTTGGACCAGCTCAAACTGGATTTTACTGCTGTTTGATTTCCAGAGGGCCATGTGCCTGACTGCCTAAGGGCTAGACTAGACAGTGCTCAGAATGGATATTGAAATACCGAGTCATTTTTTGCTCTGGGCACTGCCAGAGTTGCCTGCTGCCTGAGTTTTAGGGGAGCCGAATAAAGGGTTCCTATTTTAAAGAACCAGAGTAAAGGAATTCTCCATCATCCTTTCCAGAAAGAACAAAACGAAGCCACTGCAAACAGTAATGAATCAAAAAAATATGTGTGATGAGAAAGAGCATTTTTTATTGTAACCAGTAAGTTGCTGGTGGCGCCTAGGACAAATCATTCTAAGCAGATCCCTCACCTGCCCTGCACAGCACTTGCATGCAGATGAAACTGGTAGGAAATGAATGTCCAGGGCAGCTCTGAAAGGGAGCAGGGAGTACATTAGCAGGCCTACCAGCAGCCTCCCACCTTCTCTCTGAGTAGCTTGAGCAGAAGGGGAGAAGGGGGGACTGAAAGTAGATGCATAAAGCACAGGCCTGTTTTAATGCTCTCTGCACCTGAGCTGGTGCCCTCTGAATGCCCGATTTCTCACAGCAGAGGCAGCGAGGCATCTGAGCAGGAGAAGGGGCCAAGGCTGCCCCAGGCCCTTTTCTGAAGGCTGGCAGCTCTAAAGGTCATCCTGCTGACATGGGAAGTAATTCCACGGGCTGGTGGTGATTCTGCCTTGGGTACTGACAGAGAGAGTTAAGACCAATCATACTTGGGATCCCCCTCTCCACAGTGATGAAGAAGGGGAATTTTGATGAAATCTGATTACTTGGGAGGATAAATACAAAGAAAATTAATTTTCCCCTTGGAGGTGATGTGCTCATCATGCAGGTAAAAGGCCCTTACCTGCAGTGGATCCCAAGTTCCTATTAGGAGCAAATATCCTGCTTTACCTACAGGCAGTAGCATTTCACTTAATTTATAAAATTACGCCATAAAACGTGTTTTTAAAATAGAGCTCCCTGCCCTGAGTGGTCTGGCTCAGTGGATAGAGCGTCGGCCTGTGGACTAAAGGGTTCTGGGTTCGATTCCAGCCAAGGGCATGTACCTTGGTTGCGGGCACATCCCCAGTCGGGGGTGTGCAGGAGGCAGCTGATCGATGTTTCTCTCTCATCGATGTTTCTAACTCTTTATCCCTCTCCCTTCCTCTCTGTAAAAAATCAATAAAATATATTTTAAAAAAAATAGAGCTCCCTTACCCAACCCCCCGCCTTTGAAGACTAAACGTACAGGGTGTGAGCCCTTGTTTGGACAGGACCAGATTGGAATGCTAGGCCAAGTATAGCAGTCACCGTGAAGAAAAGATGGGACCCCCCTGACTGGAGTGAAAGCCAACTCTGGAGTTTCCTGTAACCATGGTAACCAAATCAGAAGCACATATTAATCATAAGCAAAAAAAAAAAAAAAAAAAAAAAAAAAAATTGGCAGTTTGCCTAGGCATCACCTAGGTAGGAGCATTAGCTTCCTAAGGTGAGTGCTGCAAATAAAGATGGTTTTGGAACAGGCGCACAGTTCATCAGTACGTGATCGCTCTCCTGCGAAAACCACTCCCTGGCCTGCAGCCCTGCGGGGGCTTCACCAGGGGCTACAGATGCAAAAGGTGTTGAGAGCAGGCAGAAGGGACCATTCCTAGATTGATTTCTGGGATTCTGCGCCTCTTTCTTAAGGAATGTATTCTAATTATGGACTTATATTTCCCTGGTATGGCCTCTATTGCAATCCTGCTGCACGACTTCAGTAAGATGTTGCAATGTCCACCCTAAATAATATCAGGGTAGGCCCAGAACCATCTAAGGATAAGGCCTCGCCTTCACATGGAATGTGCGGGTTTCAAGAGCCCAACAACCGGAGTTCATAGATCCCCAACCAGATTAGGATCCTCAGCAAGATGAGAGGAACAGAACACAAGCTTTTACTTCAGAAGACAAGTTCAAGTCTAAATTCACTCACTTCCTACATAATTTTGGGCAACCTGTCTCAGTCATTCCATGTCTCAAATGGGGATAATTCAATGTCCACCTTGATGATTTCACAGGATTAAATGAGATGTTGTATGACCCATCAGAAATAATCTCTTCTCTGCCCTCATAGCCCATTTTATTTAGCCCATGACACTAGACCAGTGGTTCTCAACCTTCTGGCCCTTTAAAACAGTTCCTCATGTTGTGACCCCCAACCATAAAATTATTTTCGTTGCTACTTCATTACTGTAATTTTGCTACTGTTATGAGTCGTAATGTAAATATCTGATATGCAGGATGGTCTTAGGCGACCCCTGCGAAAGGGTCTTCGACTGCCAAAGGGGTCGCGACCCACAGGTTGAGAACCGCTGCACTAGACAGTCTGGCTCCTATTAATAGTTTTAGGTAAGTCTACCTCATTAAATTGTGAACTCTCAGAAGGCAGGAATAATGCCTTATACAACTGTCTTTGTATCCCCAGTTCTAAACCAAGTTCATTTATATAGATTATCACATTTATTTAATTTGTATTATGAGCAGCTCAATAAATATATGTTTAACTGAATTTAGTTCAATTAAGTTGAATTTACTGCCCTATGTGCCCCACATTTGCCACTTTTTACTGGGAGTGTCTGGATTGGGCAGTAGGCAGTGCTGGGAAGCATGAGCAAGGGGGTACCTGGAGTGGGTTCCAATCAGAGTCTGGGGTAGGGTGAAGCAGCTAATCACAGCATTGGAGGAGTTGTGCCTGTCATGATTTTCTGTACAGGCCAAGGGTGTATAGTCAAACCCAAACATTTGAGCCATGTTTCTCATGCTACTACTGCTCTTTGTACTTAGCTGAGATGATCCTTGCAATAATTCCATTTTCCCTAATTTGTTTCTCTACTTCTAGGTCCAGGGTGTTATCTCTAAGAAAAGCTGTACTCCACTGGATAAGAGGAGAAAGATTACAAATGAATTTGGAGGTGATAAGTGAATTTGTATTTTCCTCTTAATATTTATTTTTATATTATGAACTTTAAATAAAGATATCTGCCCTTCATCTTTCACAGGTGAATTAATGAGATAACATATTGGAAAGAGTATTTGGAAACTTCAAAAGATTATATCAAGTTAAATTGTTGTTATAAGAATCAAAATGTAGCATGGTTTCAGTTGCCTCTGTTCTGTCACTTTTAAATTAAGGAATCTGTACATTGGATTCAGGTCCTGGAGCTGCCCCTGTGTCCAGCTCTGAGGAATGTCATAGCTGTGTCAGGCTGTCCTGTGGGGTCATCCTCCCATCCCAGGATCTCTTCTCCATAACCTGGGCCACCCATTAGTTGAACCTTTGCCTGCCTCATGCCAATCATGCTCTCAAGCATAGGGAAAATCTGAACCAAATTCCTCTGGGTGCTTCTGGGAGTTAGATAGTTTCGACTTTGCAATCCTCTGGTACTTCATAGTGTGCTATGAGCACTGTTTTTGTGGTCAGTATCACTCCAGGAAATGCAGAATTCCCAGCTAATAATGATTTCTGGAGTATCTTCTTCTAACAGGGCAGTTGATGCTTTAGCACAGGGGTTCTCAACCTTCCTAATGCCTCGACCCTTTAATACAGTTCCTCATGTTGTGGTGACCCCCAACCATAAAATTATTTTCGTTGCTACTGCATAACTGTAATTGTGCTACTGTTATGAATCGTAATGTAAATATCTGATATGCAGGATGTATTTTCATTGTTACAAATTGAACATAATTAAAGCATAGTGATTAATCACAAAAACAATATGTAATTATATATGTGTTTTCCAATGGCCTTAGGCGACCCCTGTGAAAGGGTCGTTCGACCCCCAAAGGGGTGACGACCCACAGATTGGCGACCCACAGGTTGAGAACCCCTGCTTTAGTAGTTCTTGGCATTCTAAACTTCGTAAAACGAGACAAGAAATTCAATCTTTCAAAAACAGGAGTCATAAAACAGCAAGTATTACTATAGTACTTTCTGTGTGTGAAGCACCATTCTAAATTACTTCTAAGTCATACATATTGAGTAAATTCCTATTATTACTTTACAATGTAGGTATTTTTTTATTAACCCATTTGATAGGTGATGAGTCTGGGACACAGATAATAAATGCCTTTCCCAAGGTCATAGTGTAGTAGTGTCAGCATCTGAACCCACAGAGTAAGGCTCCAGACTCTTAATTACTAGGCTAACTCATTGAAAGGGGACATAGGAAAGCAAAAGACACAAATTCCTTATACCAAATAATTTCAGCTATTTTCCTCTCATTAAGACTGTTTCAAGATGTAAAGTTTGGGCTCCAAAATTTTTTCTCCTATCATCTTTCTGTGATAGACAGCATTTAATTGGCTAAAACAGATACAAAAAATCCTTTCTCTCTCCATTTCCTTTAGTTCCATATTTACTTCCTGAAAACTAATATTTACTAGGAATTGATCTCAGAGTGGAATGTGAGCATAAATAATGTCCACAAACAGTTCAAAATCTTTAGGGGGCAACAGACATTTAAGTAGTGAGTCAAAGTATTAGAGTAGAAATATAAAGAAAATTGCTCTTTGCAAGATCATTAAAGAAGAATGGTTAATTCTGCCTGGCATTCCAGAAAGACAGAAAGGGAAAGAGAAGAAACAAGGATTTTGGAAAAGTCTAAACACATATATATTGATTAATTGCCAATAATTGGATGCCCTTTCAACTCAATAAGTGTTTATACAGAATCTAATAAGAATCTTGCATTATAGTAAGGGCCAAAAAAATGTGAAAGATAATATGAAAAGGATCCTACCTTAAGAAGTATACAATTCAATTTTATTGAGGGGGATTTCTGTTTACATCCATAAAATTATTAGAAGTATACTCTAAAGTGCCAAATGCATCATGTATACAGTTAATGCAATAAAAACTGAGAGAAAGAAGCTATAAATATGGAGTTAGGCCATCAGAAAGAATTTCATGGAGAAAGGACCTCACTATATGTGTTTTGTGTACTAGCCTTACCGTGGCTCCATCTTATTGACCTACTCTTATTTTCCTTAAGATGAAATTTCTCTTCTTTAAAATTTTGTTACCTTTATTTTTATAAGCCAATTGAAATCCTTTTTTTAAATAAAAACATAAGGAAGAAAGAAAGGGAGGAAGAAGAAGAAGGATGGAGGGAAGGAAAGGTATCTCCATTAACCCTTAAACTTTATTATGCCCAAGCCATGCAGTCTAATAAGATATTATGATGTAAACGTTATAGCAAGGAAAGTGGAGAGGAGCCTGAGCTTAAGAGCTAAGATTTCAGAGATTCAACTTTAAGCTCTGCCACTTATTGGTGCATGGCTTCAGACAAGTTACTTGTGTCTTGAAAAAGCCTTCACGATGAAGTTTGAAACAAGTTTCTATATTGAGATTTTGAAATTTTTTGAGTATTTTGCTTTCCTATGCCCCTACGTCATAAATGACATACTGAGGTCTCAGTTTCCTCAGCTATAAAATGGAAATAATAATAGTACTTTTCTCAATAGGTTTTGAGAAGTTTCAATGAGTTAATTGCATTAATGTGCTTAGAGCAGCCTCTACACATAATTATTATCCATTAGTCATTTGAAAGTCATTTCCTAAACATTCTCTATATTTCAAGAACTGAGCTAAATCCTGGGAATATGTAAATAAATGAGTTCTATTCCCTACATTCAAGAATTTCATAATCTACTCAGAAAAACTCTAAACAATTTTAATTTAGCTTGGTATTTGCCAAATTAGCAGTATGCAAAAATTTATCTTCATGTTACATTTTTACTTGTGTGGCATAAAACTGCACTAACATTTTACTAGCATTATCAAGGTACTGGCTAAAACTGAGCTTGTCATCAACTAAAACTTCTGAATTTTGTCATATGAATCACTGGTTATTCAAGTCGTCTTCCTGTACTATGCAATCAATTTTGATGTGTGTTTTTTCCTGTATTGCATTTCATCCGCTTTAAGCCTGTCATTCCAACTTGTTAGGATTACTTTAAATCTAAGTACCCCTCACCCCTGCCCTAGCTCTCCCTCCAGGTTTGTATCATCAGCAGATTTGCTGTGTATGCCTTCCACATCTTCACTAGATTTACTGGAAAGGACAGAGTCATGGACAGAGCCCTATGGCACCGTCAAAGACATCTCTTCTATTAGTACCAAGTTATTAGTCACCCTTTTCATATGCAACCAAACATAAATTTTACCTCACTGTATGATCATTTAGGCCAAGTTTTGCAGTTTTGCTCCCCAGAATATTGCACTGAGGTGCCCTATTAGGTAATAAATTTATGATGTTTTGCTAAAATTAAGATATTTTTATTCCTATATACTACCTCCTGGTCTACTAGTCCAAAGAAGAGAAATAAATCCCTTTTTATGGTTCATTCTGACTTGACAATCACCACCTTCTTTTCTAGCATTAAACTTCCTAATGATTACCCCACCTCCCCACTCCCCACCCCCTCCCCCATCATACCCCCTCCTCACCTCCTAAATTGTGAACTTGTCCCAGTCAGGAACATATAACTCTTTGTCCATAGTGCCTAGCATAATTCCTGACATATAACAGATGATCAATAAATAGTTGTTGAATAAGTGAATAAAACCATCTGTCCTATTTGGTCTTGATTCAAGTTTTATCCAGGATATTCCTTTGCTAAATTGCAATGACTATTCCAGGCCAAGTATGTGATCACTCTTTGGAATTTATTGTTATGGGTTATTAATAATAATAATAATTTTAGGCATTAACTTAAGAAGGATGGTGTAATGTTAGTGGATAGCAAAGAGAAAATAGAGTTCAATTCCTGTTACTTGTGTCTTTTCAAGGAAAATTATCTCTATGTTGAAAAATATAAAATAAAATGGGTGAGGTAGATATAGAGATTATAAGAAAGCATCTGTCTACTCTCAATGAGTTCAAGTTCCTCAGTGGATTAAAACCAGAGAACTCAGAAATTTTGCAAGCAAATTCATTGTATTCATACCAGTGAACTCTAAAGAGAAGCAGAAAAGGGGTCTTAGAAGACATAATAGGTAAAGGTAAGTCGCATTCTATTTTTCTACAGAGGAAGGAAAGAAAGTGGATTGGCATTTCATTTACTTTTAATTTATTCTATGGTTTATTCTCCTTGGCCTACCTGTTTAAACTCCATCACCCACTCTCCACTGGCTATAAAGTAGATTGGCATTTCAATTACTTCTACTTTATTCTATTTTTTCCTCTCCTTGGCCTACCTATTTAAACCCTACCACCACTTACTTTCTCCACTGGCTACAAAGTAAAATGTACTTTCACCTGTTCCTTGCTAAGAACCAGAACACAAATGCTCTTATTTTAAGTGTTTGGGATATTGCTATTCACAAAACAAATCTGTGAATTGCTATTCACAAAACAAGAAGCTATTCACAAAACAAATCTGAGAAAGCTACCCTGCTTTTTGGGGGGGGAAACAAAACAAAACACTAGTAAGTCTGGCCCCTGGTCTGCATTTAATTCATTTTGATTTAATGAGCATGCTTCTGAACATCTCATGCAGGCCAGTCATTGTGCAAAGTGCCTCCAGGGAATGAAGTGGATAAATGGTCACCCCGCCTTTAAGCAACTTGATGCTTCCTCCTTCTTCAGGGCCTATGATGCCTTTTGGGATGGCAGCAATCCTTGAGGCACCATCCCAAAGCCAGTTTATGAATGTTGGCTTTTCTAAGGACCTCAGGCACGTGTGATTCTCATTGAAAGGACCTCAGTACAGTGAGGGAATAGTCCCTGGGGCATTTCTTCAGCCCCATTTACCAATAGGTAGATGACCAAAATACACACAACTCCATGACCACCATGAATAAGAACAATAGTTGATAGGTGACTGAGCCTGGAAGAGACAGCGAATACAATGAGCGGCCAGATTATTATTACCACCTGATGTTTGTAAGCAAATTAGCTATAATTTCATGCTGAAGTTGCTAGAGGGCCAGACCATTATAAATAGGGAAGCAGGTTGTTTACCACGACTGTAGAAGTGATTTTTTCTGAAGATATGGGTAAACAACGCGATTTAACAGCCTTTGAACGTGGGATATATATTATGATGAGTGGCCAGATTATTATGACCACCACATCAGTACTTTGTTGGGCCACCTTTTGCCTTCAATACTGTGGCGATTCTTCTTGGCATTGACTCCACGAGATGTTGAAAGGTGATGCGAGGAATCTGACACCATGCCTGATGAATAGCACTGTCCAGTTCTATGAGATTTGATGGTTGTGGAACCAGCTGCCTGATCGCTCTTTTAACTTCATCCCACACATGCTCAATTGGATTGAGATCTGGTGATTGTGGGGGCCACCTAAGCAAGGTAAAGTCTCCCTCATGTTTTTGAAACCACTCCTGCACAATACGAGCACCGTGGCATGGCACATTGTCTTTGTTGGAAGAAGCCATCTCCATTGGGATACACCATCAACATGATAGGATGAACTTGATCAGCAGCAATACTTAGGTATGTTGTGCTATTCAGACATTGTTCCACACGAATTAAAGGGCCCAAATCATGCCAGGAAAACATGCCCCAAACCATAACACTGCCCCCACCAGCTTGAAGGGTTGTACTCATGCATGTGGGGTGCATGCTTTCATGCTGTTTCTGCCAAATTCTCACTCTGCCATCTGCATGATGCAATTGGAAACGTGATTCATCGGACCACATGACTTTTTTCCAATGCTCAACTGTCCAATCCTTGTGTTCCTGTGTGAATTAGAGACGTTTTTATCTTGGTAACTGCAGACAGCAAAGGTGTTCGAACAGGCCTTCGGCTTCCATATCCCATACGATGCAGTGTATGGCTAATTTGCCTACAAATGTCAGGTGGTCATAATAATCTGGCCACTCAGTGTATATAAAATGAAAAAGGATCCAGTCCCCAAATCCAAATATAGCAAAATAATGTAGCCAGATGTCCACAGGGCAATGGTAAAAATGAACAATTTTTGTTATTATTTGATGATGTCACCTTTGTACTAGTAGTTTGTTTATTTATATTTAGAAATAATTCATTACTTAAAACAAAAGCAGGTTCTGGGGAAGAAATAAATAGGGAGTCATTGTTTAATGGGTACAGAATCTCAGTTTTGCAAGTTAAAGAGTTCTGGAGATGGATGGTGGTGATGGTTGTGTAACAATATGAATGCAATTAATACACTTAAAAATGGTTAAGATGGTAAAGTTTGTGTTACTTGTATTTTTCCACAGTAAAAAAAAAATTTGAAAGGGAAGAAAACTTTACCAAGTTGAAGACAAGGCTAATCTGTAACTTTGAAATGTAATTTCCACTGTATGGAAAGCTAAACTACTGGACCACCTACTTCAATACTGGTTACCTAGACCTCTCCCAACAAAATGTATTTAATGGTGATTAATGCAGAGTTCTAGGAAGGGGAAATTTAGCTTAGCAGCCTTATGGGTTTCATAAACTCTATAAAACTTTTTAACACACTATGCTTGAAGCATATAATGTAGCTACCAAAAACATGGGTTTTGGACAAGACAAACTGGCTTACTTTTCAACAACTCAGACTCTTATCCCTTCCTAGCTGAGTGGCTTTAGGAACCGTTATTTAAGATCTCTCGGCTTTGGTAAATCATAGGCATTAACATCTACTTCTTGGATTGCTATAAGGAGCAACTGAGACAATGTCTGTGAAGTGCCTAGGTCATAGTAAGCTCTATAAGTAATGTTGATTATTATTTGCACATGCTGTTCTTCAAGTCTAGAAAGTTTTGTGCTCCTGCCCACTTACCCTAGCTTATGAGGGGGTGACTTTGACACCCCCTACACCAGTGCCTAGTGGACCCTGAGTATATTAAATTCTTTAATTGCATTTTATTTACTTATATATGTATTTCTCACATTAAACCATATTCGTTGGAGACAGGGACTGTCTTGTCTTTATATCCCAGGCATTTAGTCATGCTTGTCACATAATAATAATAAAAAATGCAATATGGTCACTAAAAGGCCTAATATAATATCTAGTAGTGTTTATAGAAATAGTGGGTTCTCTGTCTTTAAAAGTTTTACACAGAAACTCTTTGACCATTAGGGTGGCATCCTGCAGAGCATTAGCTTAATGATTGCATTAGATCCATAGTCACCAAGTGTGTGAGGGTGTGGCAGGCAAGGTAGGAGATGAGTTTTCCAAGGATTCTTTCCTGGGCAACTGTTCTGAAACGTTGCTATTATATCCTGTAGTATTAATTGTCCTCTTTGAATAAGTGAAAATAGGATATAGTAGATGAATATTTAGGGGGTAGAAATTGCTTGTTTAATTTGGTTTACATATTCTTAATTGGCAACATTAAAAAAAAATTGGCATGTTTTTCTATTCCCCACCTCCCAGCATTCCAATAATTTAAAAAATACTGAGCAGCAAAACAAAAAACCCAGACACTGATGAAAATTAAGAGCATTTCAACCCTAGTTTTCTGACTCTATGATACAGAAATCATGATCCCTACATATAGCATCTAACCATACATGTGGGCCCATTTTTAGAAATCTAAGAAATGAGTTCCCAAACTCATACCACCAACTTCCAGTAATATTAGGTTAAGACTCAGATATGCTAAGATTTCAGGCCAGTGAGAGTTTTTTTGAAAACTTACTCATGACATTAAGTTAGAGCCTCCATGTCACCAAGAAATTGCACTTCAGAAGGATGCACTAGGAATGGAGGTATATGGGGTTCTGAGACAACAGGCACATTGGTAAAGTAGGAGCCCCAACTGGGTGCAATAAGCCACAGTAGTTAGATTAATTTTGTTTTTTAAAAGAATAAAACTCAATTCAGAACAACCAAAACCTACTCTGCCATTCCCTGGAAGAACGGCTGCTAAAACAGACTAACTTCTTTCCCAAAACACCCTTAAATCATCATGTGCTTTTCCAGCATTTCCTTCCCCATTGCTTCTAACAAGCATGATGGCATTACAGTTTTCAAAAGGTGAAATGATCAGAAATTCCTCTTGTCTACTTATTAATTCAGAGATGTCAAAACCCAATGTTCATGACATTTCAGTCCATTACATGGGAAGTGATGGTCCACACACTGAAATTGGCTGATGTTAAATAGTTATATACAAATGGAAACTTCTGCCAAAAGATTAAATAATAAATATATGAGTAGATGATGCAAAGTGGGGAAGGTGGTGAAATGTGGTTTGAAGAAAACCTGTGAAACGAGACTAGTGTTAAGTAAGCATTTGAGTATTTCTGGTATTTTAAAATAGTCTATATGACAAAGTTCTTCCTACAGAATCTGACATTATAGGATTAGAAGAAGGCAATTTATCAGCAGTTGTTGGGAAGTCCTCCCCGCTGTGCTTTCCCAAAAACAGTTACGCAATCCTTAACGTGAGTAAACTAGAGAGGCTTCCCAGAGTGTGCTTTGCCTATAAAACTAATTTATAACATTTATCTTAACAAGAGTGGCTGAAGACAGTCTTAATACTTACTAAGAGTTATTTAGCAAGTGTCTGAAGACCCAATAATCAGACTACTTATCCTGAAAACACTCCCATTATATAGTTCACTAGGAAATACAACTTTGTACTCCCCCAGGTATCTGCTTCAAACCTCTTCTCTCCTCAGATCTCTAATTCATCCTCCTCCTCCCTACACCTATAGGTCTTATCTCATATTTCAGAGTAAAATAAAAGTCCAATAAAATATTAATACCTTATTACTTAATGATCCTTCTGCCTACCTCCATTCTTTTCTACATAAATATCTCTGTTTTTAATGGATCATTCTCACTGACATACAACCATGGCTTAATGAATGTCTCCCGTCTTCGAAAATAAACAGTACTCCTTTGACTCCACATTTCTCTAGCTACCACTGCTTCTCAACGAAACTCCATGAAAGCCATCTCTGCACCTGTCTCTACTTACCTGCTTCTCACTCACCTCTCAACCTCCTCTACTTGTGCTTTTGCTCCTACTATTCATCAGTGACCTAATCTTGCCACTACTCCAACTCTCTATCTTCATCTTTTGTAACCACTCAGCAGCATTTGATGTGGTTACATGATCTCTTTTTCTAAGCTTCTTTCATATCATAATCACTTGATTTTCCTCCAACCCTGTTTCTACTTGGTAAGATCCTCTTCTTCAACCAAATTTTAAATGTTGGAGATACATGGGGCTCAGTACTCTACTCTATAATCCACCTCCATCTATGTTACCTAGGTGATCCCATCCAGTCCCATATGTTTTAAGATAAAGAACTGAAATTTTAGCGCTAGTCCAGAGGTTCTTAAACTTTAGTGCTATAAAGCCCTTTGGCAATCCAATAAAGCCTAGGGACCGCAGTCACAGAATTGTGATTTTAAATGTTTGAAATACAGAGTATTATAAAGGAAATATATTGTATTAATAGAGTTATCAAATACTTGAAAGTAGGATTATGATATTATAATAAGAGGTACTTCTAACCTATTAAGTAATAATACAACAGATGGTCTAATAACTACCATTGATAATATTAATATAGTAGTGAGTGTAAAGAATAGTCAAAATTAACTAGAGGTATGAAAATATCTCAAATTTACTGGTGAATATGTCACAAATATTGCTTATATTACTGTTGTTTGTTAAAATCTAAATTTCAAAAAAAATCAAATCCAGTGATACATAAAATAATAAATCATGGTAAAGTGGGATTCATTTCAGGAAAACAAACCTAGTTCAGTATTGGTAGAAGTGATAAGTGTAATTCACCACATTAATAAAGTAAAGAAGGAAATTACATGCTCATCTCAAAAGATGAGGAAAAAGGCATTTGACAAAATTCAATATCCATTTGTGACTTAAAAACAAAACTCTCATCAAACTAGAAATAGAAGTTTTCTTAATCTGATAAGGGGCATGTATCAAACAACCTACTAAGGGGTGAAATATTGGACCCTTTCCACCTATGATTGGAAGGGAAAAGGGATTTTTTCCCCACCACTTTTATTCAGCATTATTTTGGAGATACTAGTCAGTGAAATAGGCAATTAAATAAAAGGCATAAATATAGGGAATGAAGAATTATAACTGTATTAATTTACAGGTGATTGAATATATAGACAATCCAAAGAAATCTGCAAAATATCTGCCAGCACCAATAAGTTTAGCAAAGTTATAGTATACAATATCAAAGCACAAAAATCAATTGTATTTCTATATATTAGCAACAATAAATTTTTCCCCCCATTAATTTTATAAAATGTATTTTAAATGTTACTTTAAAATTTTCTTCTTTAATGTCTCCTTTTTGGCCCATGAAATGTAAAAATGGACTTCAATTGACTTCATTTTAGTAATCTCATGTTATTAAAATCTTGCAACATGTTGGTCAAGTGCGAGAATATAATTTTCATAGCTCAATTTTAAACCTTATCAGGAGTTTTATTTTACCTTTCTCTGTGTTAATTGCTTAAAGGGCAAGCATATCTGGTTACACTTCACAGTTTATAAAAAGGTCCTTTTCCTCTGTTCGCTATCTTGACAGGTGAAAAAATTAAGGGAACAATCAGCAGCTTGGTGTGAGAGAGCTGAAATTTGTCTGGTGCACTGGAATCTGCTTCCTCCAGTGTGAAAGCTTGTATTTGTGGCCTACAAAGTGAAGTTGTATAAAATTGTGAAGGAAAGGTGTTTGTTCTGGCCTTGACCAAGGTTAGAATTTGAGATGGAAGAGTTAGGCTCTGTGTAAATAGGAGGGGATTTGGAACTTGACCTGTCTGTCCATTTTCTTACCTATCACTGAAACTGAAGAGCAACAATAAATTTAAAGGAAATTAAAAATTATATCATTTACAATAGCACAAAAATATGAAATGCTTAGAGATAAAATTTAACATTTTGTGGAAAGACCTATAGAATAAAAACTACATGAATATTCTGAGAAAAATTTAATAAAATTTAAATAAGGTAAAGATGTACCATGTTCATGTATTGAAAGACTTGAGATTACTAAAAGATTAACTCTGGTTTCTTTAATTAATCTATAAATTCAATGCCATATGAATTAGAATCCAAGTTGGCTTTTGTAATTATGATGTTGTTTTTAGAAAAGGAGAAACTAATTACAAAATTTTATAGAAATGCAATGACTTAGACAAAACAATCTTAAAAGTGAACAAAATTGGAAGGCTTATCTGAAGGATTTCAAAATTTACTATAAAGACATAATAATCAAGATATCCTATTGGCATAAAGATAGAAACATAGATCAGTGTAACATTAAAGAATTCAGAAATAGGCATATATATGTATATATATATATATATATATATATATATATATATATATATATTCAATTGATTTTTAATAAATAATCAGTGCAGTTTAAATGTAAAAAGTCTTTGACACAATTGGAGAACCATACTTTTTTTAAAAACACCATCCCCTCTCCTCTACCTTATGCCATACACAAAATTAATTTGAAATAGATCATACACCTAAACTAAAAGCTAAAACTACAAAGATTCTAGAATAAAACATAGAAGGTTATTCTTACAACCTTAAATGAATACAGAGTTCTTAGGTAGAATGAAAAAGGATTAATTATAATAAAAATTATTAAATGAGTTCACAAAAATTAAAAACGTTTGCTGTAAAAAATATTATTAGGTAATTTAAAAAATAAGCCATAGACTTCACTTGATATATATATGACTTGTATCCAGAATATGCAAAAAAACAGGTACAAATCAATAATAAAAAGATAAACAACCCAATTTTAAAATATGCAAAAAATTTGAATAGATACCACTTTACAAAAGAAGATATATAAATATACCTCTTATATGTGTATATGTTTATCTTTTAGACATATAAAAAT
The DNA here is from genome assembly GCF_963259705.1 of Myotis daubentonii. NCBI lineage: Eukaryota > Metazoa > Chordata > Mammalia > Chiroptera > Vespertilionidae > Myotis > Myotis daubentonii. The sequence continues at coordinate 16,509,873 of NC_081848.1, read as the reverse complement.
ATATTTTATATATTTTGTGATGATTAATTTTGTGTCAATTTGTGGCACAGGGTACCCCAATATGTGGTTAAATTCTGGGTATTTCTGTGATTGACATTTTCCTGTATTTCTGAGACTGACATTTAAATCTGTAGCCTGAATAAAGTAGATTGCCCTTCCTAATGTGGGTGAACCTCATTTAATCAGTTGAAGGACTGACCCTCGCTTAAGTAAATGATAATTCTTCTTGACCAATTGCCTGAGAACTGGGATACCAGTTATTTCCTGCCTTTGGACCCAAACTGACGTGTTGGCTCTTTTTGAGTCTCAAGCCTACTGACCTTCCAAATGGAACTACATCATCAGTTCTCCTGGATCCCTAGCCTGACCAGTTCACCCTGAAGATGTTGGGACTTGTCAGTCTCCATAATCGCATAAGCCAATTCCTACAATATATTTGTGTGTGTGTGTGTGTGTGTGTGTGTACTTGTTCTATTTCTGTGGAGAACCCTGACTAATACAAATGGCCAACAAGCAATTGAGAAGATATTCAACATCATTAATCGTCAAGAAAATTAAAATTAAACCCAATATGGTATCACTGCAGATCCTCTAGTAACTAATTTTTTAATGACAATAACAAATGTTGGTGAGAATGTGAAACAATGAGAATCCTCATACGTTGCTCATAGAACTATTAAATAGTACAACTAATTTGGATAGTTTGGCAATTTCTTGTAAAGTTAGATAAACACCACACATTATAGCAATTTTATTCTTATGTATTTAACAAAAGAAATGAAAGCATATTTCCACTTGTATTAGGTGGGGTTATGAAAAGCCCCAGGTATGTATGTATCAGAGGTACAATTATTAAAACTTTGGGATAGCCCTAACCGGTTTGGCTCAGTGGATAGAGCGTCAGCCTGCGGACTGAAGGGTCTCAGGTTCGATTCCGGTCAAGGGCATATACCTTGGTTGCGGGCACATCCCCAGTAGCGGGTGTGCAGGAGGCAGCTGATGTTTCTCTCTCATCGATGTTTCTAACTCTCTATCCCTCTCCCTTCCTCTCTGTAAAAAAATCAATAAAGTATATATTTTAAAAAAACAAAACTTTGGGATAAAATAGTAATGGAGGGGACTACACTGGTAGGTGTAAATTCCAGTATTTGAAAGTACAGGGGAAGTAGTAATTATAAGGACTATGTGGAACTGGATAGTTGAAGCTTGGGGTGACTAATCAGCAATTAAAAGCTAAGGGTGAACGCCAGAAGCTCTCCTTGTATGTTATTATGTATCTCCTCTCACCTTGGCCAGTTTCTCTCAGTGATTAGAGCGTTGGCCCCAGAACCCTTGGTTCAATTCCTGTCCCAGGTCAAGGCACTTGCAGGAGGCAGCCAATCAATGTGTCTCTCTTACGTCAAGATTTTTTTTTTCTTTCTCTCTCTCTCCATCCTCCCTCCCCTCCACTCTCTCTAAAAAAATCAATGGGAAAAATATCCTTGGGTGAAGATTTTTAAAAATTGAAAAAAAAAAAAAAGAATCTTCTTTCCTGTGGCTGGAGGGTAGCAACAAACCATGGGTCACATTAGCAGAGCTTCAGAGAAAGTTGAATTCTCAACCTTAAACCTTTGGCAAGCCTGATATACCAAGGTCAGGGCCTTCACTATATGTGGCCAGAAAACCTACCAAATAGAGATGCTCCATAGGAGGCCTGAAGGGTACTCCATTTACCAGGCATGAAAACCACACCTGTCAGTATCAACTGTGCTGATGGGGGAGGCAGCAGATCACTATGGAGCCTATTGGCGACAGCCTTCTGTGGGCCTGATCTGTTCCCATAACGTGGCTCCCTGATAACAACAGTGAACCTGCAATAATAGAGCCAGGTGGTTTAACTTAACTATCAAAAGCAAAGTGGGTCCAATTATGGTAATGAGCAGCAAGGTGAAAGTAGATGCCAGAGGAGCCTGACCCAAGGTAATTAAAGCGATGGTTAATGACACTGTCATCAAACTTCAATGTATATCAGAATCAGCTGCAATGATGGAAATGTTTGGCTTTTCCATATGGAAGCTACTAGCCACACATGACTATGGGCATTTGAAATGTAGCTAATGCAACTGAGGAATAGAATTTTTATTTTATTTAAATTAATTAATTTAAATATATTCAGCTGCAAGAGGCTAGTGCAGGGGTGGGCAAACTTTTTGACTCGAGGGCCACAATGGGTTCTTAAACTGGACCGGAGGGCCGGAACAAAAGCATGGATGGAGTGTTCGTGTGAACTAATATAAATTCAAAGTAAACATCATTACATAAAAGGGTACAGTCTTTTTTTTTTTTAGTTTTATTCATTTCAAACGGGCCAGATCCGGCCTGCGGGCCGTAGTTTGCCCACGGCTGGTAGTGGCTATCATACTCAATAGTCAAAAATTACAAATGTTTCCCATAACGTCAGGAACAAGGCAGGGATGTCAGCTTTCACCACTCTTATTCAACACTAGAGGCCCGGTGCATGAAATTTGTGCACGGGTTGGGTCCCTAGGCCTGGCCAGTGATCAGGGCTGATCAGGGCCTTCCAGCTGCTGGCCCGGGCCTTCCTTCATTCTGTGCCACCCCCTGGTGGTCAGTGCACGTCATAATGAGTGGTTGAACTCCCAGTTGGTTGAACTCCTGAGGGCACAATTTGCATTTTAGCCTTTTATTATATAGGATAGCACTGGAAGTCCTAACCACAGCAACCAGACAGCAAGAAGAAATAAACGTCATTCAAATTGGGGAATAAAAGTGAAACTTATTATTTGCAGGTGGCATGATACTGTATATAGAAAACACTAAAGATACCACCAAAAAGCTACTGGAACTGATAAATAAATTCAGTGAAGTGGCAGGATACAAAATAAATATTCAGAAATCAGTTGCATTTTTATACACCAACTAGAGGCCCGGTGCATGAAATTCATACATGGGTAGGGTCCCTAGGCCTGGCCAGCGATCAGAGCCGATCAGGGCCTTCCTGCTGCTTGCCGGGGCCTTCCTTCCCAGCTGCTGACTGCCAGCCTAGGCCTTCCTTCATTCTACACCACCCACTTGTGGTCAGCGCACATCATAAGGAGCGGTCGAACTCCTGGTCAGTCAAACTCCCAAGGGGGCAATTTGCATATTAGCCTGTTATTACATAGGATAGTGAACTATCAGAAAGGGAAACTAAGCAAACAATCCCATTTACTATCACATCAAAAAATAAAATACCTAGGAATGAATTTAAGCATTCATTCCTGGTAAAAGACCTATACTCAGAAATCATAATACGCTGAAGAAAGAAATTGAAGAAAATATAAATAAGTGGAATATATAACATGTTCGTGGATAAGAAGAATTAACATCATTATAATGTCCATATTACCCAAAATAATCTATAGATTCAAGGCAATTCCTATCAAGATACCAATGGCATATTTCACAGAATTAGGACAAATATTCCAAAACTTTATATGGAACCACAAAACCCAATAGCCACAGAAATCTTGAGAAGGAAGAACAATGTTGGAGGATTCATACTACTTGATATCAAACTATTCTACCAGACCATAGTAATCAAAACAGCATGGTACTGGCATAAAAACAAACATATGAATTAATGGAACAGAATAGAGAGCCCAGAAATAAATCCATGCCTTTATGGTCAATTAATATTTGACAAAGAAGGCAAAAACATACAATGGGGTAAAGATAGTCTATTCCATTCATGGTGCTGGGAAAATTGGACAGATACATGCAAAAAAAATGAAACTAGACCACCTTCTTCCACTATACACAAGAATAAACTCAAAATGGATTCAAGAATTAAATGTTAGACTTAAAACCATAAAAATCTCAGAAGAAAATATAAGCAGTAAAATCTCAGACATTCCTAATAGCAATATATATATATACTGTGTGTATGTATGTATATGTGTGTATATATATATATATATCAGAGGCCCAGTGCACAAAACTCATGCATGGTTAGGGTCCCTAGGCCTGGCTAGCGATCAGGCCCAATCTATGGGGCGACTGTTGGCAGGGCAATTGGGGGACTCCCGCTGGCACCTGCCTTGGCTGGCCTGGGGCCTGCAGGCTGGGGGCAGCTCCTGTGTTGAGTGTCTTCCCCCTGGTGGTCAGTGCACATCATAGTGACTGTTCGACTGGTCAACTGTCTGCCCCTGGTGGTCAGTACACGTCATAGCGAGCCCTTGAGCAGCCTCAGCATATCATTTGCATATTATGCTTTGATTGGTTGAAAGGATGACTGGACATTTAGCATATTAGGCTTTTATTATATAGGATATATATACACACACACATTAGTATATAGCCTTGGGCAAAGGAAACAAAATAAAAAAATAAACAAATGGGACTACTTCAACCTGAAAAGCTTTGCGCAGCAAAGGATACCATCAACAAAATGAAACGGGAACCCACTGAATGATACGTATTCACCAATGATACATCTGATAAGGGGTTAATAACCAAAATTTATAAAGAACTCGTACCACTAAACACCAAAAACAACAAGCAAACCAATTTAAAAATGGGCAAAGTACCTAAATAGACACTTCTCCAAAGAGGACATACAGATGGCCAGTAGACTTGTGAAAAGATGCTCAGTGTCACTAATCATCAACAAAATGCAAATTAAAGCCACAATGAAATATCACCTCACACCTGCCAGAATGCCTATCATTAATATATCAAAAACAACAACTGCTGGCGAGGATGTGGAGAAAAGGGAACCCTCGTGCACTGTTGATAGGAATGCAAATTAGTGCAACCATGGTAGAAAGCAGTATGGAGTAACCTCAAAAAATAAAAAATGGAACTGCCTTATGATCCAGTGATTCTACTTCTGTGAATATATCCTAAGAACCTGAAATACTGATTCAAAAGAATATATGCACCCCTATGTTCACTGCAGCATTATTTATGATAGCCAAGATTTGAAAGCAGCCCAAGTGCCCATCAGTAGATGAATGGATAAAAAAGCTGTTACATTTACACAATGGAATACTATTCAGCCTTTAAAAAGAAGGAAAGGAAACATTCCCCTTTGTAACAGCATGGATGGACTTAGAGAGCATTTTGCTAAGTGTAATAAGCCTGCCAAAGAAAGACAAGTACCATATAATTTCACTTATATGTGGAATCTAATGAATGAAATAAACCAACAACCAAAATATAAACAGACCCATAGATAGAGAACAGACTGACAGCTGCCAAGGGGGAAGGTGGTTGTGGGGCTTGGTGAAAAGGGTGAAGGGATTAAGAAAAAAACAACTCATAGACACAGACAACAATATGGTGATTACCAGAGGGAATGGGGGTGGGGAGGTAGAAGACAGTATAGGGGCATAAGTGGTGATAGAAGGAGACTTACTTAGGGTGGTGCACACACATTTCAATATACAGATAATGTATTATAGAATTGTACACCTGAACCCTATATAATTTTATTAACCAATGTCACCCCAATAAATTCAATAAAAAAAAGTAAAATAAAAGAGTTTGAGCAAAAATTGATGCAAGTCAGTCAGTATCCAATCTAACAGATAGAGAAGAGCTCCCAGAAGCTGTACAAAATGAAAGAATTTTATAGGCACAAGGGAACAGACAAGGAAGTAATACTAGGCAGAAGGAATGTGTTGGTTATTGCAAGGTTACTTCCCTTCGGTGGGTGGCAGGGTTCTACCAGGCAGAGTACCTAATTAGTGCTGATTAGGTGATTCCTGATGACTGGTTTAAGATTCCATTTCTGAAAGAGTGGAAGCTGTAATTAAATCTCAGTTTGGTGAAGAGAGGCTCAGCACAAGCAACTCCATTTGGGGTCTGTTGTCTTGGTTTTAACAGTGTAAACAAGATACAAGATATATGTGTAAAGTATCAGCCAATAAAATGCTTAAGTTCAGAACCCCCCAGTTTCTTTATCTGTGCTTCATTAGCATGTGGAAAGATGGTTAATACAGTATTTGATTAGGCTTAATCCAGCTGCAACTCTTTCAAGATAACATAAAAATGCAGTATCAGCTGTAATTTTATCTTGTCCCCTCTTAATAGCTGCCCACTCAGCAACTATAATGCCTATAGCAACACAGTTTGTGATAACCTGGACATATTTTCACTTGATGCTTTCTTTCTAGAAGGCATTATTTTCTCACCTTGTCCTTAGATTCAATGTAGATGGTGCCCACTATTGTTTTTTTCCTAATCAAAAGACTTAAAAGATGTATTAATTCTCCAATGCAGCCATCATATGTTCCTCAGGGAAAAAAAAAAAAAGTCTATTTCTCTCCCTTCACTGCCACACATGGTGTGCAAACAAATACTGTCTGATTGCCTCTCCTAATGGGGCTAGCCCTTAAGCAATGCCACATGCTTAAGCATATTTCTGCAAAATTTAATTTGCTAAAACACCCATTATACATTAATATGTACTTTATTTCCTTCCATTCCTTGCTGATGACTAAAGCATTTCTGTGAGTCAACATAAGCATTTTCTTTTCTTCTCTTCCCGCTCTGTTCTTTGAGTTATGGTGTCATTCAGTAATTTAACATCAAAGTATTTTATCACTGGAACTATGGAGAGAGCCTTCAGGGTCTTAATGATTAGCACACATAGGAAAGAAATGTCTTCTCAAGTTTAATTTATAGGGAGGTGAATTCCTATTGTTTCACTCTTATTTGCATTCTCTCTGGTTTGTTAAGGCCTTTTTGCAAGGCTTGGGAAAGATGAGTAGAAGCATCATCCCCCCTGCCCTTACACACACACACACACACACACACACACACACACACACACACACTTTCTCTCCTCTCAGAAACAGAGCCAGTGCCTGTCACAAAGCTTAGAGAGTCAAGAAACTCCAGAATTAACTTGAGGCTCCCACCCTAGAGCTAAGGTTCAGGGAAGTTCATGTCCATATTAAACTGAAGATAATAAATGCCACTTGTGTAGTTACATTATTCAATATGCTTTCACCTATATCTCATCTATGCCAAGCCAACAAACCCTTGTTAAGCGTTAAACATATCTGATTTGCAGTTCAGAGCAGTTGAGTCATTTGCCCATGTTTACTCAGTTGGGAAGTAGAGTCAAGAAGCAACACAGGTCCCTGACTCTCAACTGAGTTTCTCTGTTTAGTTCTATGCTTTGTGCTAGTGGTTCTTAGAAGGAAAACACCAGCAGCAAAATTCATAAACTTGGGTGTTTTTAATTTCTTTTTTAAGGATAAATAACTTTCTAATAGGTAGTCAAGTTGCTACAGATCAATATTGTACATGAAAATGCCAGGAATGGACAGTGGCTGCAAAAAAAGAATATCAGTATGCTTGAGGAGATTCAAAATATTTTTGTCTACCAACTAGCCACATGTTCTTCCCCAGCCTGAACATTGCAGATCTTGATTGTTTTGTAATAAAACAGCTTTTAGGATTCATACTTTAAATCAACTATAAAATCTCCCTTCAAATGGCTATTTCATAAAATGATTTTGTTAGCCCAGCCTAGGGATGAGAGGAATGAAGTGAACAGATTCGTGGTTAATGACTTTTTAAATGTGCCATCCTTGGAGACTGATCTATTTGCAAAACTATAATCCTAGACCAGTTGCTTCCTGAATCAGCCAGTCCACATTTACTATTCTAGGAAATCAAACAAATCTCATTAACCTAAATATGGTACAAAACACTCTACCAGTATTACCAAATAAAATTAACACATTCTTAACCCAATTATAAATAAGTTTTTGGATCATTTGTGGTTTGGGATTATTTACCTTCTGGATCCATTACTGAATAATTTAAAAGGGATTATTTTGCTCAAGAAAGAACTTTAAAAATATGTGTGTTTTTAAAATTTCAGAGGAGCATCTATGATTTTTTTTTACCTATGATTCATGATTCTTAGAGGGCATATCCTTCCCTCTGAGAAACTAAAGACTCGATTCAGAAAGCGTGGTGAGTTTCCTTCCATGGCCCATTGCCTCAGAATGTAGGTTCATAACACAGTGGGGTAAAATCAAAGCATAAATTATAACTGCTATGCTGACCTCTTACACAAAAATAAAGCCCATATTCATTCAAATTACTCATCCCTGAAACATTCTGTCTGTATTACATACTTCTGTACATATATCAAACACACTTATTTTCATCTAACCCATCCCAAATCAGTTCCTTCTCCAAGCTTTTCTATTTTCTCATTCACAAACATAAGCAGTTGGCTATCGCTTCCTAGAATTATAATGGAAAACATTTCCAGGCTTGGATATCCTACAGTATCTGGAAACCTTTCATTCTGAAGGTTCACACACACACACACACACACACACACACACACACACACACACACAATCAAAAAATAAAGAAACGAATACAAAGAACAAGTAAAGAAGCATCTGAACAAGCAGAGAAACTTAGAAACTAGAGGTTTTTATCTTTCTTTTGTTTTGTTTTCCTCAGGAAAGACTGTTTCCAGGCTAAGGTATTAAGTAGGACATTGGTGTCGTTTTATTTGAGAATCTCATTTTTTCCGCTCTTCTCCAGTTTCCTCAGTTTCTGAAGCACATCTAGAAGCATGCGCTCTGTAGCCACAAAGCTCAGTTTTGATCTGAATGACCGTCCTCACTGATGAACGAGGCTCTGCTGGGAATTCCCTCACAGGGAACTGCTTGACATGCAGTTCTGTAAATGCACATGTTTGCCTCATTATTTGTGTATAGTGTATGAAGGTATCAACATCATTTTAGAAGTAAATATTTTAGGTTACAAAACTGACTTTTCATCTTTATATATTAATTATAACTCTGAATATGAAGAGAAAATAAAAGGCTACATATTTTTTAATTGCCTAGACTCATGGTCAGCAAACCGCGGCTCGCAAACCCCATGCGGCTCTTTGGCCCCTTGAGTGTGGCTCTTCCACAAAATACCACGTGCGGGTGCGCACGTACAGTGTTATTGAAACTTCGTGACCCATGTGCAGAAGTCGGTATTTTGTGGAAAAACCGGTATTTTGTGGCCCTAGAGCATGTTTACTAGATCATAAAATGGGTTAAGTGAAAGTCATAGAAATCAAGACTTCTCTGTATAGCAAGTTTTCAAAGAAAAGGTGAAAAGGGAAGGAGAATGGGTAGAAATCGAATCAAATTAATTGTGAAACCTACACACACGCACAGACACACAGACATGGTATTAAAGTTTGGCACGCTGGAAAGACCAAGAGTGGTGATGAGTAGATAAATGAATATGGGTTTTATTCTCGTGTGAGAGGCCAGCATAGCAGTTAGTAATTTATGCTTTGATCTTACCCCACTGTGTTATGAACCCACATTCCGAGGCAATGGGCCATGGAAAGAAACTCACCACACTTTAGATCGAGTCATTAGTTTATTGGAGGAAATGATAGAATCATAGAAATAACTGAAAAAAAATAAAGATGCTCCTCTGAAATTTTAAAAACAGAACTGAATTCCAGCCCCATCATATGATTTGGAAAAATTATTTCACCTTTAAACACTTCCATTTTCATAGCTGAGAGGGAATAGTCCACAGAATTATTATGAGGATTAAAGGAGAGAATGAAAATCAAGGGCTGTGAAGTTGTACTACCTGGGTTAGATGCTGGCACACAGGATCCTGTCAAGTGATTCAATGTTGCAAGACCTCAGACACCTCATTTTAAATAATAACAGTGCCTCTGTCACAGGTTTATTGTGAAGACTAAATGAGATAATGTATAAAGGACTTAGTCCAGTACTGAGCACATAGTGGGCATTCATGAAATGGTCATTCTCTTTTTCACTTCCCTTCAGTTCCTAGATATGCCTTTCTTGCTTGCAATTATTCTTATTAAATATTTTAATAATTTAACTCCTATCAAACTCTCTATTAAAATGTAGGACTAAAGAGCAAAATTAATCTTAATATTCATTCTGAAAAGTGAAACTTAGTAATGTGCATATTTACAAATGTTTATTAGAACATGTTTCTCTAAAAATACATTTGTTAATGCTTTTTAGAAACAAAAAAAAGTACAAGAAGAAAATGAAAATAAAAGGTTCCTGCACCCAGAATTAATTATTCCTAACATTAGCAAATTAGCTTCTAACTTTTATCATTTTAAAGAAAAATCACATTATTACTTTGGTAGAGATAATACATGCTAATTATAAGGGAGCAAGCAATCCAGAACTAAAAGTTTTTAAGTCATTTTAAACCTCACTACCATAAGTTACTATTATTAAGAAGAGAGGAAGATAATTCAAGATATTTCTTATACAACTACACATAGATGGATAAATGCATTTATGTATTTGTGGGTGGGTGGATAGATGGATGAAAAAATAAATTTAATTTCCCTTGATTTTTATAAAAGAAAGTAAGTACATTGAGGGAATTGTCATAGTCAAATAAGATATTTCTTTACATAGATATTCTTTCCTAAAAGAGCTCCTTAAGGTTTTATGTACAGGGTGAGGGAGACAAAGACTATAAAATGTTAATAAGATCTGTTATTTAAAAAATACCTACAGTTATCATTTTAGTCAATATTTATTAATGCCATGCTTCAAAGAAGACATCAACAGCCTACTTTCCTATTCCCTTCCTCTGACCTCTGAAAATTTTATTTTTTATTTTGAAATTATCAATAATTAACAACATTCACATCCTGTCCTATTATCATAACCCATAATTATTTATATTGGTTTTATACTTAAAATGATTCAATGCTTACCCACCAATCTTTTTATTATGATATAAATATCTGAATTCTTTATTTTTATTCCTCTCCTAACTGGTTAGATTTACTTATTAAAATATTCTTTCAGTGATGCTGTGTTCTCCAATTGTATTATGTTTGAGACTGTCTGCTTTCCACTTTTATATCAGAACTAGAGGCCTGATGCATGAAATTCGTGCAAGGGGCTCAGCCCTGATAGCCACGGTGGTTTGCCTTGGCCCTTGCGGCCCCGACTTCATCCAGAAGGTCGTCCGGAAGGACATCTGGTTGTCTGGCCTAATTAGCATATTATGCTTTTATTATTATAGATGCCACTTTGGCTGGGTATAACTTCTGAGTCACTTTTACTCTACAAACTTTGTAGCTCATATTCTGCTTTTTCTAGCTGTGCAGTAATCCAAAGCAAGCCTCAACCCTTTTTCCTCTTGTAGGTAATTTGCTTATTTTTTAAGACTTTTCTTAGAGCAGTTTTAGATTTACAATAAAATTGAAAGTTACAAAGATATTTCCTGCCCCCACAGAGTCATACCCTTCCCCGTTATCAATGTCACTCCCCTATTATCAACATTGCTTACTAAAATGATACATGTTTTACTAAGGGTGAATCTACATTTACAAATTATAATCACCCCAAATCTATAGTTTACTTAAGGGTTCACTGTTGGTGTCATACATTCAATGGGTTTGGACAAATGTATAATGATATATGTCCATCTCTATAATATGATCTTTATAATATCAATAACCTAAAATCCTCTGTGCTCTACCTATTCTTTTCCTGTCCCCCTCACCCTGCAACCACTGATCTCTTTATTGCCTTCATAGTTTTGTCTTTCAGAAATGCCATGTAGTTGGAATCATATGTAACTTTCTCAGATTGGCTTCTTTCACTTAGTAATATGCATTATGTATCCAATTGCCTACTAAAACTTGCTTTCAAGTTTTGACAATTATGAATAAGGCTGATATATATTGGCATGCATGTTTGTGTGGATATAAGTTTTCAACTCCTTTGGATAAATTCAAAGGAGCACAATTACTGCATTATATGATAAGAATATGTTTCATTTTGTAAGAACCGCCAAACTATATTCTAAAATGGCTGTACCATTTTGCATTCCCAACACAGCGAATGAGAGTTCCTGTTGCTCCACATCCTCACCAGCTTCTGTGGTGTTATTGTTCTGGAGTTTGGCCATTCTAAAAGGTGTGTATCGGTATCTTGTTTTGATATGCATTTCCCTGCTGAAATATGATGTGGGGCGTGATTTTATATTCTCATTTGCCAACTATATATGTTTGTTACGTGTCTGTTATGGTCTTTGGACCATTTTCTTCTTGTTAAGTTTTAAGAGTTTTTAATACATTTTGGATAACAGTCCATTATCATATGTGTCTTTTGGAAAAATTTTCTCCAAGTCTGTAACTTGTCTTCTAGTTCTCTTGATATTGTCTTTTCCAGTGGAGAAGTTTTTTATTTTATTCTAATGAAGTCTAGCTTATTATTTCTTTCATTAATCTTGCCCTTGGTGTTTATCTAAAAAGGCATCTCCATACCCAAGGTCCTCTAGGTTTTCTTTTATATAACCTTCTAGGTGTTTTATAGTTTTGCATTAAATATTTACATCTATGATCCATTTTGAGTTAATTTTTGTAAAAAGAATAGGATCTGTGTCTGCTAGTATATTCCTTTGTTTTGCATATGGATGTTCAGTTGTTTCAGCACCATTTGTTAGAGAGACTATTCCTGCTCCATTATATTGCCTTTTCTCCTTTGTCAAAGATCAGTTGACTATATTTATGGGTTATATTTATGGGTTCTCTATTCTATTCCATTGATCTATTTTTTTATTATTTTACCAATAACATAGTGTCTTTTTTTTCAATTACAGTTGACATTCAGTATTATATTACTTTCAGGTGTACAGCATAGTGGTTAGACATTTACATAACACACAGAGTGATCCCCTGGATAAATCTAGTACCTATCTGGCACCAAACAGTATTATTGACTATATTCCCTATGTCTTACTATGCATCCCCAAGACTATTTTGTAACTGCCAGTTTGTACTTTTTAATCCCTTCACCTTTTTCACCTAGCCCTTCAAGCTCCCTCCCATCTGGCAACCACCAGTCCATTCTCTGTAACTATGAATGTGTCTCTATTTTGTTTGTTCACTTATTGTTTCAGATTCCACATATAAGTGAAATCATATGATAACTGTCTTTCTCTGTCTGACTTATTTCACTTAATATAATAACTCTAGGTTCATCAATGTTGTCACAAATGTTACATTTCATTTTTATGGCCGAGTAATAGTCCATTGATGGGCACTTAGAATGCTTCCATATTTTGGTTATTGTACTAGTAAATAACACTGCTATGAACATAAGGGTGCATATATTCTTTCTAATTAGTGTTTGGGTTTCTTCAGATATATACATAGAAGGGGAATTAAAGGGCCATAGTGCAGTTCCATTTTTAATTTTGTGAGGACCCTCCATACTGTTTTTTACACCCATCTGCATTCCCACAAACAGTGCACAAGAGTTCCCTTTTCTCCACATCCTTGCCAGCATTTGTTGTTTGTTGATTTACTAAGGATAGGCTTTCTGGCAGACATGAGGTGATATGGACATTGAGCATCTCTTCATTTGTCTATTGACCATCTGCATGTCCTCTTTAGAGAAATGTCTATTTGAGTCCTCTGCCCATTTTAATTTGATTGCTTGGTTTTACAGTTGAGTTGTATGAATTCTTGATAAATTTTGGATATTAACCCCTTATCATATATATCAATGGCTAATTACTTTTCCCATTAGAATGGTGGTATTTTTGTTTTGTTGATGGTTTCCTTTGCTGTGCAAAAACTTTTTAGTTTAAAGTAGTCCAATTTGTATATTTTTCCTTTGTTTCCTTTGCCCAAGGAGATATATCAGAAAAAAAAATTTACTAAGGGGAGTATCAAAAGATACCTATGTTATCTTCTAGGAGTTTGATGTTTTCAGGTCTTACATTTAAGTGTTTAATCCATTTTGTGTTTATTCTTGTATGTGGTGTAAGGACATGATCTAGTTTTATTTTTTCATGTTTCTGTCCAGTTTTCCCAACACCATTTATTAAAGAGACTGTCTTTATCCCATTGTATATTCTTGTCTTCTTTGTCCTAGATTAATAGACCATAGATGTGGGTTTATTTCTGGGCTCTCTGTTCTATTCCATTGATCTATGGTACTGGCAGAGAAGCAGACACATACCCTTGTACTGTAGTTGAATATCAGATAGTGTGATACTTCCAACTATGTTCTTCCTTCTCAAGACTGTTGTTGCTATTCAGGGTCTTTCGTGGTTCCATATAAATTTTAGGATTATTTGTTCTAGTTCTATGAAAAATATCATTGGTATTTTGAAAGGGATTATGTTGAATCTATAGATTGCTTTGGTATGGACATCTTAGTATGGACATTTTAATGATCTTAATTCTTTTATCCATGAACATGCTATGTGCTTCCATTTATTTGTATACTCTTCAAATTCTTTCTTTAATGACTTGTAATCTTCCAAGTACAGGGTTTTTACTTACTTAAATTTATTCCTAGATGTTTTATTTTTTATGAAATTATAAATTGAATTATTTTCTTAATTTCTACTTCTAATAGTTCATTATCTATAACTAGAGGCCTGGTGCATGAAATCATGCATGGGGCGGGGGGGAGGGGTTCTCTCAGCTCAGCCTGCACCCTTTCCAATCTGGGACACCTGGCTCCTAACCGCTCACCTGCCTGCCTGATCACCCCCTAACCACTCCCCTCCCAGCCTCGTTGCCCCCAACTGTCCTCCCCTGACAACCTGATCGCTACCTAACTGCTTGCTCCCCCACACCGGCCTGATTGCGCCCCTAACTGCTTGCTCCCCCCCCCCCCCGTGCAACCTGATCTCGACACTAACTGCTTGCTCCCCTGCTGGCCTGATCTCCCCTAACTACCTCTGGCTCAGCCCCTGCCACCATGGTTTTGTCCAGAAGGAAGTCAGATGTCCGGAAGATCATATGCTTTTTCTAAATCTATTGATAAGATCATATGATTTATATCCTTCATTTTGCTTATGTAATGTATCATGTTAATTGATTTGTGAATATTGCGCCAACCTTGCATCCCAGGAATAAGTCTCACTTGATCATGGTGTATGATTTTTTAATATATAGGTGAACTCAGTTTACTAATACTTTGTTGAGGGTTTTTCAACTATATTCATAAGGGATATTGGCCTCTAATTTCCTTTCTTTTGTAATATAATGTCTGGCTTTTGAATCAGGATACTGCTGGACTTGTAAAATAAGCTTAAGAGATTTCCCTCTTCTTCAGATTTTTGGAAACACTTTCTAAAAGATGGGTGTTAGTTCTTATTTGAATGTTTAGTAAAATTCACCTGTGAAGCCATTGGGTCTAGGACTTTTATTGGAAGATTTTTGATTACTGATTCAATTTCATTAGTAGTTAAAGTCTGTTCAGATGTTGTTTCTTCTTGACTCAGTCATGGAAGATTTTATGTTTTTAGGAATTTATCCTTTTCTTCCAGATTATCCCATTTTTTGGCATAAAATTGTTCATACTGCTTTCGTATAATCCTTTGTATTTCTGTGATGCCTTTTGTCATTTCTCTTTCATATCTGATTTTATTTATTTGGGTCCTCTCTTTTTGGTTAAAGATTAATCAATTTTTTTTTATCTTTTCAAAGAACCAGCTCTTGGTCTCATTGATCTTTTAAAAAAATTTTAGACTTTGTTTAATTTCTTTCCACTATGATCTTTATTATTTCCCTCCTTCTTCTGACTTTGGGTTATACTTTCTGTACTTTTTCTCATTCCTTTAAGTGTAAGATTAGGTTGTGTATTTGAAATTTTTTCTTATTTCTTGAAGTAGGCCTGTATTGCTATGAATTTCCCTCCTAGAACTGCTTTTGCTGTGTCCCATACATTTGGGGTCCTTAGTCTTCATTTTCATTATTCTCAAGGTAACTTCTGATTTGTTTTGTTGATCTCATTGCTAACCCATTCATTGTTTAGTAACATGTGTTTTAGCGTCCATGTGTCTGTTTTGGAGAGCTTTTTTCAGTTTTTTGTTCTTGTAATTGATATATAGTTTCATATTTTTGTGGCCAAAAAAGATCCTTGACATGATTTTAATCTCCTTAAATTTATTGAGACTTGTTTTATGGCTTAACATGTGGTCTACCATGGAAAATGTTCCATATGCACTTGAACAGAATACATATTCTACTACTTTAGGGTGAAATGCTCTAAAAATATCAATTAAATCCATCTGGTCTAATGTGTCATTTAAGGCCACTGCTTCCTTGCTGATTTTCTGTCTGAATGATCTATCCATTGATATAAATGAGATAGTCCCCTACAAATATGCACTGCCATTCATCTCTCCCCCTATTTACATCAATATTTGTTTCATATATTTAGGTGCTCTACGTTGGGTGCATAAATGTTTGCAAGGGTTATATCCTCTTATTGGATTGATCCTTTTAACATTATGAAATTTCCTTCTTTGTCTCTTTTATACCCTTAGTTTTAAAGTATATTTTATATGATATAAGTACTGTATCCCTGCTTTTTTTTCATTTCCATCCCTTTACTTTCAATCTGTTTGTGTCTTTCAATCTGAAGTAACTCTCTTCTAAACAGTATATATATGGATCTTATTTTCTTATCCAAAACACTATGTCTTATTATTGGAGCATTTAATCCATTTACATATAAAGTGGTTATTAATAGGTATGTAGTTATTGCCATTTTATTATTCATATTTATGGGGGGGTTCTTTCTTCTTCATAAGAAATCCCTTTCACATTTCTTGTGGTGATGATGAACTTTTTTAGCTTTTCCTTGTCTGGTAAGCTCTTTATCTCTCCTTTGATTCTAAATGATAGTTATTTTTAGTAATCTTGCTAACATCTATCATTATGATTTTCTATTTTTTAACTCTTATTAATTTCTACTTTTACTTTTCATTCTTTTTCTGCTTTTTGTGGTTTTGAGCATTTTATATGATTGTATTTTCTCCCCTTTCTGAGAATATCAGTTTATAGTCCTTTTTTATTACTTTGTTTTAATGGTTGCTCTAGAGTTTGCAATATACATTTATAAATAAAACAAATCCAGACTTATGCCATTTTACTTGTAATAACAAAATAATCCTAATTCCTTCCTCCTGTCCTTTGTATCATTGCTGGCATTTGTTTCACTTATGTATAAGCATACATAAGCATATATGTAATAAACATACATAACCACATAATCAAACACATCATTGTTAATATTATTTTGAACAAACTGTTATCTGCTAAATCAATTCAGAATTAACAAATTTTTTTATTTTACCTTCACTTATTCTTTCTTTGATATTCTTCCTTTATTATGTAGATCTGAGTTTCTGAACTGTGCAATTTTTATTCTTTGTAAAGAACGTCTTTTAACATTTCTTGCAAGTCACTTCTACTGGCAACAAATTCTTGCCATTTTTGTTTGAGAAACATCTTTATTTCTCCTTTAGTTTTGAAGGATAATTTTGCAGGGCATAGGATCCTAGGTTGGTGGCTTTTTCTCTCAATACTTTAAAATTTCATTCCAATCTATTCTTGCTTGCATGGTTTCTGAGAAGTTGAACGCAGTTATTTTTATTCTTCTATAGGAAGGTGTTCCCACCCCCACCCCCACTTGAGTTCCTTTCAGGATTTTTTTTTTTTTGTAATTTGAAAATTATATGACTAGGTGTAGTTTTTTGGTATTTATCTTGCTTGGTATTTAGTAAGTTTCCTGGATCTATTATTTGAGATTAATTTTGGGAGATTCTCAGTCATTATTGTTCAAAATATTTCTTTTGTTATTTCTCTCTTCTCATTCTGGTATCCCTGTTATCTGTATGTTGCACCTTTTATAGATGTCCCACTGTACTTAGATATGCTATTCTATTTTTCTTGTGTGTGTGTTTCTTTAATCCTCACCTGAGGATAAGTTTATTGATTTTTTTTTTTTTGAGAGGGGAAGGAAGAGATAGAAAGGAACATAAATGTGAGAGAGAAACATTGATCAGTTGCTTCACATTTGTGCCCTGACTGGGGATTGAACCTCCAACCTAGGTATGTGCCCTGACTGGGAATCAAACCCACAACCTTCTGGTGCACGGGAGATGCTCCAACCAGCTGAGCCACCTGACCAGGGCAACTATTCATTGTGTTTGTGTGTGTGTGTGTGTTCTGTCTTTTTTCTCTTTTTGTTTTCTGAATATCCTATTGATACATCCTTTAGCTTAGAAATTCTTTCCTCAGCTATGTCCAACCCACTAATGAGTCCATCAAAGACATTCTTCATTCTTTAGAGTATTATTTATCTCTAGCAATTTCATTTTTATTCTTTCTTAGAATTTACACCTCTCTGCTTACAGTGCCCATTTGTTCTTGCATGCTGTCTACTTTTTCCATTAGAGCCCTTAGTATATTCATCATAGTTGTTTAAATCCCAACATCCTTCTCATGTTTGGATCTGATGATTGCTTTGTCATTGACTTGTGCTTTTTGCATTTTGTTATGTCTTGAAACTTTTTCTTGATAGCCAGATATCATGTACCAGGTAAAAGGAACTGCTGTAAGTAGGCCTTTAAAAATGTGGTGGTGAGGTGAGGTGTGGGGGCAGGGAGGGGAAGCATTCTATTGTTCTATAATTAGGTCTCAGTGTATTAGTGAACCTATATCTCTGGATTGAACTTCACAAGTGTTACTTAGTTTTTTCTTCTCCCCTTTGGTGAGTCAGGTGACAAGCGTGTGCTGTAGTTGGGTATTTCCTTTCAACTTTGATAATAATCCAACAGCTTGGGCTCTAGTAAACTAGCTTCCCCTGGAGGCATTTCAAAATGGTTACTTTTTCCCCTCTCCCTGCTGGAAGCCTGGGGAGATTTTCTTCTCCAATAATTAGTGTGGGAACCTGGTCGACCTCCTGGAAATAAATCTCAACAATGTTAGGGGACCCACCACCTATATCTGAGTCTCCCTGGAATTTTTTACTTTCAGAGCTGTAAGCTTTCAGCAATTCACTCATTATAGTTTAGGTTCCCCTGCCTTGGCCTTGGTTCCTGCAATGGCTTTTGCTGGTGAGTCTCTGCTCCAGCAAATCATGACCCCTGTATTCTCCTGTCTAACTCTCCAATATTGGGGGCAGTGGTTCCCCCTGTGTCCTCCCAGCTCCCATCAGGAAGAGTTGTTGATTTTTCAGTCTGGTCAGCTTTTTACTTGTTGTTAAGATTTAGTAGAGACTTCCAAACTCCTTATAAGTGGAACCTGAAACTCCATAACTTTCTTTTAAGAAATGAATAAATGAAAAAAATCTTTTTTCATTCTTTCATTCATCAACAGATATTTACTTAGTAACTACAACTTGCCAGACAGAGGTCTAGGCACCGGCAATAGACAAAACATGACCAAAACAAATTCTTGCCTTCACAGAACTTGCATTAAGTGAAAATTTGAGGTTTAACAGTTTAATAAGAATATATCTTGGTATTACCTATTCTGCATTAAATTTATCAAAAACACAGAATGCATTTTTGATCTTCAAATTAAGTTTTTGTGTCTAATTTATTTATTTGTTCTGTAAGGACATTTGTTGCACTTTTTTATTCTTAGGCATTCAACCCTTTTCATTCCATCTGTCATCACATCTTTGAACTCGTGTTCATTGAATACTGGTTCTCATTAAATTCTAAAAAATGCAGCATTTGTGAAGATTCACTTTCTGTTTCTTTGGGTTATATTTTCATAGGAATTGAAAATGATTTTCTGTCTGGATGATCTATCCATTGTTCATTGAACTCTTTTGTATACAATGCATGATTTCATCGGACTATAGCATGTTTGCATAGTTGCCATGTCATTTTGTTTCATCTTGCTCATTCTCTATCTCTTCTGAGATGTTATTATATATTTTAGGATTCTCTGCTTCTAGTTAGGTTGAGGCTGGTACACCATTTCATTGTTGAATAACTTTCAAGCTTACGATCGTTTCTTGAGTTGTAACTCTGGAGGCCTCCCTTCCACTTATTAGCTGAGTAATCTTGCACAACTAACTTAACCTACTCATGGATTGAGCTCCCTAACTCTTCCATATATACACCAATAATAATCAACTGTGCAGCAAATATAGCAATGAATTAGGGGTATAGTGAAAAGGGCTAATTTTCCACAAATTTTTGGACAGGATTGTTACATAAACATGTAGACAAAACTAAAAAATATGCAGTCAATTGAAATGCCTAAGAAAAACAAAAAGAAAACCGAAGTGATTTGTGGAGGAAAGAAGTGTCACATATTGTGCTTCCCCTTAAAGAATGGGCAAGAGCACAAGGCGTGTAGTAGACAATAAATGATGATTAGCTAATTAATTTGTTCTGGCTCACAACTAACTTTGATGGCAAACAGGCTTTTCTTCTTTTTGCTGTTTCTTATTAAAATATCAAGTTACTTTGTAAAATACATTTTAAAAATGATTGCCTAAGCCTGTGACCAGGAGGTAAACTGACCATGGACTAAGTAGAAAGGTTTGGGGTCATACATACTTTGACATGGATGCAGCAAAATTGATAATGTTTTTTAGTCCTAAGGAAGACATACCATCAAGTGTAGTGTTTTGCCAGGCCAGTGTGATTCAGTGGTTGAGCCTTGACCTATGAACTAGGAGGTCACGGTTCTATTCCCATTCAGGGCACATGCCTGGGTTTCAGGCTCGATCTCCAGTAGGGGGCATGCAGGCAGCAGCTGATCAATGGTTCTCTCTCATCATTGATGTTTCTATCTCTCTCCCCCTCTCTCTTTCTCTCTCTGAAATCAATTTTAAAAATCTTTTTTTTTAAGAGAAAAAGAACATTGGTTTTGGTGTCCTGGATTTGATTCTAGCTCTTGCATTCAGTAGCCATATGATCTTTAACAAGTAGCTTTATATCTCTGAGTGCCAAGCTCTTTGTCTAGTGGGCATAAATATACAAACCACTACAGTATTTTTGAAGATTGTGATAGATTATGATAGCAGTGTTTCACTATCAAATCCATATTGCCACATCCCTCTCAATGAAGGATAGTTGTTATCACAATACTGCTGGCATCATAAATATGTGGTCTTTATATTTAATAAGATCTGGGTTCAAATCCTGGCTCCATCATTTATTAGTTGTATGACCTCAGAAACTTGCTTAATATATCTGAGCCTCATCTTTATATTTAAAATGAGTATAAAAATATCTACCTCTCTAGTGGACAATGAAGTTTAATAAGATAATGTAAGTAACGTATACATAACACATGGCAGGCACTCAACAGATCCCTTTTCACCACTTTCCCTAGAGAATAATGACCAAATTTTTACCATGGAATCCATGGTCTTCCATAGTCTGTCCCCTGGCTCTTTCTTCAGTGTCAGTTCCTAACATCCTCCCTCCATCTCCCCCCTCCTCTTTCCTAACTTCTCTGTCTCCCACCTCATTAGCTTCTACTTAGAACTGGGATTATGTTCTTTGAGGAAATAGCCCCTTTTGAAATTCTAACATTCTGTTTCTTTGTTACTATGTTGTGGCCCCACTCCATAAAAAAGAAACAGAATTTCCGGAGGATGAGGCCCAGAAATCAGGATTTTAAAAAAGATTCCCAGGTGATTCTAATGTGCGGCCGAAGTTGAGAACCACTGCCTTAGAGAGAGCTTGGTTTCTTACAATATGATACTGTAAGCCGTTTCTCTTCTTGAAAAACTTTACTACTTTGCATTTAAAGCATGTGTATGCATGCACGTGGACATGCATGTACACACACACTTGTGTTTCTCAGGCTCTCTCTCTCTCTCTCTCTCTCTCTCTCTCTCTCTCGCCAATTTTGCATCTTCCATTACCTTACTTGTTTTAGCTCCCCAGCACCAGGGACAGTGGAGACTATGACAACCATAGGGTTGTCATGAGCATTGAACGTGATAACACAACCACAACTCAGCTTTAACCGGTTGTCGCGTCAGAAAATTTGAGACCAAGGTTGCCAATATTTGCAAGGGACTTTTTTTCAAAACAACCCACATTCCTATGTGAAATATCCTAATTTTTAAGGCTTGCAACAAGTTTGAAAATTAAAAAGTGCATCGTGAAAAACATACTAAACTCACTCTGTGGGGCATCAGTTTGTAACCTCTGTTCTGGGATGTTTGCATAGCATTGCCAATGATTCTTGTGTGTATACCTGTGGGTTTGTTTGGACTGTACTCCGGCACCTTGCAGTGTCTGGCACGTAGCAGGTACACAATAAATACACCTTGCCTGAACATCTTGTATAGCTAAATTCATTCATCATTTGTCAATATAATGTTTGGAAAACGTTTTGGTTTCATTCTTAGGTTAGTTCCTGTCAATGGTCTGCTTGGTTTTTCCAAGCTGTTAAATGTTGCTGCTCTGATTGCTTTGCTTTACACTTTGTTACACGATATTATGGATGCATCCTGATTGTGTCAGACTCGGGGTACCATTCCAACTGCCTTGTTGTCACTTTTGTCTTATGACATCCTATTTTCCTATTACACCACATTCCCAGTGCATAGCAGGACTAGTTTAGCATTGTTTTTTCCCCATCAGAGCATCTTCCCCAAACTGTAGATCATAATGGAGATGGTTGTTTCTAATACCTGACTCACTCATTCAGAGGTAACTCATTGAAAAAAAATCATTGAGAGCATACTTGAGTGCCTGGCAGAAAGAAGTAAAGACTAATAAAACACAACCTTTAATTTCAAGAATCTTACAGGCAAGTAAAACAGGTAAGAGTATAGTGTAGTATGTACTATACTATAATATAATGATGTAATATAAGTACTATAATATATACTATATACACAGGAAAGGCAGTATAGCCTAGTAGTCAAGGGCACTGGTTCTCGAACAGACTTCCCAGGTCCCAAGCTTGGCTTCACTACTTACCAGCTGTTTGACCAAGTTATTTAACACGTGGTTTGGTTTTTTTTTAATTGTAAAGTGGGGTGTAGGATTAATATGAAGTTTAAGTGAATTAATATGCATACACTGCTTAGAACAGTGTTTAGTATAAAGTAAGTACTCAATAAGTATTATCTGTTACTATAACCGAAGGCACACTTAACCCTGTGCGTGGTTGGTGCGTGGAGATAGCTAGGTAAAGAGAAATAAAGTCAGGAAGATTTTCCTGAATGATTGCTGTAAGTCTTGAAGATTTATTTCCTCAACAAATATCTACTTGATATTTACTAGGCACCATGCACTAGATCAGTGATGGCGAACCTATGACACAAGTGTCAGAGGTGACACGCGAACTCATTTTTTTGGTTGATTTTTCTTTGTTAAATGGCATTTAAATATATCAAATAAATATCAAAAATATAAATCTTTGTTTTACTATGGTTGCAAATATCAAAAAAATTCTATATGTGACACGGCACCAGAGTTAGGTTAGGGTTTCTCAAAATGCTGACACGCCGAGCTTAAAAGGTTTGCCATCACTGACCTAGATAAACAAGTGTAAAGCAGTGGGAATTGGAAAATCTAGAAAAAAAACTTCCTAGGCTATGGGAACAGCAAATTCAAAGTCATGAGGATGTGAGAGGTCAAGGCAAGTTCTTCTAAGTGCAAACAGCTCAATGAGGCAAAGAATAGGGTGAGACTTGTAGAGGGGCAAGAGGGAATAAGAAAAAGAAGCGGGGATGACGGTGCCAGGTTGTAGGCAGCCTTGAATAGCATACTATGGCATTTGAAATCTATTCCATAGATACAAGTTGCCAAAGAAAGTTTTAAGCAGGGGAATAACGGGATCAGATCTGAGTTCTTAAAACATTAATCTGGTGATAATATTAATCTGAGCCAACTCAATTTTCTTTAGGAAATGAGTCCTCCTGCACAACTCCTTATCAGAGAATGCTAGGATTTTTTCAATGCAAATAAAAAAATAAGAGTTTAAAATAAAAGCACTTACAAATTAAGAAGTGAAGATGAGTTTTCCACATATGCAGTATAAATAATATGTACTTTGGTTTGGATTCTGAAGTATTTATCTCAAAAAGAAACACCTGATAATACATGGGACTCTCTCAATGAAATAACCACCTCTAGCTTGGCCCTTCTGTATCTACCTCGTGTGTGTGTGTGTGTGTGTGTGAGAGAGAGAGAGAGAGAGAGAGAGAGAGAGAGAGAGAGAGAGAGAGAGAGAGAGAGAGAAAGAGAGAGAGAGATTCGTTCTTGTAACCAACAAACATCTATTGTGCCAGACACTGCTCTGGGCACTTGGGATAGATACAACAGTGAACAATGACAATAACAAAACCAAATCACAGATTCCTGTCCTCTGGAATACAGAGAGATAGATCATAAACATTAATGATAAGTAAATTACATGAAATATTAAAAGGACATAGCTATCAAAATAAAACATCAAGAAGAGTAAGAAAAATCAGGATCATCCATTCATGATAGGAATCATAGTAGGATGACATCAACAAGGAATGAAAGGAACTGCAGAACTCTCTGTAGTGTAAAATTCACCATAAACTCTGTGGGGGGTGCACAGTCCTGTCCCTGCAGTGGTTCTAAGCAGCAAAAAGAAAATTATGCTAAAGATACATAATATCTATATTAGCATGATTTGGATAATCCTATATAATAAAAGGGTCATATGCGAATTGACCCTAAGGGTAGAATGACCAGAACTACTGCTGGACCAGTCACTATGAGGCCCACTGACCACCTCTTGGTCCCTTTCTCCAGCCAGCAGGCTCGGATCACCTGATGGCCACCGGTTCCGGTGCTGGCCAGCCAGCGTGGGAGAACTGCGGACTGATCACCCCATGGCAAACCGTGGGGGAGGGTGGGTGGTGGCAGGGGGCAGGCCAGCTGTGGGCAGCTGAGGAAGATGGCCCTAATTGAAGGCCAGGCCTAGGGACCTTACTCGCTCACGAATTTCGTGGGCCAGGCCTCTAGTTATACATAATATACATGCATGGCTTATAAAGACTGTGTAAGTCCATTTTAAACAACGTGATGTGGACAAGGCTTAGAGTGGGCTGTCACATATTATTCTGCCCATGACTTCCACAATAAACAATTCTGGGGTTTGGTGGTGATGGTGTGTGGGGGTGTGTGTTTTGGAAACCATCTCCTGCTTGGAACAGAGCCTGCCAGAGAGTCCTATTCTTCCATAACCTGTCCTGATAACAGCCCAACCCGGCAGGAATCTCGGGTGTTTTTTTTCCCCTTAACACGAAAACAAACGTCCTTCAACAACCTAGTATCATAGAGTGGTGTCCTTCACCACTAATCTGTCCTTCAGGCAGGCCAGACTCCAAGGAAGAATGCCACCTACAGAATCATCCGCCCCAGCCAGCCAGTCCTGCAGAGTGCAGCAACTCAACCCTGTGGGCTCCAAATCCCCTCCCTCTGATTATTCTTTGGTAAAAAAAAAGAAAAGAAAAAAAAAAGGCACTATTTGGGCTGCCAGGAAGTTATGCTCTCGGCGCAGATATCTGATAAACACTTCCACATATTGTAGCCTGCTCCATAGCTAAGCCAAATTTCAGTCCTCTCTCTGCCTGCATTTTCCTTCAGTGCGCTTTCTCCTTCGGAATGCCCCCTGTCTTTGCGGCAAGCAGTCAGTGCAAACCGCTGGTGCAAACGGTGCAGGGGCTGGTGATGGGCGGCTGCAGCAGCCAGGCAGGGGGACCCGGGCACGCTAACCAGGGATTGCACAAGAGGTCAGGCGACGCTGCGGGCTTCCACACGTGTACAGCCGCGGCGCTCAGCGAAGCACACCTCCATCCCGAGGCCTCCCGGGTGGGGGTGGGGATGAAGGTGGGGGGACCCCTCTGCGTCCGCTGAAAGCGAGGCAGGAATCCCTGCAAGTCCTCTGTTCAGGCTGAAGTCGCCACAGCTGCGCTGATGCACGCGCTGCAGCGGCGCCATCCCCCGCGGGCGGGCGGGCGCGGGAAGGGATGGGGTCGGTGCGAGTGGGCCGGGCGGCCGGAGAGGCGCGCGTCCGTGCACCACAGACCCCGCTTCGTGACACCAACCCGTGAGCTCCTCCAGGCGGGACCCATTCGGAGAGGCGGACTGCGCAGGTCAGCTGGTCGCCTGCGCCCTTACGGGTATATATAGGGAACCGCCGGGCCGCAGCGCCGCAGGCCGGCCGCCGCGGGAGCGCCGCGCAGGGGGAAGGCGGCCGGGGGCGGGCCCGGCGCGCGGCGCCCAGCGCGGAGGGGCGGGCCCGAGGCGGGGCGGGCCGCGGCGGGCGCGGGGAGCGGGCGCCTCTGCAATCGCCTCCAGCCCGCGGTGCGGAGCGCAGGCGGCGGTACATGGCCCCGACGGGAGGCGCGCTGTCCGCACCCGGAGCCTGGCTCCCCGCCTGAGCGCGGCGGCCGCCCGGGCCCCGCGCATCCTCGCCCCTCCGGCCGCGGTCCCGCCGGGAGGACCGCGTAGCCTCCTCCGGGGCTGGGATCAGCCTGCAAGTCTTCTTCATGGAAGCGATGTCCCCCCAGCAGGAGACTCTAGGGGGGCAGCCGGGGCGCTCCTCCTCCCTGACAGGAATGTCTTGGATCGCGGGAGGCTCCGGCACCAAGAAGGTGAGGATGCTGCGCGGGGCCCCGCGCCCGCCGCTGCCGCAGCCGCCGCCGCAGACCCCCCTCTCGGCGCGCGCCCTCCGCGCCGGCCACCGGGGCGCGGGAGCCGGGCGCCGGGGGATTTAACGCTCGGTGCTCGCGGCCCCGCTTCGTTAGTTCTAGATCTAGAACGTTCCCGCCTTACTCGTCCTCACTCCCAGCGGCGTCGCCGTCCCCCGTCTCACCCCGATACCTTTCTCGAGTACCTTTCGCGTCTAGAATCCGATTCACTCTCGGAACAGCGTAGCAGTAGCCTCCCGCATCTCCATCCACCGCGGGTCGGAAGGCGGTCCGCTTCCCGGCCGGGGCGCGGAGCCCCTGGTTGGGGCATCGCCTTTCCCCGGCCCCGGGGGTCCCCTGAGGTCCCCCGGGGGCTCACCGCGTCCCGATGGGGGCATCTTCGAGTAAACGAGGGCGGGCGGCGTCCGGCGGGGCGCCGCAACCCTCGAAGAAGAAGAAGAAGAAGAAGGTAGGCGGCGGGGCGGCGGAGCCTGGGCTCAGCACCCTCACCTGGCGCGGCGGCGCCAGCTCCGCGGGATTTGGGTTGAGTCGGGAGGGTTAGGTTTGCAGGGGGCGGGGGAGGGGGGTGCGGTGAGCTCAGCGCGGCGCGCACGGAAAGACGGGCTCCCCGAGGTGATGGCCAGACTTGTGGGTACGCTTGGGATGCTAACGGTCGGCACTGCGGGGACACGGAGGCCCGGTTCGGCCTGGAACCGGACTGGGTGGGGCCGGTGGGCTGCGGTGGAGGGTCGAGTGGGCCGAGGCCAGGGGCCTTCGCCTACCCCGGGGCGTGTGGTGGGGCTGGAGAGGGCCTGGGTGTCGCGGTGGCCGTGAGGGCGGAAGCTGGGAGGAGGGATGCGGCCGCAACTGGTGGCGTTCGGTGAGGATGAACGCGTGCGGCGCGCTGCCGCCGATCCGCCCCGGTTTCTCTGGATCGGTTCCCGGAGCCAGTGCACGTGTCCTGGCCGTCAGGGCCGGCCTCTGCTGTTCTCTCCCAGGAATTGATTTGGGTGTTTCTAGCCATTGGGCGTTTCAGCTCTTGCTCCTCCCCTCCCCCCAAGACCTTGAGATATTTGGCCGGGTGTGTGTGTGTGTGTGTGTGTGTGTGTGTGTGTGTGTGTTTTCTCTGTCCTGGTGGTTCCCTTCTAGCTTCCCTGGAAACAGATTGGATTTGGTTCTCAACCTTCCTGATGCCGCGACCCTTTAATACAGTTCCTCATGTTGTGGTGACCCCCAACCATAAAATTATTTTCCTTGCTACTTCGTAACTGTAATTTTGCTACTCTTATGAATCGTAATGTAAATATCTGATATGCAGGATGTATTTCCAGGGGTCGCGACCCACAGGTTGAGAACCGCTGGATTAGAGGGATCAGCTAACTCTTTTAAAGGAACTATCTCAATGCCCTGCGTTTATATAATTAGAGCCCCAAGGGGTTCCGCAGGCTCCTGAATTGACCCGATCCTAGTGCCTTACCGGACTCTCCGCACCTGCGTTCTGGGTTGGCTGGAGGTCAGTTGAAGCGCGGTGAGATCCTTGCGTCGCCTTGGGAGTATCTGTAAGCTCCCTGGGACCTTGACCATGTCACGGAGCCCTCCAGAAGGGAAGTTGAGTATGTAGTGTCGGCTGGGCCTTTGATGGATTAGATTGCGGTTTGTCCTTGTCGATTTTCCCCTTCAGAGATGTAGGGATTGAGGAAATGTGTGTGTGTGTGTGTGTGTGTGTGTGTGTGTGTGTGTGTGTGAATTTATCAGGTTAACATTGCATTTGGGAAGGTAGATGAATCAGAAATTGGCATCGATTTTAGAGCCATTTTTATCCTTGTAAACTTAAGGAATCGGGGGAAATCAAAGATTTATTTCTTTACTAAGGGTAATTAAGCTTAAGCATACCGGGGAAGGGAGAAAGCATTGGAGTGGTTTGGTCATTTGTAAGGTAGTACTTGTCAAGTAAATAAAAGGTTGCTTTGCATCTTCAGTCATTGTCCTTAAGATGCTGTTCATTACAAACCATAAAGGGGTGTTAGATTGCCAAAATAGGCTTTTCCCTTTCCTTTTTTGAAAGGGAATAGATTTTGCCCATCAGATATTTCTACAGCTTTTTACTCCTTTTGGAGTAGGTGTGAGGTTGAAGAACTGTTTTATTTTGCTTTTAATGTGTTCCCAGAAAAGTGCATCCCTGCTAATATTAAGCATTAGTAGCCATAGCAGTTTGATTTCAGATCTCCATGGTAACAATAGAATGTAAAAATATTTCCAAAGTGTAGCTCACAGTGCCATGGTCATTTCTACTCTTAAGAACCAGTCTTCATGTTTCCCAAATGCTCACCAGATTGATCTTTTTGTGTGTGTGTTTCATCTTGCCTTTTTGGTGCTTGCTAGACTTAGTGAGTCATGAGACATTTCTTAAAAAAAAAAAAAAGTCTACTAGTGTGGTTGTAATGTTAATTACTAAGGCTTGGGTCAATGTTTTAATTGACAAATACAATCAACATTTTAAAAAAGTGAAATAGAAGAGAAAATATTAGTGCATTAGTGAAGGTAAGGGCTGTTTGGTATAGCTTCTTTGTCTCTCATACATGTATGTGTATTTTGGGTAGTGATGTAAAATGTGTTTCTTATTTAATGGTCAGGGTCTTTAAAGGCAAGTTTACTGGAATAAGTTCACTTGGCTTTTAGTGTTCGCTCCATTACTAGCTCAGTGATCTTGAGAAAAATCACTTAACTTGTTCCATTTTTTCTCATTTGTAGAAGGGGAATAGATAGATAATGCTGGAGAAAAAGTATGTAGATGACAATTATATCTTGTATTTTGTGACAATAAGGTGATCTTAAATAATAGGAGTTTAAAAAAAATAGCATCTTTCATGTTAGTCACCGTGAGAGTTAACAGGGTGACTGGAATGTAGATCAGATTCTCAGCAACTGCCATTGCCTGGAATGTAGATCAGATTCTCAGCAACTGCTATCACTGTGTACAGTGAGGTAGAATTTAGAGTGTGATGACCTAGGTTCAAGACTCCATGGTGTTGGTACTAGATCTCTGACCTAGGTAACTTACTTAACCTTTTTAGTTTTCTCTTTATACAATGAAGATAATAATACCTGCCTCCTCAAGGTTGTTGGGAAAATGAAATGTGAAATTGAGTAAATATTGGTACATAATATGCCCTCGGTAAATGTTAACTCTTATTGTTTGTAATTTCCCCCGTATCTGTAATTCCCCATACTACTGTGTCCCAGCTGTTAAAGCCAAAAATCTAGAATTCATTTTCAACTCCTTTCATTTCCTCACTCTACAACAACCATCAGAAAGGCCAGTCAAAACGTATTTTGAATATATCCACTTCATCTCCACCGCTGCCACTGTAGTCCAAGCCAAACCATCACCATCTTGCACTTGTACCTTTACAAAAGCTCCCTAACTTGTCTTAACACCTTTCTTGATCCAGTCTCCATTTAGCAGCACCAGAGTGATCTTTAAAAATCTAAATGGATCATGTTGCTCACCTGCTTAAAAACCTGTAGTGGCTTTCCATCATATGAAGACTAAAATGTGGACTCCTTCTCTGAGGCATCTCTACCTCTCCAACCTCATCTGCCCTCGACACCTTGTTCTATTCTCCAGGCCTTCGTTTTCAAACATCAAGTTCATTTCTATTCCTAAGGCCTTGGCTTTGCTATTCCCTCTGCTTCTGCCACAGGCATTTGCAGTATTGGCTCTTTTCTACTGTTCAGACCTTAGGTCCTCCCAGAGGCCTGTCTCAAATGACTAAGGGAAGTTGCCCCTTAATCATCTCTATGTTTTGTTTTCATCATATCATGCATCCTTGTCTGATAGTTTCTTATTTATTTCTTTGTTATGTTACCTGAACCCCTCACCAGGTTGTGAAAACCATGAAAATAGGTTGTTCCAGGCTGCCTCCCCAGTGCCTAGGGCAGTGCTACAAATTAGGTTCTCAGTATTAGTTGGGTTTCATACATCGATGAACAAATTGGCTATTGTATTCAGAATTTATGATTTAGAGCAGGGTCAGCACACCTTTTTAAAGGGCCAGAATAGTGAATAATTTAGGTTATAGACCATATGGTCTCTGCTGCAGCTATCCACTCTACCATTGTAAGCACTAAAGCAGCTAGAGACCATAAATAAATGAATTGGCATAGATGTATTCCAATAAAACTTTATTTACAGAACAAGTGGTGGGTCCCTAGTGTATAGTTTGCTGGCCCCTGCTAGAGCATCACTGTTGGCTAGAACTTTTTATGATGATGGAACTGACCTTTATCAACAATGTCCCATCCGATAACTACTACCTACATATGGCTACTGAGCACTTGAAATGTGGCTGGTACAACTGAGAAACTAAAAAATGTTTAACAGCCTCACTGAGGTATAATTGACATACAATAAATTGTACATATTTAAAATATATAAATCAAAAGTTTTAACATATGTATACATCTGTGAAACCATTATCACAGTCAAGATAATGAACATATTTATCATCCCCCAGAAGTTTCCTCATGTCCCTTTCTAACCTTTTGTTCCCTCCTCATTCCTAGGCAACTATAGATTGATTTGCATTCTCACGTATCTTATATAAATGGAATCATTCTCTATATTCTTTTTTGTTTTATTTTTAAATTTAGTGGAATTACTTTGAGATTTTTCCCTGATTATGCATGTATCAGTAGTTCATTCCATTGCTGGCTAGAATTCCATTATATGGATAAACCACAGTTTGTTTATCCATCCACCTATTAATGGCTATTTGGTTAGTTTCAGGTTTTGGCTATACAAATAAAGCTTCTGTGAACATGTATATACAAGGCTTTATATGGACTTATGCTTTCATTTCTTTGGGGTAAATACTTAGGTATTGAGTGACTGTCATATTTTAGGTGTATGTTTAAGTTAAGAAACTGTCAAATTATTTTCCAAAGTGGTTTTATATTTCCACCAGCAGTTTATAAGAGTCCAGTTTCATCAGCACTTATTATCATTTTTCATCATAAGCATCTAGAGCAGTGGTTCTCAACCTTCTGGCCCTTTAAATACAGTTCCTCATGTTGTGACCTCCAACCATAAAATTATTTTCCTTACTACTTCATAACTGTAATGTTGCTACTGTTATGAATCGTAATGTAAATATCTGATATGCAGGATGGTCTTAGGCGACCCCTGTGAAATGGTCGTTCGACCGCCAAAGGGGTCGCAACCCACAGGTTGAGAACCGCTGATCTAGAGGGTAAAAAGTGGTATCTAGTTGTTTTGATTTACATTTCCTAATGACTAATGATACTGAGCATCTTTTCATGTGTTACTTGTCATCCATATGTTATCTTTATTGAGGTGCCTATTGAAATATTTTGCCCAATTTCATTGGGTTGTTTTCTTATTATTGAGTTTTGAGAGTTATATATATACTAGAGGCCCAGTGAGTGAAATTTGTACAAGGGCGCAGTCCCTAGGGCTGGCCAGCGATCAGAGTGTGAGCATCTGGCATGGAAGGGCAGGTCCCAGCTGACTTCTGGGCCCTGGGCAGCATCTGGGCCCCCGTGCCCCCTGTACCCCCTCTGCCAGAGTCATTGGGCCCCCACCCAGCTCCCTTAGCACCTGGGAGCCGGGTGGTTGCCCTGCCCCCCACCGCCGCAGCTGGTCACTAGATGGTGATCCGTGGGGTGATAGGGCTTGGCTCACACCCGCCTTGGCCTTGCACTGCCCGCTCACCTGCTCCACCATCCCACCGTGGTCCCGCTCTTGTCGGGCCCATCAGGGCCTGCAGTGCCTCCATTGCCACCCACTGCCAGCACCGCATCACCCCCTTGTGGTAAGTGCACGCCATAGTGAGCGGTTGATCTCCTTGTCAAACTCCA
The DNA here is from genome assembly GCF_963259705.1 of Myotis daubentonii. Taxonomy (NCBI): domain Eukaryota; kingdom Metazoa; phylum Chordata; class Mammalia; order Chiroptera; family Vespertilionidae; genus Myotis; species Myotis daubentonii. The sequence continues at coordinate 16,477,531 of NC_081848.1, read as the reverse complement.
GGTTGAGGGGACAATTTGCATACTAGGCTTTTATTATATAGGATTCTGTATTCAAAATCCTTTATTATGTATGTCTTGCAAATGCTTTCTCTCATTCTGTGGCTTGTCAATTTAATTGACAGAGCTCTTAATTTTGATGAAATTTCATTGGTCATTTTTAAAATTTAATTTTACTTCATTGTAATCTATTTGAACTTGGAGCAGTTGTTCAAAGTACCCTAGGTAGAAAAGAGCATTATGTGTTTGGGAGCTAGTTCATAGATGCTGCATAAGAAGTCAGTCTCTTTATTTTACAGCCACATTTAACCTCATACAGAATAAATTAGTTGGTTCATCCATCTTTAGTTAATAATAAATGATTTGACTATTTCCAAAAGTCAAAGATTTTTCATCACCAAGGCTCTTCAAAATAATGCACAATAAATTTGCACATTACTTTCTTAAAATGTGACTCTAAAATATAATAGCAGCGTGCAGATAACCAATTCTGGATATAATTCTGGATAATGCATCCTTGAGGACATCCACGTTTGAACAGAATAGTTGTTGTGAAATGAAATGGAAGCACATATTAGAGTAATTTCAGTTTGGGATAATTTGTGTCATCCTCAACCACCCTGACCTTCTGGTTTCACGAGCTAATTTGAAACTCTTTAAGTAAGATGAGTACATATCGGGATAGGAAAGAAAGACAAGCACAGAAAGTAAGTCAAAGCAAAGTATTTTAAAATAGATCCAACGTTTTAAAACGTGGCAGCTGCTGTTGTGTACACTCCATTCTGTCGTTTTTGTCTACATTCTTGGGGTCCAAGTCTGTTTATAGCAACTCATGATAGAACACCCCTGGGAGCTGACTTTGCCTATGTGTGTGTGTGTGTCTTGTGCTGGGCTTTGAATGAAACATCCTGGTGAGTAAGCTGTAGTTTTATTCTTTGATACTGAGAAAGAGATTATGCCTATGGTTAACCCAGTGCACTACTGAATCCTTTTCTGCTGTTTCTCCACAAAGTGAATGGCATAAAATCAGGCAGCTGAGATTATTTGGCCTGAGAGGAGCCTAGAATTGTCAAAACTGAATTGGACTGCTCAGAAATGGCCTCTGTTATCACTGGTATGACCTCGGAACTTCTAACTGTACTATGTTTCTTTGTCTAAAAATGGGGGTAATAATCCATATTCTGTACATCTCACAAGGTTGGTTTTTTATGGGTCAAAAAAAGAAACCATATGAAAACACTTTTGGGGAAAAAATGTAAAAGCCATTAGTGTCTTTTACCCTATTGTCTGTGTCCATGGGTTATGCATATATGCATGCAAGCTCTTTGGTTGATCTAAGTCAAGACATCTTGTGCCTTATAGCTGCAGTTGCCAACCAGTAGTCTGCGGACCACTGGTGGTCCATGAGGTCCGAAAGGTTGGTGACCGCTGCCTTATAGGACCACATATAATTTAATAAAAATATGTGATTATAAGGCTTGCCTTCCTAGAAGGTATCACTAACTGAAAATATACTCTCAATTGAAAGTGCCACTAACACATGTTGTAAATTATATATACACCTATATGTGCATATACTCATATACACAGTGCTTTGAGGAAATATATATACATTTTATTATTGTGATTTGATAGATTTTCATGACTCATACCCTTATGTCTCCAGAGCATTTGGCAAAAACCTCTGTTGTGGACTGAACATGTCCCCCGGAAACTCTTATATTGAAGTTCTGATCCCCTGTATGATAGCATTTGGAAGTGGGGGTTCATTTGGGAGATAATTAGGTTAGATGAGGTCATGAGGACAGAATCCCCATGGTGGTATTAGTGCCCTTATAAGGGACCAGAGAGCTAGCCCTCTCTCACTGTCCCCTATGTGAGGACACACAAGAAGGCAGCTGTCTGCAAACCAGGAAAAGGGCCCTCACCAAAAACCCCATCTGCAGGAAATCTTGACCTTGCACTTCCCAGTCTCCAGAACTCTGAGAAATGGCTGTAAACCACCCAGCCTGTGTTATTTTGTTACACTAGCCTGAGCTGACGGACTACCTCTAAAATAAGCTTTCATTGAGTGAAGAGTTTGCTGTCCTTTCTGTTGCTATCGCAGGTGTTCTAGATCACAGGGATGCTCCAGATTCCTACGTGTGCAGAAAGCCTGCAGGGTGCAGTTTGGCAATGGCTACGGCAGCAGTTATCTGAAGCAGCCTCGGGTGGAGGTACCGTCTAGCTTTTCCTTGCGGAAGACTAGGCCACAGTGTGGGAGTCCGGAAAGGGAGCAGGGGCCGCAGCCTCTGTCAGCCACCAATAGCAGGGCTTGTAGGCAACACAGCCCGGTTCACTTTATAATTTTGTTTCAGTCTGATCTTCTTTGTCTGGGACAGGTTTAGATTAGAAACATCCAGCCAACAGCAGAAATAGCCATATCAGCGCTGTAGGCCAGGGCTGTGCTGAGCAGCCTCGACCTAATTTTGACAGACAGCTGTCACATGGCACAACTGAGAGGTAAAACCTGTTTTTGGATGCCTGGTCACTAGTGTGAGGTCTCTGAAAGTGGAATGTGCCCACATCGGCTCATATTTCAAAGATCTGAGAAACCCAGCTGCTCAGTGGCCTTTTGCTTTCCCTGTGTACCTGGGTCCTAATTTGTACCTCGGTGAGTGTCTGTGTCCCTCTTGCATCCCTCCATTCACCTCGTGAACCTCAGCTTTTACAGTGGCCATTGCTAGGTTACACTCTCTCTGAATCTGATAGACATGGGCCTGGTTTTTATTCTTATTTCATACCCTCTTTCACCATCATGGGTTTGGGACGTGATCACTATACGCTTTCTCTCCACATGAGGGAAGTGAGAGGTCGCTGCAAGGCAAGAGTTTCCCAGTCATCACAGATGTATTTGATCATTCATCCCAGGCCCTTCGCCTTCAGCCAGGTAGAGTAGATAGGTTACTGGGGCAGCCGGAAAGCCCTTTTGTTTATTACAGTGTGACATGAGCCATGATATGCAAGTAACATCACTTTGTACAGGCCATGGTGTGAGACATGTAGGGAATCCCAGCCCTCGCAAGGATTATGAGGGAGAGGGCATTGGTGATTGACCTCCCTACTCCAGGGATTGTGACCTGATGTGGAAACTGGTGGCTTTGCCAAAGAAGAGAGTGCAGACAACTTGAAGGCCCATAGCGATACTCCAGAAGACCGCATGGGCAGGACGGGGCAGAGAAACAAAGAGTAATATACGTATAAGGGGACTGATATCTCATGTCTCTTAGCCCCATGCCCATTCCTCTACATCACATTGATTCTCATGTTTATTATTTTATTTCAAAGTGGTTTTCTCACAAAAAGAGGAAAGACAGCCAAACGTAAAAAATGTTTCTTTCTTAACCTCAGAAAAGAACTACTATATTCCTTTACTGCTGTCTGTGTTGCGATGACATTTGTGTTAATTAAATGTCCAAGGTGATTCTGGATGGGATGATTGTGAGTAAATGGGAGATCGTACTCACCAGAGACCACACTGACCACAGTAAGAAGCTTCAGCTCGCGCATGTCTGTGATAACAGGGCCTGAGAAGCAAGGTGCAGGGTTAAGAATATTCTTCTTCCCTTGCAGAGCCATGTCTTAGGGGTATGCCTCCACAAATAAATGCTGTAGTCCTCCGGGGAAGACAAAAAATTGTAAGGGCTGGCCACCAAAGGAATAATAGTCAAATCTGAATAAGCTAATTTGCAAATGGGATTAAATATTTTTTCTAGCATTGAAACTTTTGAGTACTTAAAAGTTTTCATCAAAGCCCTTCTTTTAATGCTATGCTAATTTTAAATGTTTAAAAGTGACTTCAGCACATTTGACTTAAATTCAGCTGAAATGCTTGAATTTTTCTTCATAAAGTGACTGGAAAAAACAAAGTACGAAAAATTGCAGTTCCTTTCTTTTGATAGGTTTCCTTTTCCTTTGACCTAATTAAAAATAACCAAATTCAGATTTATGTAGAGGTTTCAAAAATAATACTGTATCTCTTGGTTGACATGACATTAAAATTCCAATGAAAGGCTACATATAGGTTTTTATGTAAATGGTATTTGCTGAGTTGTTGAACAAAAGAAACAAACTTTTCTTCTACAGTTACCTGTTTCTGACTGCGTTGTCCTACATGGGCACACTATGTTGCCAACTTAAACCCTCAACTATACAGTCATTGTGTATTTAACTCATTGACTTGACACACAGGCATTGAGAATATACTATGTGGAAATACTGAGTAGGGCACTGCGGGATGGGAGGGGGTGGTGGCAGGCAGTAGGCAGGTGGGCATGTTCCTCAGGTCTATAAGGTATTCAGATGGGCAACCACTCCAACATTTAGTACAAGACATGTTCACCACAAACCACATAAGTGAGTTCCATTCTTAGGCATTATACTTCAGATGATAGTTATACAAATAAATTATAGGTTCTGGTTATGAACCAGTTTGCTCCTAAGCCCAGTGGTTTAGGAGTTTGGTAGTTAGCATTTTTAACAGCCTTATTGAGATATAACTTGCTTATCCACTTAAAGTATACAATTCAATAGTTTTTACTATATTCACAAAATTGGGCATTCATCATCATAGTCAATTTTAGAACATTTTCATCACCCCAGAAAGAATCACCACACTCCTTAGCCATCATATCCCAGTCTTTTCATCTCCCCAAACCCCAGGAAGCACTAACCTACTTTAAGTTTCTATGGATTTATTTGGATATTTCCTATAAATGGAACCATATAATATGTGGTCTTTTGGGCTTGACTTTCTTAATTAACATAATGTTTTCAAGAGTCATTCATGTTGTTGCACATCAGTACTTCTTTTTTTGCCAAGTAATATTCCATTTTATGTATATACCACATTGTGTTTATTCATTCATCAGTTAATGGACATTGAAGTTGTCTCCACTTTTTGGCTATTGTGAATAAAGCTTCTGTGAACATTCATGCTTTTGTGTGGACTTGTTTTCTCTTGTGTATACTTAAGAGGAACGGCAGGATCATATGGTAACTATCTTTAGCCATTTGTAGAACTTCCAAACTGTTTTCCAAGTGATAGCGCCATTTTACAATCCACACCAGCAGGACAAGGTTAGATTAGGAACATGACTGGAGGATGCAGAGTACAGTATATCCACATCCTGTCAACAATTGTTATTTAGCCGTCTTTTCTAGTGTAGTCATCCTGGAGTATAAAGTGGTATTTCATGGTTTTGATTTGCTTTTTTTTTTTTTGATGGCTAATGATGTTGAACATCTTTCATGTGCTTATTGGCTATTTATATCTTTGGAGAACTGCCTCTTCAGATCCTTTGCCCATTTTAAAATTGGCTTATTTGTCTTTATAGAATTGTAACAATTCTTTATTCTAGATACAAATCCCTTATAATTGGCAGAAATTTTCTCCCATTTGGGGGGTTTTCTTTTCACTTCTTGATAGTGTCCTCTGAAGCACAGAAGTTTTCATGTTGACAGTCATGTCTAATTTATATTTTTTTCTTTTGTTGCTTTGTGTTTTTGGTGTCATATCTAAGAATCCATTGCCTAATCCAAGGTCAAAAACATTTCTGCCTATGTTTTCTTTTAAAATTTTTATAGTTTCTGCTCTTACTTTTAGATCTTTGATCCATTTTGAGTTAAATTTTGTGTATGGTGTGAGATAGAAGTCCAGTTTTATTCCTTTACATGTGGGTATCCAGTTGTTCTGGCACCGTTTATTGGAAATAATTAAAGTTATCATCAGACAAATTTTTACCCCGTAGCTCAAAGTGGTAAACATGGACACTATGTCCAATGATGTAGTTCGCAGTGTGCAAGAATGACGCTTACCATCCTGCACCATATGTGACGCTTATGTTTTCTTAATGAGGACGTTCCAGCAGAGCCCCCTAGAGGTTGGTTGGTTGGTTTTTCTGAGTGTGTGTGTGTGGGGGGGGGGGCTGGGGGGGACACATTGGTCTAAATGCGGAGGAGTGTATTTTAAAGATCACGTAAAACTTTCACTTACTCGGTGTATAGTTTTTGCCGGGCCTTGTGTTATGCTTTGGGAATTAAAGGTAGGCCTGCTACAGAGTAGAAACCCAGTAAATAATTGTTGAGGGATGGGAGATAGTTGGGAAAGAAGGTATAGTCCCTGCTTTCTTCAAAGGTGCAGAAAAATAAATAATATAATGTGGAAGGCTATAATGGAAATGCAGTGTGTAAAGCAAGCTAGGAACACAGGATATTGAATGTATAGTTCATCCAGCTAATTAAAAGATAGTTTCAGTGGAAAGCACCTTGCAGATTAGCTGGTAATGTTGTTAGAGTTTTGTGTTATTATTGAATACAAAAAACATTTACTTATAGACCTCGGCTTCTCGTCTTCGATCATGACCTCTGTTCACTTACTCTTCGGTAGAGTCGGGTTTTTGCCTTCAATACAGAGGAGACAGTTTAGAAAATCCAAGGTGTAATTTCCCTCTAGTGTTCATGGTCTACTTTCCTAATTGTTGTTAATAAAAAACACAAGAGTTTTTAAAATTCAGTTACTATTTATTTCCTTTCAGGACTTTTTCCAAGCTCCTCCTCAACTTCCCCATTTAGGGGTGAAGGAGCAAGTAAAGGACGCTTATGTTTGTTTGGGTTTTAGCTCATATTAAACTCTTGACCAGCTTTGTGGGCTGTGTAAGGGTAGGCAAATGGTATGAGATCAAGAAGCGTATTCCCAAAAGATTAACGCAACTGAATTTCTTGCCTAATGTGTAGTTTATCGATTTATAAAATAATATCACTTTTTTAAAAGATTATTCTGTTTCAGAATGGCATCCAATATTTAGCATCTAGATATGTGCATCAAGAACTTGGACTTTCTGAAAAATCACACTGTGGATTGTGATTTTTAAGCTAATAAAGAAAATACACACTGTTCTAAGCCTACCTTCTGTTTCCTGTGAGGCAAAGAGTCATAGTTTGCACTGTCGCTGAACAAGTGTGAAATTTGTTGGTGCAACCTGTCCTGACAAGCTTGTGTTACTGTATATTTGTAAAGGGATCAGTAGCCATATTCTATCTCCATGCATTGTATTTTACACGGTTGTTATAAACAAAAAGAATACCACGTCTTTACTGCCTGAGAACAGGTTCTTTGATATGGGAATTTGTTTAAAAGTTACCATTGGCCCTTTGTTTGGCTATGCTTTTGAGCAAAAGAACGGGATCTGTGCATTTTGAATAAATTAATACCTAAATCTGTTTATTAAGCCCTCATCTTGGCAACTCTTAAGACTCATTACTTACAAGAGAAATGAATCCTAAATGTGTGATGTAGGTAATGTTCATTTTCTTGCAAATCCAGGGTGAGTCTTTGGTGGACATTTAACATGAGACTATCAGAAATAGAAGGTACCTAAGAAACTACTGTATGTGGTTCAGATTTTCTCATTTTCTAGATAAGGAAATGGAGGCCTAGAGAAGTGACTGGATTGCCTTGAGTTGCATAGCTCATTAGTGGTAGAGTATGTCTCAGTACAAACAGTAGGACCTCAAATAAATATAATATTCCGCCTGTAGTTTGATTGTATTCTCTTGAAGCTGAGTTAACAAATGAGGTAGATATATTCCATTTGACTCCTCATACATCTGACAATTTTATAATCAAGAAAACACAGTCTAATTACTATGTAGTCAAACGATCCCCTATATTAGGTCTCCATGAAAAAACTATTTTAAAAGGAGCTGTATAGAAAAAGGTATGTCACCTCTTTTTGATTATCCATTCTCATGCTTGACAGCCATCACTCTCAGAAAGGTTCCCTTACATTAGAAGGTCTCATATTTGGGTTCCATGAATCCCCACGAAATCCATATTATGTGGGTTTCTGAACCCCTTGAAATTTTCTACATAATTTAGTTCACATCTTTATAAATTTCTCAACAAACCACTACCCAAGATCAACCTGGATTCTCAGTCTACAGTTTACTAGTTTCTTTTTGCCTTATCTTCCTTGGAAGATATGTCCTATCCTCTATATTATAACTCTACATTAATTCATTAATTCATTAATTCATTGATTCATTAATTCATTAATTCATTAATTTGGAGGTTATTAATGTCTCCAAATGAATAATTCAGATCAGTTTAACTTTTTTCCTCCACAATTTCAAACATATTTATGTCTGCCATTTGATCCCTTTCAAATTCTTTATAAACCTGAAAACCAAGGAGCTCAGAATTAGAAATTATATCATTAATGAAGATCTAGTTTAGGAGCCTTGATCTGCTGACAGTGAGTGGTTTTAGAGGGTTCGGGGCAGCAGAAGTAAGACTGCTGAGATAGGTCCAGGAGTGCCCGCCCCCGACACTCCTCATCCCACTAATGAAGGCTGGACAGACAGGTCCTTGATGTCAAAAGAGGGTAGGGGCCCAGGTAAAGGATTGGGCACATTTCAGAGTTCAAAGCATGGTAAACGGATCCTGACTAAGGAGTCAGAATAGTGAGTAGGAAACAAGCTCAGACCTGTGTTGAAACAGAATCCCTCAGAAAGTCCGCATATGAACAAATTGCCACCTTTCTTAGTAAAAATCTATCCGTCTTCCAGTATTGAGACTCTTCTCTTGAGGCAAGCGCTCGTCTTCCTGATTTCTCTTCTCCTGTAACCGGTGCAGCCACACCAACCTCCAGATGTTAGATTCCTGAGAGTTATGTTCCCAAAAGGTGTGACTAATGGAAACAGTGGGATGAGGTTTACAGCTATAGTATATGAAGTAGGTTATCAGAGTTACTGGGGTTGGGGGGATTATAGACAATTATGGGGCTCTGATGAAACCATAGCTGGGCTTTCTTTTTAGAAGGAAGGCACCAAATCCATATTATAAAAATAATTTCATACAATTTAACCAGCCCTGAATCTAATTCATGGTTAATAACTCCTGGCCGAGAAATGTATTCTATATCTCTTATCTATTTGTTTCCTGTCCTTTTATTAAAGTTTTATATCATTGTTTCAGTTGCTATCTGAGCTATGCTAAGGAGGTTTGGGCATGCAGTTTCCACATGTGAGCCAAAAGATTAACAGGGGAAACAGCAACACTGAGACCATGGCACTGGGGACAATGAATATTTGAGAGAGAACCTTGGACGGGGACAGGGGCGGGGGGTGAATTTGGGGATAAGAACTGTGCCAAAGAAGTCCAGCATCCCCTTTTCACTAATGTTTCTCTCTCTGTTCCTGTGCTAGGGTCTAGGCTTTATTTTAGCAACTAAGAAGCAGTTTCGGCCAGCTAGAAGGGGTCAAGGCAGAGAAGGGGGAAAGGGACATATGTAATACTTTCAACAGTAAAGATTTAAAAACAAAGAAAAAGAAGCAATTCCTTTATGAATCCTGTGATGCCATACTGATGCTGAGCTGGTTAGTCTTACATAGTTCATATTAGAGCTGCACCCAGTTACCAAACAAGGCTGGCCTGGACCCTCAGGCAGTGGGTGAGGCCTCTGGCGAGGGTAGGGTGAGAGGGTAGAGCAGAAAGAATGGCTTCGGTAATACAGCCTGAGCTTCACTCATGGATCTTAGTGACTGCTGTTAATTTTACTCATCCATATTCTCTGGTAGGCCCTCTGACTCTGTCTAGAGGTCTTAAATATATAAGACTAGAGGCCCGGTGCATGAAATTTGTGCCCTTGTGGGGTGGGGGCGTCCCTCAGCCTGGCCTAGTTTCACTCTGGCTCTGTGGCTCAGTTGGTTGGAGTGTCTCCTGATACACCAAAAAGGTTGTGGATTCAATTCCCACTCAGGGCACATTCCTAGGTTGGGGGTTTAATGCCCAGTCGACAACCAATCAATGTTTCTCTTACATCTCTCTCTCTCTCTCTCTCTCTCTCTCTCTCTCTCTCTCTCTCTTATATCTTTCCTCTTTCCTTCCCTCCCTCCCTCCATTCCTCTCTCTAAATATATCCTTGGATGAGGATTAAAAAAAATTTACTTTCTATACTACTTTTTGACACTTAGTATCTATCCTACTTTAGATGTTACCATTTTATCTTCATAATGAGATTGTGAGCTTCTTCATAGACAAAAACAGGCAATATAAAACTTGCTGAATTCAATTGAAAATTGGCATTTACCTTCTTTACAAGCCACGTGGTCTTCATTTTGCTTCTTTTTCCTCAACAGAAAATGAAAACCTTAGCAGAAAGAAGGAGGAGCGCACCATCTCTTATCCTGGATAAAGCCCTACAGAAACGGCCTAGTACCAAGTAAGCGAAAGCTTTGTATTCTACATTTTGTACGTGCTACACTTCATGTTGGTTATTCGTTATCAACACCAGAATTCTCTGTTTAACTATGGCTTCTGTTCTGAGGTTATTTGAGAAGGCCTGTTCATTTTGTGAATCATAAAGCATTTTAGAGCTGGTATGCATGCTCAGGTGTTTTAAAACTGATTCAGAAGTGGATCTCATCACATAATACACAAAAATGCAAGTTCCATATACTGTTAGTTTATTTATAAAAATAAGGAGAAATCGAAATACTACAATATGAGTTCTTTTAACCACCAGGCATGTTTGGTTATGCACAAACCTTTGCCTGGTTCTTTATCATAAGATGATGCCTGAGCATGGGTAAAAAGGCAAATTTTTACCCATTTTAAATCTAGAGAAAGGTTAATAACATTAAAAAGTGGAATCTTGATTTTTTTATGCATTTTTGGTTAAATTAATTTATTAGTGTAATTTAAAGTTGAGAAACAAGCTAAGTATCTGTTGAAATGGCCATTTTACCTATTGAGTCTGAATACTATTTCAATGGCTATTTTAAGAAAGTCATTCATACTGTGTAGAAATTGAATGGATAGTCAATCATTAATTCATTAATTTTTAAAAGGCATTTTGACTCAGGAATTTTATGTTCAAAGAAATCCTGTAATAATTTTCTCCCAATCTATGAATCCTTTTATGTAAATAGAAGTCTATTTAGAGTGAGGGTATATCTGCTATTTCTATGAATGATGTGATAATTTAACATTAAATCTATATGGAAACATGGTATTTTTTTCAATGCCAAAAATATAATATAGCTAACTCCCAATCAAACTTTCAAAATCCTTAGTCATTCTCAGGACTTAACAAGTTCTCAGACTCAGGCAGCCCCCCCACACACACACACACCTGCCCCACTGCTGTCTCCCCATCACCTCTGCAGAAAATGGTGCTTATATTAGAGTCACGAATTATTCCTGCCTCGGAAATATGATGGGTTTTGTTTCAGATAACCACAGGGAGAAAAGTTTATTTAAGGTGAAGTGTCATATGTTTTAATCTTCAGTTTCTTTCCTATGGGTCTCTCTGGGTTTGTAATATGAGTGCATGGTGCTGGGGGACAGAAACTTTACCTGTCTTATAGAAATAATGCTTTTACTCTAAGTAATGTTGGTGCTTAATGTATATGCCCCCCACCCCTCCCCCCAAAAAATAAAAAGCTGTTGGGTACTGAATGTGTACAAAATATTTGCAAGTAAAATAATCCCAGGATTGGAAAGAACCTTCAAGATAATCTAGTTCAGTGGTTTCCAAACCTAAGTCAGTATTCTGGAGTGAGACCCAGTCATGCTTTTCAAAAACTCTTCAACTATTATTGGTTGCATGAATTAATGAATGAGCAAGTGACTCCATTTCCAAACCAAAATAGTAATTTAATCCATTGGCACAGTAGTTTCTGACTTTCCTGCCCTCCTTTAAGCAGCCAGTACAACAAGAATTTCCTTTTTCACTGGTATTATTTGTGAAATTCTGGCTAGGGAAACAAGGAGATTCCTTTAAGCAAAATAATCCTGAGTTATTATTAGGAAATTATTTCATGCAGCCAAATACCACAAGAACTCATGTACGTGGTCCAGAAATGACACACGTGTTGGCATTCTTGTGGTATTTCTTCACTGTTTACTTAGGGATAAATTCAAACTCTCCCTCCAGAAATTCACTTGTTTTGATATGGCATTCAGCCCACCTTACAGAACGCACACAAAAATGTTACCCGCTTTTGTTTAAAATTACAATCTGTTAGCACTTTCAAGTTGGTATTCACCTGTCCATCCCCATTCTTACCTCCAAATTAGTTTCTTGTGTCTGTGCTGTTTGCAAGACCTTGTGCTGGGTGCTGCAGATACAGTACCTCTTAAAGCTCTGCTCACTGCTGCCGGGAGGAGAAGGCAGTGCCGGAGGAGCACTGTGGTCCGGCAGAAAGTGCTTGGGCCTGGGCTGCATTCAGACGCTGGCTCTCCATTCTGACTTCCTGTGTGGCCTCAGATAAAGGAACCAATCTCTGAGTCCGTGTTTTCCCCTGGGAAATATTAATCCAGTGCTTGCATTACAGAATGTGAAATGAGAAAATAGCTGAAAATGCTCAGAAGATTGGCTTAGTTATTCGTTGCGTCTTTCCTTCCCTTACATATATTTCATTTTCAAGCTTTAAATGCCCTTACTCATCCAGCGAAGTCAAGTTTGTTAAGGCAAAGCACCTGCTCTATCATTACAGCATTATATAACTAAAAGTTACTCCTTGAGCCTGCCTCATTATATAGTGGAAATTGAGTCAAAGACTTGCCCTAAGTCACACAGTTAATTCAGCATTAGAAACAGGACTAGAAACCCAGGTCTTTGGTCTTGATGGAATATTCTTTGCAGTACACAAGCAAAAGTTGTATGATATAGTGTCTAAGAGCATGGATTCTAGACCCAAATTGCCAGGTTTGAATCTTAATACTGATCTTTGGTATGTTTTTAAACCAGCGATAATAAACAAAACCTATCTCACAGGTTGAAAGGCAGACTAAGTAGGGTTTATATGTGTGTAGAGAAGTCTGTGGTACTTTATTTATGCTGAATGTCTAAAGGCTATTTATTATTGATACTAACAATAGTAGCAGTAGTAACAACAGAAGTTGAAATACACATTATCCTGGAAGCGAGATTCTTCACATGGCAGATGGGAAGTGAAAAATATGAAAGATGCCGTCTGGAAGCCAGCTAGATGCTGACATTAAATTCACTTTACCAAGACGATTCTAGGTCTGGCCTGAAGCAAGATTAGCTCGGAACATTTTGGATTTATTTTTTATTTTAAGCTTTGAGAATTTTTTTAAATTTATCTTTATTGTTGAAAGTATTACAGATGTCCCCCCTTCCCCCTCATTGACCCCCTCCACCCTGCCCTTGCCCCCTGCCCCCCGGGATTTATCCTTGATAGACCCTGACAACTCTTGAGGTCTCCCTAGGAAGAAGGTGAGAGTACGTACACTTAGGAGGATTCTGGGAAATGAGGGCTTGGGGCACAGAGCAAACTGGCCTGGTTTGCTCGGCCACTGGAGGTGAAGAGGCTCTAGGACAGAGGTTCTCAACCTTCTGGCCCTTTAAATACAGTTCCTCATGTTGTGACCCAACCATAAAATTATTTTCGTTGCTACTTCATAACTGTAATGTTGCTATTGTTATGAATCATAATGTAAATATCTGATATGCAGGATGGTCTTAGACGACACCTGTGAAAGGGCCGTTCAACCGCCAAAGGGGTCGCGACCCACAGGTTGAGAACCGCTGCTCTAGGAGGTTCCTAGGTGCCAAAGCCATGAACCAAGAGCAGACACAACTGAACTTGCTGGTAAGGATGCTGGGTGCAAGCCCAGCCAGAAGGCATTGGAGGACTAGGAAAGCAGCTGATTGCTAATTGGCTTCTACTTTTCTTTAGTCAGTTCACTCCTGTTGTGCATGACACACACACACACACACACACACACACACACACAACATTGTCCTCCTCAGACTGTCCCCCATTATGTGCTACAAATTCCTCTTCATCCCACTTGTTCTCTGTCATGTAAGCATCATAATTTTAATATTAGCCTAAAGTAGATGATAGTTTACCATACTTTCAAATGCGAGGAGTAGTTTAGTGAGGATTGTGGCCAAACATTTCATAACAGAATGAAAACGTGCCTCTTCCTATGGCGGTTCAGGGTGAAGTTTCCAGATTTGGTAATTAGAATAAACTGAATGACCTAAAGGCCGCTCTTATGCCAAGACTCTAAAATAGTTATGATAAGTTTGATATAATTTAAAGAAAAAAGAAGTTTAAAAAATAAGTTACTAGACTTTCTTTTGGAATTCAATAAACGTTCTGTGCCTAGATACAGTTTCTTGATATAAGACTTTTAAATAAAATTTTGAATTTTAGAGTAACTTTTTATAAATATTTAAGGCCTTTTTTCAAAATACAGTAAACTATAGTTGACCCTTGAACAACATGTATTTGAACTGCATGCGTCCACTTATACCTGGGTTTGCAATAAATAAACAATTGGCCCTCTACCCCCAGCTTTCCCATTTGTGGATTCAACCAACCATTTGTCAGTATTTTCAGTGCTCAGTTTGGAAATCCATTTTAAAAACGAACTTGAGCATCTGTGGATTTTGGTTTCTGTGGGGCTTGTGAGGCCCTGGAACCAATCCCCTTCAGATACTGAGGGACAACTGTAGTTAAGTTTTTGGGGAGACAAATTTACAAGATGGATTTTCAACTGTAGTGTTCTCAGCATTCCTAACCTCTGTGTTGTTCAAGCGTCAACTATATACTGACAGGTTATCTTAGAAAAAAATCTGACCCAAACGCTATTCATTCTGCTGCCTTGCTTACATGCCAGTTGGCTCTACATACGGCCCATTCCTACAGTTTTGGACAGTGTGTTCTGAGGTTTTAATTGACAGACCCATGGATGATTCAAGATAGGGGATTAGAAGAGCACAAAGTAGAAATTTATGGCAAGAAGATTGCCGGCGGCGTGCGAGATCCCTTCTCTCCTTGCAAGGAACATTTTCCAAAGTTGTAAAATTCAGATGTGAGGGAAAGAGACAGCAATTGCTTTATAAGGTGGCAAAGTTGGCAAATTTTTACCCAACTGGAATTCGTTGCTTTAAGGAAAAGGCATCCTTTATTATCACTTTATTATTTTCAAACTACTTTTCATATTCGTTAAAAAATGATCAAATACATCTGTGCCTGGTGTGCTGTGCTGTTTTCCTATGGCAAGATTCTGGGCGGAAAGCTTTAGAAGATTATATTAAACCTCCCCACATTCTAGTGGGCTGTGACAGGGCCAAATTAATTTATTTTTGCGCTTGCAGAGCAGCACATCCATTTAATTTCTTCATTCCATCTATAGCCTAATTTGCTAATTGCGGTTATGATTCAATTTTATCTTCCATTTTAGCACCAAGAGAACACTACCTCATTAGTGAATGTTTATTCACCCTTCCTCACCTCTCTCCACGGGGTTAGCAGGCTGTCCTAAGACATCCGTACTCTTTTGGGCTCACTACTCCCTTCCCCAGAACAGCTAGGATTTCTCAGAGGAGGTTTTGAATTTCACGACTGACTTTCCTTCAGAACCCTGAAAAAAAAAAAAGCACACGAGAAGGAAGCAGAAGAATAATTGTTACTATTATTGAGAAGCCTCATACGATTGTGATTAAGAAAAGTGCAAGCTCTGGGGCCATTCTTCCTGGGCTTGAATCTGACCCAGCTTCTTCCGAGGCATGATAACTTCAGCAAATTCCTTAAGCTCTCTAGGCCTCACTCTCCTCATCTGTAAAGCGAGGATAACCTCATGGGGATTGAGTTAATATTATAAGGTATCTGGCACATTGTATTACATAAGATTTCTATTAAATAAAATTATCCAAGCTCTGACCAGGTCGTGCAGTTGGCTGGAGCGTCATCCCACTCACCAAAAGGTTGCGGGTTTGATTTCTGGTCAGGGCACATACCTAGGTTTCGAGTTTGATCCCCGTGTATGGGAGGCAACCAGTCGATGTTTCTCTCTCACATTGATGTTTCTTTCTCTCTCTGTCCCTCTCTCCTTCCCCGTCACCCTCTCCCCCTTCCTACCTCTCTGTCTCAAATTAGTAAAAACATATCCTTGAGTGAGGATTAAAAAATAATAATTAAAAAAAATTAAACTAAATTATTCAAAATATATAAATCTTTATGCTTCCCTGTCACATGAGGTCTAATTTTCTTAGTGCTCCAGGTGTAGGTCTTGTTCTCTCAGCTTGACTATCTGCTTTTTGAGTGAAAAGAATCTTGTTTTCTACTCTTTAAATCTACATGTACAGTGTCAGGTATAGAACGGATATTCTATAAATATTAGCTAAGCTGAATGAGGGCTTCCTTTCTTGCCCTAGCCAAGTAGATCATCTCTCAGCTGGAGTGAAAAGAGAGTAAGAGTCCACTGCTGCCTGAGAAGTAATATAGGCAGTGTTGAAAAGACACACAAAGAAGTGACAGTTGTGGAGTGACCAGCTGTAGAGTGCATATTGATTTAACTAGAGGCCCAGTGCACGAAATCATGCACGGGTAAGGGTCCGGCTGGCCCGCCCTGATCGGTGCCCATTGGGCCAGCCAAGGGGAAGGGTCGCAGGCAGTTGGCGGGCCAGCCCTGCCCCCTGGTTGAACTCCCAGTTCAACTCCCGGTCGAGGGGACAATTTTCATATTAGCTTTTCTTTATATAGGATACTTCTAAATGTTTAACTTGTCATCTGTATTGTGAACTATTGGTTCTCTGACACAGAGCTCCTGGTGTAATGAGAACACACAGAGAATGGATTCTAGTCCCTGCTCTATCACTAGATGATCCTGGTAGTCACCTGGCCTTTCTGCAACGAGGACTCTTTCCTCATCTGGCAATGGTAGGGGGCAAGGCAGAGTGTGGTTGCTTAAACCCCTTACATTCTTCCTCCACCAGCCCCAACTCTACAATTTTGTGTGTGGTTTTTTTATGTTAACCATAACTCAGTCATAAGAAGAATGGCAAATTGTATCAGTAGTCATTGCAGACCCTTTTATCACAACTCTGAAACATCTTCAAGAGTGTATCTGTCACACTGCTGGAGATTAACTATGCCTTCCATCATTTCAGGGCAAAGGCAAACGTTTGCTGCTGTGGGACTTTTGGTCAGTCTGGTGTCCTAATGCCATTTTGACAACCAGCACCCACAGTGACCCCAGTGAGTCCTACTTCCTGGTATACACGCCTTTCTCTGACCCATCCCCATGTTGTAGCAGAGTTGATCTGTGTAACCAAGAGGACATGGCAAAAATGGTAGTATCACTTCTGACATTAGGCCATAAATTACCAAGCTTCTGTCTCAGTTGTTCTCACGCTCTCTCTGTCTCTGAGCACTTGCTCTGGGTGAAGCCATGTCCTGAGGAGCCCTATGGAGAGGTCTACAGGGGAGGAACTGAAGCCTCCAACCAGCAGCCACGCAAGGGAGCTTGGAGACCGGTCTTCCAACCCCAGCCAAGCCTTCCGAGACCGCAGCCTCCTCAGAGACCTGAGCCAGATCCAGCCAAGCCTCTTCCTGGTTCCTGACCCTCAGAAGCTGTGAGATAGTAAATCCGTGTTGTTTTAAGCTGCTGTGTTTGGGGGTCATTTGTTATGCAGTAATAATCAATGTAGTAATCTTCAAATTATGACACTAGTTTTCTGGGATATTTCTTCCATGTACCATTTATGTGCTCTTATGGCTAGAGGTAGAAAGACAGGAATAGGCACTGTTTCCATTTATAAATGAAAATGCTTATTCCTCATATCATGTGATTTGTTAGAAAAGGAGACAGATGATATTCTCTCTTTCTAAACAGCAATATTGAGATACAATTCATACCATATACTGTACCTATTTCAAGTGCACAATTGAGTGGTTCTTAGTACATTCACAGAATTGTGCAGCCATCACTATAATCTTAAAGCATTTTCATCCCTCCTAAAAGAAATCCCTTAGCCATTAGCTCTCATTCCTCATTCTCTCCCATATCCCTCCTTCCCTTATCTCCAGCTCCAAGCAGCCACTGAGCTCTTTTCTGTTACTATAGCTTTGCCTCTTCCGGACTTTTTATATAAATCCAGTCAGGCACTCTGTGGTCTTTCGTGAATGGCTTCTTTCAGTTAGCATAATGTTGTCAGCTTTCATCCTTGATGTAGCTAGTATCAATACTTCATTACTTTTAGTTTTCAAATAATATTCATTATATGGATAGATACACCATATAATGAAATATTATTTTGTGTATGCACTCATCAGTTGAGGGACATTTGAGTTATTTCTACCTTTTGGCTATTACAAATAATGCTTCTGTGAACATTCATGTATAAGTTTTTGTGTAGCACATAATGGGGGATAGTCTGAATAGGACAATGTTGGGGTGTGCGTGTGTGTGTGTGTGTGTGTGTGTGTGTGTGTGTGTCACGCACAACAGGAGTGAACTGACAAAAATAAAGTAGAAGCCAGTTAGCAAACAGCTGCTTTCCTAGTCCTAGAGCCTTCTGGCTGGGCTCGCACCCAGCATCCTTACCAGCAAGTTCAGTTGTGTCTGCTCTTGGTTCATGGCTTTGGCAACTAGGAACCTCCTAGAGCAGTGATGGCGAACCTTTTGAGCTCGGCGTGTCAGCATTTTGAAAAACCCTAACTTAACTCTGGTGCCGTTGTCACATATAGAAATTTTTTGATATTTGCAACCATAGTAAAACAAAGACTTATATTTTTGATATTTATTTTATATATTTAAATGCCATTTAACAAAGAAAAATCAACCAGAAAAATGAGTTCGCGTGTCACCTCTGACACGTGTGTCATAGGTTCGCCATCAGTGTCCTAGAGCCTCTTCACCTCCAGTGGCCGAGCAAACCAGGCCAAGCTCCCGTGCCCCAAGCCCTGGTCCCTCAGAATCCTCCTAGGCAAACTTCAAACTTCTTCCTAGGGAGACCTCAAGAGTCTTCAGGGTCTATCAAGAATAAATCCAAAAAAAAAAAAAGAATAAATCCAAAATGTTCTGAGCTAATCTTGCTTCAGGCCAGACCTAGAAATATAATCGCCTTGTTAAAATGAATGTAATATTAGAATCTAGCTGGCTTGCGGACGGCATCTTTCATATGTTTTACTGCCCATCTGCTATGGGAAGAATCTCTCTTCCAGGATAATGTGTATTTTGACTTCTGTTGTTACTACTGCTACTACTGCTAGTAATAATAATAATAAATAGCCTTTATACAGAAAGTGTAGATTATGTACCACAGACTTCACATATAAGACCCACTTAGCCTGCCTTGCAACCTACTCAGTTGAAAACACTTTCTAATTTCCCTTTTGATTTCCTCTTTGACATATGGGTTGTTTAAAATAAACTGTGATTTTTAGTATGACAAGATGTTCTTGGTTCATCTTAGGTATTTCCTGCCTCAGACCTGTAATTAATTATAATCTGGATAGTGGGGGCATTCATTGCTACTAGGTTGGTATTCATTTCTAGGTCTTTTCAGTGGATATCATTAAAATATATCTTCTTTAGATACAAAACATGTCATAACTACCCTGGCTGGTGTGGCTCAGTTGGTTAAGAATCGTCCTGTGCACCAGACGGTTGTGGGTTCAATTTCTGGTCAGGACACATGCCCTGGTTTCTGGCTCAATACTCAGTAGGGGGCCTGCAGGAGACAGCTGATCAATAATTTCACTATTACATTGATGTTTCTCTCCACCTCTCCCTTCCTTTCTCTCTATAAGGCAATAAAAAAAATATTTAAAATAAAAAACATCATAACCAAATATAAATTGATTTCCAACTTAGATTCAGGGCTACAAGTGTTTTGCTTAACCTTCAGAACAACAGTATCAATACTACCACCACCAATATGATTACTGAAGCTAGTTTTATTATTTTTTTAAGCAATTATCTTTATGGCATATCCCAGTAGTCATGTATAATCATATTACTGTTTTTGGAAGTCATTTGTAATATTTTTTTCTCTATGTGGTAATTTGGTTAACTTGTTTAATTTAATTTTTATAGTTTTATTAAACTTTATTGTATAAATGAAAACTAAGATTTTAAGTTTTATAGTTTATGATATTGTGGTTTTATAGACTTATGGAAAGCAATAAAATTTTTATAGTTTTATAAAATTTATAATTGTGTAAATATTTACATAGTCCATTTGAATCTATTAAAACAAGATATATTCAAAGAAATTTAGTTCCTGTTTCTCCTCAACCTTGTGTATTTTTCCTTTGCCATTGATAACCTAAAAAGTTCAATTTTATTTAATCAGATATGAATGTATGTTTTTATCCCCTTTCTTAAAAAATAATATACTATATTCTTTTTCTACCCCACTTTCTTTACATTACAGTATATCTGTATGATCATTTCATACTAGTATATAGAGATATTTTTCTTTCTTCTCTACAGTTTTTTTGGTAATTCATTGTTTATTCATGAGTACCATGGTTTATTCAGCCAGTCCCATGATGATGAATGATTGGTTACTTTGTTTTCACTTTTTGCTATAAATGATCCTAGAGCAAAAAATAAAATAGAAATAAAAGCTTGTACTTGTGAGAACTGGGATGACTATATATATAGTTGTGGAGGATGCTCCACATCTTCCCTTTGTAAAGGTTGTAATTTCCACTCTCACTACTGAAGCAGAAGAGTCCCTGTCCTGCCACAACCTCCCTCATGGAATGTATTGGGATGACGGATGTATCGGGGTAGTTTAAATGTAAATTTCTACTGGTGTGAAGTGAAACATATTTTAAATTATATGTTATGCTAAATAAATGTAAACTAAATTTTAAAATGTGTACTCTGTTAAACATAATCAGAAATGACATGAGGACAAAAACTCATCAGTGCAATTGAGAAATATAAAATGTTCTTTACATAAAAATAAATGCTGAATTGTTGTTTCAACTATGCCAGTTTTTTAAAAGTATACTTTGTATGTGTTAATGATGAGAGTGTCTCTGAATTTTTCTTAAACTGAGAACTTACACCCAGATAATGTTTTCATATCAGCGTTATAGTAAGAAGTAAAATTTTTACTAAATTTGCCAATTAACTCATTTTTTTTTCTAAAGATCCTTTTACAATGGATTTCTGGATGTGAAATCCTTGTCCTCCTGCTAATTTCCCCCACTGTGCTCCCTCCAGCATTTCATTTATTACAAAAAATGAGCTTATGGTTGTGTCTGTGCACCTGGATACTGAAATGAACTACTAGTACTTCCTCTTGGACATAGTAATTGTTTGCTTTTAATGAAAAATAAAATACAATGAAAACAGGAAAAGAAAACAAAGGAATCAGTACCAACTTTTTATCTTTTACCCTCCAGCAAACATTAGAGAGATGGGATGACTTTACGTGGAACCACTGGTTCAACAATGGTCCTCTGATATATTGGTTTTGGAATTATGCAGATTTCTAAACTGAGTATCAGTACTCTGCAATGTAAAGATCTGGGTTTAGTTTTCATTGGGCTGAATTTTCTTTAATTTAATGACAATTAGAGATAACTAAATTGTGGGGTGGGGACATTTCATTATTTTCTAACATTGTAACTAGGAAAAATCTTAAATATAAACAGAAGTTTATAGGATAGTACAGTGAATACTCATATACCCACTACTTGCATTTTATCTGTAATTGACATTTGCCATGTTTATTTCATCTATATTCATTTAAGTAGCTCTCTATTTGTTTATGAATCATTTGAAATTAAATTAAGACATAGTGCTTTCATCAAAATTCTTATGCATAAAACTCCTAAAAATACAACATTCTTCTTCTATACAACAAAACCTTTATCACACTTAAGAAAATTTAAATTTCCCTTAACATCATCTAATGCATGTTTTATATTCAAATTACCCTGATGATCCCTACATTTTTAAATAACTATCATTTTTAAACCAGGATTTAAATCAAGGTTCACAATTACATTTGGTTGTTAGGTCTCTTTATCTCTTGTAAAATAGAACAGTTCCTGCAACTTTTTTTTAATCCTTATTCATTAATTTTTTAAAGAGACTAGTCCTAAATTCTAGATTTTTTCTGGAGAAGAGTCAATATAATAGTTACCTATTTTTGTGTAACAAATTGCCTCAGTATTAGAAGCTTGTAACAGCAAACACTTATTATTCCACACAGTTTCGAGAATGAGAAATCCAGAAGCAGTTTAGCTGGGTGGGCCTGGCTCAGTCTCTCATGAGGTTGCATCAAGGTGTCAACTGGTCCTGCAGTCTCTGATGGTTTGACTGATGCTGGGGGATCCACCACCAGCACTCACTTGGTTTTTGGCAGGAGGCCTCAGGTTTTTGTTGTTGTTTTTGCTTTAAAAAAATTTTAATATATCGCAAGAGGCCTGCTTTAGTAACATGCTAGCCCCCAGAAAATAACCCAGTACCCTCCTTGACAGTAACATACATGCTCAAGTTGACCAGAAAACTCATATTTCTAAACCCCTGTGTGTACATGTGTCTTTGAACCAAAGCCACGGGGCTGGGGTGACTGTTGCTGCTATAACGTGCTTCTCCTGCTGACAGACCAGTGTCCACCGGCTCCCAGAGGGCGGGCAGGGCGCAGAAACCTTTCCATGGTAGTGAGGGTTTTCAAGCACCGCTACCCTCACCCACGCAAAAGGAGATTCTTATATCTAACCAGACCACTGGCCTCAAATTTGGCTCCCGGTGACCAGAATGGTTTTCCTCCTTTAGAAAAAGCACACATATCTGCACACCCATATGTAAGTTCTTTTCGTTTTGCATTTAAATACAAAAACACTACTATGCTCCGTGTTATAAAGGACCAGGCAATGAGAATTTTTTTCTTCTAAGGTAGGGCTGTCCACCCTAACACTTTACACTGAGCTTGCCTTCCAGTGGGGCCAGTTAGCCCCAGGCCACGGAAGCACAGCAGGTAAGAAGGCATCTTCCTGCCTCAGCCCTACACTTCCCTAATTCTCACTTTAATTAGAAAACTGGTTATAACCTTTTAGGAAATGGAACTTCCCACCAAGAGGAAATACCTAATCTAACCATGGAGTAAGCCCAACCCCCCACTACCCCCTTTAGCTCCCTTAAAGCAAAAAGTCCTTCCCTCCCTTCACAAATACTGTGCTCACCATCTGTACTGTAGACGCCTATTGGACAAACACTTGATGAAGTGAAAGTCGTATTTCCCTGCCCCCTCCCCACTAAGGCACTATAAAGCTTCAATGATGGGGGGGAGTGTATATGAACAGATTAAGAACTTGACCCCTCTGTTCTGGATAAAGAAAGCAAGAGGTGTTAACTGGGCATGAGGCATAAAAAAGGCCTTGATGTTCCACCCATTCATTTACAGCTGTTACGACAATTAAGAGGGGCCGGGAGTGGAACGGGATGAGAAGTAATTAGAAGGGGTTGATGCTGCAAGTCTAGTCCACTTAGTCTTATGCTGGAAGGTCTCATAACCAATTTCATTGAGAAGACACGTGGGGATGAGAGTTTCTGTCACCGCACAGGAGTCACACTTGGCAGAGGGGCTCGGGGCTTCACAGTAACCCTTCTCCTGGCCGACAGCCCAGAACGCAGCTGCTAACGCTCCGGTTGGCCCCACTGGCAGAAAAGTCGTTAATGTTGGAGGTTTCTTCAATCCTTTTAGGCGCCTGGCATTGTCCCTTCCACTTGGGATATGAGGCTATGGTACTGGTGCTGCCTGCTCAGCCTCTGGATGGACTCGAGTCGCAATGTACTTCAGGCCATTCTCCTCTCGCATGGCCTTGGTGCTGAAGGAGGCCTGTTTTCTGCTGCGTGGTGCCTCCATAAGGTTGCTAACAACATGGCAACTGACTTGCCCCACAGTAAGCAATCCAAGAGAAAGACATGCATGCACTCACACACATGCAGATAGAGAGAGAAAGGGGTGGGGAGAGAGAGAGAGAGAGAGAGAGAGAGAGAGAGAGAGAGAGAGAGAGAGAGAGAGAGAGAAAGACTCATCAAGCTGAAGGCTAGAGTATTTTTCATAATCTCAGCTTGGAAATGACATAGTGTTACTTCTGCCAAATTCTCTTGGTTATAGGGACCAGCGCTAATACAATATTGGAGGGCACATAAGGGTATGAATCCTATCAACAGATATCATGGCATGCCAACCCACAGGCTGGCCATTACAGCCCACATTCTGGATTTCTCCGATTTCATTGTCTTGTCATTAAAGGTGTTCCTTTATTTCCCCAATATTTCCGATACACTGAAAGTTGTGTCTAACTGCTTGATTATATTTAGGCAATCATTGTGTGCAAGAATGCTTATAAGTGAAAGAGTGTATTTCATATTGCATCACTTCAGAAGGCATATGTCCGGTTACCATACTTGGCGAGGATGACCTGATATCCTTGTAAGGGTCCCTTTTCCCTTTGCCATTAGAAAGTAATCTGTGAGTTGATAGTTTGACCCTTACTAAATATTATGTTTTTGGGGGCAAGAATTTGAATTTCATGTGATTTTTCATATCGGTAGCTAACTTTTTGTGCTTTTGTTATCTGCTGAGTGATTTTAAATATATGACTTCCACAGAGCCATGAGCTAGATACTTTTTAATTATCCTCATTTATAGATAAGAAAATTTCACGTTTCTAAAGTTTAAACATTAAGGTGCACAACTAGTAAATGGCAATACCCGTATTTAATGTCAGGTGTGTCTGACTCCAGAACCCATGCTGTTGGCAGTACTGCTTAGAGAAAGAATGGGAGAACTTGCACATAGAACTTCACAAGGTGGAAAAACAGGTCTCTTAAGACTACAGGGAGGAGCCCAGGTGGTGAAGGGGGAAGCAGCCGAGGTTGATATCTGCTGTTCCACTCTGTGCATGACATTGTGGGCAGAATTCCCTGACTACAATCAGAATCATGGCTAACCTATTCCAGGCAGATGAGAACTGTACTATTTTAAAGATTTCTGTGGGCTAATGTAATACTCAGGAACTCATTCCTTGGCAAAAAAAAAAAAAAAATTCCTCTAGAAATAGAATTGTGTTGTAAATTTACATATATATATGATGCATAGTTGTGGTTACAACTATAACATAAAGTTAAGATTAAGGAAAGTATTTCAGTGGATCCAGGCAGTTTTATTGGAGGGTGTGCAGGAATAGAGGGAGAAAGGAAGAAATGGGCCTCGGTGGAAAAGAGAACCACTTACTCCTTTATGGTTAGACCTTGAAAGCAATGCTGACAGATCGTAATTTTTGAGATAATGAAATTGTTCTATCTGTGGCTAGAGCTACTATATTGAATTATGCAACTTTAATGGTTACTTACAAATTCAAGTGGAATTTAAAGTTTCTTAATTGTTTCTCTTCATCTCAGATACATACATTTCTCTTTCTGTACTAGTAAGGAAATGTGGAGTCTTAGAATCATGGAATTTTAGAATTGGAGAGACTTTTTCTAAAACAATTATATAGATCTTTCCATCAGACTTTCTTATTTCACAACTAAGGAGCCTAAGACTGAGCGAGATCAAACAGCTTAGATTACACAGGAAGGGGAGAGCATGGGATAAAGCTGTAACCATCATCAAAATGAATAAGAAGAAATCTACTAGTACTAAAAGTTTAATGCAGTTCTTAAAGTGTCAATTTAAAGTAACTGGGAGCCCCATTTATTTTCTTTTTCATGGGTCTTTACTGGTTTTCTTACAAGAAAGATTAGAGGTAAATCAGGAGATGGAAAAGATGCACGCAGAATGGTACAGGCATGCAAAAATCGATTGGTTTCATCTGTGAGATGGGCATGAAACACTGCCTCCTTCCTCAGAACCTTTTATCGTAGTAACAAAAGCCAGCAAGGGAGGGATAGCAAACCTTCTCACCATCAGGTCCAGGTGAAGTGCCATTGCTTCCAGGGAGAGCTAGAAGCAAAGCCCATCTGCCTGTTGGAGGGGAACATCTTCCTCACCTACAGGACTTAGGCACATAACCCCTGCTCTGGATGATCTACCCATATGAGAAGGGCAGAAAAGCCTCTTAGTCCCAGATTCTGCACCAATAAAAACAAGAGGTCTACTACCACTGAGGGCAGTGGCTCTCAACCTTCCTAATGCCGCGACCCATTAATACCGTTCCTCATGTTGTGGTGACCCCCAACCATAAAATTGTTCTCGTTGCTACTTCATAACTGTCATTTTGTTACTGTTATGAATCGTAATGTAAATATTTGATATGCAGGATGTATTTTCATTGTTACAAATTGAACATAATTAAAGCATAGTGATTAATCACAAAAACAGTGTGTAATTATATATGTGTTTTCCGATGGTCTTAGGCGACCCCTGTGAAAGGGTCGTTGGATCCCCAAAGGGTTGAGAACCGCTGACTTAGGGGGAAGCCAGGAACTCTTCTGTCCAAAATCTGTCACAAATTCAAGGCAGAATTTGGCTGCCATGGGCTTGAGGAGAGACAAGAATATGAGAGACCCTACCTCAGGTGCACATACTCTGCCAAAAATTGAGACAGACCAGGAAGACTGAAAATCTCATGTGTCCCCATGAAGAGCCTAATGCTAAATACAAAGCAGTAAGAGTCTACTTCTAGGGCAAGAGGAGGCGCTGGTGAAAGACACCCATCTCTCCCTATAGGCATTTGGGAACTGCTAAAAGCTGAAAGAGGAGCATGGACAGTATTCCAGGCCTCACCCTAAGCACTAGGCAACAGTTGTTCATCACTAGAAGAATCTGAAGTCTGTACACTGAGGTTAAAGATAGCAACAGCAAAACCCAAACACAACTCAATGACTGATTAAATTGCCTCACCCGCTCATGCTAATGGCATAACAGAAGAAGATGCAGGCCCGCTTCCATGAGTAAATACGATCTGCCTCAGTTTCTATTGTTCTTCTATAACAGTGTCCAGTAATCAATCAAAAGCTTCATAACACGTTAAATAGCAAGAAAAAACCCATGCTGAAAGATAAAACAGCCAACCAGATTGAGAAATGAAACAGATACCAAGGGCATTACAACAACTATGATTAATATATAAAGACTGTAGTGGAAACGATAGACCGCATTCATGAACAGATGGGAAATTTTATCAGAGAGATGGAAACTGAAAAGGAATCAAATGCGCTATCAAAGATGAAGAATTCTTTCAACAGATTTATCCTCGGCCTTGGCCAGCTGAAGAAATAATCAGTAAACCTAAAGATGGACTAACAGAACTTTTCCAAAGTGAAGCACAAAGGAAAACGATGTGAAGCATCCAGGAGCTGCAGAACAATGCCAAACTTAAATGAAGCGGAACAAATATTTGAATACATAATGGCCAAGAATTTTACAAAATTAATGAAGAAGCTCAGAAACTCTCAAGCTGAATAAATAAAACCTAGATCCTCTAATGGTGATGGTGGAGGGAGAACTTCCAGGCCGGAGGGGCACCTGGACCTCTCAATTCCGTGCTGTCCCTTGACTTGCATACACCACTGAGGATCTCTCCCTAGTTATTATGGTGTCAGCACACTGGCAATTTACGACTCTGACCCAAATGTTGATATAGGAATCTTCCCTTAGTGCCAGCATCACAGCCAGGAAAAACTAAGCAAAACACAGAACTGCCTTTCTCAATGTGTGTTCAATGTAAATGAAAAACCTCTCTGTCAGATGTTCAGGCCGGGGGAGAAAGTTTCTTTGTCAGTTTTCATGGTACATAGTAAAAGCTCTGGAAATAGGACGTAAAGAAACCTCTTCAATCCGGTGTTTCCTTCAGGGTCCTTTTTCCTGGTATTATGTATTATGTCTTCACAGAATGTAAACCAAAGAAGGGTTAGGATTTTGTTTTTCTTGTTCATCTCAGAACTGTGCCTGACAATTGTTCATTTATTCAACAAATACCTGTGACAACTTTCATGCGGCGTACATTCTAGTGGGGGGACGTGGATAGCAAATGACATGTTAGAGTATTGGTAGTAAGTAGTGTCTTGTATTAAAAAACTAAAATGAGGCAAGAGAGAGAATGACTACGTGGATAGCTGACATCTATTAACGTCTCAGAGAAGAGACTCAGACAGATGCTGGGCTTTAAGGGAAATAGAGACAATGACCTGCCATGAGAAAATGTCACTTATAAATTAGGCCTTGTTCTTTTCTCCCTTTCTCCTGGCCATCTCAATGCCAGCCCCAAGGAACTCCACTCTTTGATAAGGTACCAGATCAAAGAGTAGGTACTCCCACCCACTTTAGACACCTGCCTCTTCCCATGTCACTAACCCTTACAACATTTGCCACCTTCAGAGAAGACCCATGACTAGGTCTATAAGGGGCTTTATAAGACCATAACAAAATAGACATTCATCATCATTATCATCATTAATTCAGCAAACATTTGACACCACTAGGAATACAGCAGTGAACAAGGAAGACTAAAGCCCTTATTCTCATGAAGGGCAGGGACCATGACTTTGTTCTGGTTATATTTTGGACACATTAAACTATGGTTCTAGAAGACAGGAAGGCTGGCGCCCCCACCCCCTGCCATAACCATCACCACCCTCCTTTTGTTTCTTCTCTTTCCAAAGGCTTTCCACTTAGTTTTCTAGTTATTGAAAGGAACGTAGAATCTAGGCAGCTCAAATGTAGTCACTTAGACTCTTTTTGTGGAATACTAACATTCCTTTTAAGATATCCAGAGTTGAGTCAGTGGAGAAGCCTTTTCTGAAGAATAAGAAGAATGAAACTTTTATTGAAATTCAGTTGTAGTCTGTTTCAAGATTTTGTCCTTAAATCTTCTTCAAACCCCTAGATTCAGAAACCTCTAGAATGTATTTCCAATATAATTTCATTTGGAATGATAGAAACGGTAGAGCACTTTCCCACTAACCTCTCTTTCGGGCAAGGCCTCTATGACAGGGAATTTTGCTCTATCACTTGTACCGAATGGTCACAGAAAGCGTGTTATAGCCACACTAAAATGTTCACAGCCTGGAAATAAACTAGGCCACATGTGTGTTTGCTCAGCTCCACCAACACAGATGCAAGACATGCTTTCTGCTTTGTTAAGGTAATGATGTCATTTTAGCTATGTGAAAAATGACTTCAAATGTGGTTTGGTTTTAGTTGAGCTGTCAATTTTTATTTTGTCTAGCTTTTAATTTGTGGGTTTCACGCTTTAACATGCACCAGCAGTTATTTATAAGTATTCCACTTATTACTGACATCTTTAAAACTTTGAATAAAACAGAAAGTAGGACATTTGTTCCTTAGTATTGATTTATGATCAATGTGATCAATCTCTTATAATTTGAACTTGAGAAAAAAATTGAGAATGACAAAAGGATTTTAATGACTGTTCCCCATGACTGGTATTCAGCTGGTGAGCATTTTAATGCTTCTTATTTTTCTTTAGTTCAATTGGATTTCAGTTCAGCAAACATTTGTTTGCTATTTTATAAGGAACAAAACTGAAAGGTCTGCCCTTGCATCGGGGCTTAGACTTCCAAAACCACGCAGGGCATCTTCACACATGCGTTGGTACATGTGCACAGAACCAAGTCTTTGGGAGGGTAAGTCTGAAAGTCTGTTAATTTTGGAAAATGAGACGATTGGCTTAAGTTAGTTCTAATAGCTTTTAGTTTTTTCTCACTTTTTGGAATGCTTTGATCATTGAAAAAAGCCCTGCCACTTTGAACTAAATTGTGTGAAGTTAAAATGTTCATCTTTCTGGAATTCTCCTCCATTCCTCTTTTATTTTTATTTAGGGGCAATGACAGAAAAAAGTTCCAAAAATAGAGTGGCCTGGGTGGAAAGGTGGACTGCAGTCGTGGTGTTAGGTAGAGAACGGAAGCAACTAATCAAATGGGTCTGCCTCCCCTGAAGAGAGTTGCTGTCTTTACCTGTGCTCACTGGTGAAGAAAGTAACCATCCATCCAGAGAGGGAAGGACCACTCTTTCCCATCCCTATCCTACCTGGCTAAACAGCATTAGTACCAACGCAGGTTCATAGCAAAGTGGCTCTGGGGTTTGGTTTTGGTTTCTGAGTGGTAAACTGATTTCTCCACTTTACTTTTGTAGGTGGAGAAGAAACCAAGGACACTTTTGTTTGCTTACCTATTTATTCTGCAAACATTTGAGCCCTCTGTGTAAGTGATAGTTCTAGAAACAGGGGATCAGAAATAAGACATGGATCGTACCTTACTACACAGTGTAAATAGGAGCGTATCATTGATGTATTCCCACCAGGGCTGACAGCTCTAGGTGAAAAGGATTATTAATATTGGAGAACAGATCATTTCTTTTAGAGTAGTAAATATGAAAATATTTCTCTTCATCTTTAAAAATGTTTAGCACAACATTTGTTGTCTATATACTAGTGTATTGTATATGTTCAATGTAAAGCTTTTATTTTAAGGCTTGGGTTTACTTTTGCTTGAAATTGGAAAGCATGTTATCTTTTGATGCTTTAAATGGTTAATTAGATTTCCCAGCATAAACTTGCATAAAACACCTGAGGTATACTATGTCAGCCCTCTCTAAAACAAACTGCATGATCTTTTTAATATATTGCTTTTATTCTATCTACAGTGAGTGGTTCTTAGTACAGTAAAACAACCGGATTATCTAGAAAGCTCAGTTGCTTGAATTTTGGGATACTTTTATCAAAAATAGACAGATGAGAGTATTTCATTGCAGGCTAACAGCTGAGCTTTGCTTATTTAAAAAAGCATTTCTTGTTATGGTGTGGGACTTAGGAGCCCGTTCCTTTTGCTGGAATCATAATGACTGGTGTCCCTAACAACTGCAGAGGCCGAGTCAAGGCCTCAGTCATCTGTATGTGTGTGTCAGAGTGTGGCAGACAGGAAGGTTGTTCAGTCTCAGAGGTGGAAACAAAAAGCATCCTTGGCTTGGTGGTAGTTATTTAAGACTTTCATGTACAAGGTGATTTTAAAGCATCTTCTGGAAAACTGAAATAGACTAGCTGTCAAAGAAAGTGTTCTGAATCTTTTCCCTATAACATACTAACTGATTCTTGACTTCAACACCAATTTTGTGAAAAGCTGCTAGTGTTTGATAAAAGCTGCTGCTGCTGAGCACAAGAAAGCATGCTTTGCATTCTCAGACAGAAAGCACTTTCTTAGCACTGTGGGGGACAGTGTCCTGGAATATATGAAAATATCTGCTCTAATTATGAGATAACTTTTATCCTCTATTCAGAGTAGTTGTCTCATCTGTTATAGTAAGAGAATAGTCTTGGAGCTTTGTAATAGTCGTAGCAGATCATGGCCAAGACCATTTTATTAGCACTTTCTTGGATTTAGAAACTTCTTTTGTGTGTTTCCAGTTTTATTTGGCATTTTTTAACAATTTTTTTTCAAAACTGAATATGGTTTTGGAAAAGTTAAATGATGACTCTGCAGAAGCATCAATTACCTAAAATTTGATGTAAACCAAATTGGAATCATCCATAATAATAAAAGCGTAATATGCAAATCGACCGAATGGCCGAACAGCGGAACAACCGTCTGGATGACCTTCCAGACAACCTTCTGGACAAAGCCGGGGCTGCAAGGGCCGGCCGAGGCAGCTGGGGCTGTGAGGGCCGGCCGAGGTATCCGGGGCTGCGAGGGCCGGCCGAGGTATCCGGGGCTGTGAGGGCCGGCCGAGGCAGCTGGGCTGTGAGGGCCTACTCTTGCACAAATTTCGTGCATCAGGCCTCTAGTTTCTTCATAAATTTCCACCAGAATTGTTCTTCACAGGGTCACTGGTGCCCGCCTTAATTCTAGGTCCAATGGTCAAATCATCTTCCTTGACCTTTCTAAGATACCCTAATCCCTCCCTTCTTCCATGGGCTTCTTGGTTCTGTTTATTGACACCCAGCTCATTCTACTTGGCTAGTTTCTCCTTCTTTCCCAACTTCTAAATGTTGATGTGTCCTGGGACTCAGTATTTGAACTTGTTCTCCATCTATACTAACTCCCTAAATGAGTTAATCTCTTTGATAGCTTTAAAATCTCTATTTTGATATCTGATAAGTAATTCAAACTTATTATATCCAAAACCAACTAGAATGCCAAAAAAAATGTCTGCCATCAAATCCTATTAGATTCTACCTTTGAAATATATCTAGTATACAACTATTTCTTACCACCTCCATCACTACCAATCCACCGTTATTTCTCTCCTAACTTACTACTTTTCAAGAAGCATCTAATGGCTTTTACTTAAGGAATTTAGCCAACTGATTACTGTGATTTTATTTTAAAACTTCTTTAAGCAAGTGTTTATTGCATCCTTCCTCTTTACTACCCTCTATGCTACTTACCTAATAGATCCTATCACTTTTCTGCCACACCATCTCCTCTTCATATCTCACTCAGAATAAAAGGTGAAATTCTTTGCATGTCCTTGGCCACTTTGTTGGCTGCAATATCCCCAGAGCTTTAATGCAGTGTAGGTCATCATTAATATGTAAGTGACTGAGCAAATTATTAGTAAATATTGAATATGCTTTGGGATTTAAAAAGTTAAACATCATGAAATAGTTTACCATCTCAATATAGAATAACAACACATTGAATTTAAAAGTTTCTTTAATATTCAACTTTCTATTTAGCATTCACTAAAAATTTATTTCTCCTTTATTTCCCAAATGATTTATTTTGAAATAAATTTGTCATACCAAAATGTGCTCAAAAATTTATTTCAAAACCTCTAATGCATATTTTCTTTTTTAATTTGTTTTTAATTGATTTCAGACAGGAAGGGAGAGGGAGAGAGGGATAGAAACATCATTGATGAGAGAGAAACATTAATCTGCTGCCTCCTGCATGCCCCTAATGAGGATCGAACTTGCAACCCAGAAATGTGCCCTGACTGGGAATCGAACTATGACCTCCTGGTTCATAGGTTGACGCTCAACCACTGAGCCACACCGGCTGAGAAAGTATTTTCTTTCAGAGACTTTCACCAGCTAATTGCTTTGATTTCTTTAAAATGTCTTAAAGGAAGAATTATATACTCATACAAATTCTTTGGTTGATCTCTTCCCACCCACTCATACTCCCCCTCGCCCTTCCCTCTGAGGTTCCAGTCTGTTCCATGCTTCTTTGTATCTGGATCTATTTTGTTCATCAGTTTATTTTGTTCACTAGATTCCACATATGAGTGAGATCATGTCATACTTGTCATTCTCTGACTAGATTATTTCGCTTAGCAGATCCAGAAATTATAGTTAGAACTACCTTTAATCAGGTATGATCCAGAAGTTGTAGCTAGAACTACCTTTAATCAGGTATGACCCAGAAATTGTAGCTAGAACTACCTTTAATCAGGTATGACCCTTTTGTTTCCTTCAGTGTACCATTATATAATTATTACCTGAACCAATCTACTCAAATTACTGAAGTGCCCAGTCAGCCTATTGTTGACTTGGTTCTTTATTTTTTTTTTTGACACTTTATTTTTTTTTTTTTATTGCTTAAAGTATTACAAAGGGTATTACATATGTATCCATTTTATCCCCCCGCCCTAGACAGTCCCCTAGCCTCCCCTATCACCCAGTGTCTTATGTCCATTGGTTATGCTTATATGCATGCATACAAGTCCTTTAGTTGATCTCTTACCCCCCTACCTCCTGCCCCCCAACCCTCCCCGGCCTTCCCGCTGCAGTTTGACAATCTGTTTGAGGCAGCTCTGCCTCTGTATCTATTATTGTTCAAAAGTTTATAATAGTCTCTATTGTCCATGAATGAGTGAGATCATGTGGTATTTTTCCTTTATTGACTGGCTTATTTCACTTAGCATAATGCTCTCCAGTTCCATCCATGACGTTGCAAATGGTAAGAGTTCCTTCCTTTTTACAGCAGCATAGTATTCCATCGTATAGATGTACCACAGTTTTCTAATCCATTCATCTACTGATGGGCACTTAGGCTGTTTCCAGATCTTAGCTATGGTGAATTGTGCTGCTATGAACATAGGGGTGCATATATCCTTTCTGATTGGTGTTTCTGGTTTCTTGGGATATATTCCTAGAAGTGGGATCACAGGGTCAAATGGGAGTTCCATTTTCAGTTTTTTAAGGAAACTCCATACTGTCTTCCATAGTGGCTGCACCAGTCTGCATTCCCACCAGCAGTGCACAAGTGTTCCTTTTTCTCCACATCCTCTCCAGCACTTGTCGTTTGTTGATTTGTTGATGATAGCCAGTCTTACAGGTGTGAGATGGTACCTCATTGCTGTTTTGATTTGCATCTCTCGGATGATTAGTGACTTTGAGCATGTTTTCATATGTCTCTTGGCTTTCTGGATGTCCTCTTTTGAAAGGTGTCTATTTAGGTCCTTTGCCCATTTTTTGATTGGATTGTTTATCTTTCTTTTGTTAAGTTGTATGAGTTCCCTATAAATTTTGGAGATTAGGCCCTTATCAGATATGTCATTGGCAAATATGTTTTCCCACACAGTGGGTTTTCTCGTTGTTTTGTTGATGGTTTCTTTTGCTGTGCAGAAGCTTTTTATTTTGATGTAGTCCCATTTGTTCATTTTTTCTTTAGTTTCAAGTGCCCTAGGAGCTGTATCAGTGAAGAAATTGCTTCGGCATATGTCTGAGATTTTGTTGCCTTTGGATTCTTCTAGAATTTTTATGGTTTCCCGTCGTACATTTAAGTCCTGTATCCATTTTGAGTTTATTTTTGTGTATGGTGTAAGTTGGTGGTCTAGTTTCATTTTCTTGCATATATCTGTCCAATTTTCCCAGCACCATTTATTGAAGAGACTATCTTGGCTCCATTGTATGTTCTTGCCTCCTTTGTCAAATATTAATTGAGCATATTGGTTCGGGCCGATTTCTGGGGTCTCTATTCTATTCCATTGATCTATATGCCTATTCTTGTGCCAGTACCAGGCAGTTTTGAGAACAGTGGCTTTGTAATACAACTTGATATCTGGTATTGAGATCCCACCTACTTTGTTCTTTTTCAGGATTGCTGCAGCTATTCGGGGTCTTTTTTTATTCCAGATGAATTTTTGGAGAGTTCGTTCTAGATCTCTGAAGTATGCCGTTGGTATTTTAATGGGAAGTGCGTTGAATTTATAGATTGCTTTGGGTAGTATGGACATTTTAATGATGTTGATTCTACCAATCCATGAACACGGTATGTTCTTCCATCTGTTTATGTCTTCCTCTATATATTTTTTCAACGTCCTGTAGTTTTCTGAGTAGAGGTCTTTTACCTCTTTAGTTAAGTTTATTCCTAGGTAGCTTAATTTTTTTGGTGCAATGGTAAACGGGATTGTTTTTATAATCTCTCTTTCTGAAAGTTCACTATTGGTGTATAGAAATGCCTCAGATTTCTTGGGGTTAATTTTGATCCTGCTACATTGCCAAATTCATGTATTAAGTCTAGTAGCTTTTTGATGGAATCTCTAGGGTTTTGTATGTATAATATCATGTCGTCTGCAAATAAGGACAGTTTTACTTCCTCTTTTCCAATTTGGATGCCTTTTATTTCTTCTTCTTGCCGAATTGCAATGGCTAACACTTCCAGTACTATGTTGAACAGGAGTGGTGAGAGGGGGCATCCCTGTCTTGTTCCTGTTCTTAGGGGAAATGGTGTTAGTTTTTGTCCATTGAGTATGATGTTGGCTGTGGGCCTGTCATATATGGCTTTTATTATGTTGAGGTATGATCCTTCTACTCCCACCTTGCTGAGAGTTTTTATCAAAAATGGGTGTTGAATTTTGTCAAATGCTTTTTCTGCATCAATTGATATGACCATGTGGTTTTTTCTTTCAATTTGTTTATGTGATGTATCACGTTTATTGATTTGCGGATATTGTACCATCCTTGCATCCCTGGGATAAATCCTACTTGGTCATGGTGTATGATCTTTCTGATGTACTGCTGGATCCGATTTGCTAAGATTTTGTTGAGGATTTTGGCATCTATGTTCATGAGGGATATTGGCCTGTAATTCTCTTTCATTGTGTTGTCTTTACCTGGTTTTGGTATTAGGGTGATGCTGGCTTCATAGAATGAGCTTGGAAGTGTTCCTTCCTCTTGAATTTTTTGTAGTAGTCTGAGGAGGATAGGTTTTAGTTCTTCCTTGAATGTTTGGTAAAACTCCCCTGTGAAGCCGTCTGGTCCTGGGCTTTTGTTTGATGGAAGCTTTTTGATGACTGCTTCAATTTCTTCCATAGTTATTGGCCTGTTGAGATTTTTAGATTCTTCCTGATTGAGTTTTGGAATGTTGTATTTTTCTAGGAATTTGTCCATTTCCTCCATGTTGTCTAGTTTGTTGGAGTAGAGCTGTCCATAGTATTTTTTAACAATCATTTGTATTTCTGTGGGGTCTGTTGTTATTTCGCCTCTATCGTTTCTGATTTTATTTATTTGGGTCCTCTCTCTCTGCTTCTTGGTGAGTCTGGCTAGAGGTTTGTCAATCTTGTTTATCCTTTCAAAGAAGACTTGGTTCTTTATTGAATAAATAAACATATTCAGACAAATGTATTACCATATCACATTGTAATCACTACACATATAAATTTTCTTGAGTAGCATAAGTATGTTTGGCAATCTTATTTGATTCAAGAAGATGACTCAAACCAATTTACTTAATTGAGAATTAAGATGTCCAGTATTTTTTTAAATATATTTTTTTTATTTTTTTACAGAGAGGAAGGAAGAGGGATAGAAAGTTAGAAACATCAATGAGAGAGAAACATCGATTCAGCTGCCTCCTGCACACTCCCTACTGGGGATGTGCCCCCAGCCAAGGTACATGCCCTTGACCAGAATCGAACCTGGGACCCTTGAGTCTGCAGGCTGACGCTCTATCCACTGAGCCAAACTGGTTAGGGCAAGATGTCCAGTATTTTAAAGTCCACACAAGTGACTAAATTGAAGTACTCAAAGTCAATAGTCATAAGATCATGTTCTTTCCTTTCTTATAATGTCCTGTCAAGTGCTTTTTATTAAGTGAATTCCTAAAAGCTATTGTTGAGAAACTTGTATGTCAAGGCTGTTAAAAAGGTATATAGTTTACTCCCTTCCTTGGAAACAATATCTCTGTGTATGGATCTTGGTCTGTTAGTGTAGCTATTTATTAGTGTCCTCTATCCTTCACACTCTCCTTCCATATTGCTATTCTGTCTTTGCTTATTTAATGGTTTGTTTTCCTTGCTCTTTAAATATTAGCATCATAGATATGAGATTGTTGTTCTCATTATGTCGCATATACTGCCTATTCCAATTAGCATTTTGGTTATAATTTAAAGGTTCTCCTTTGTATTTTTCTTGCTTTAAGGCCCTGTTTATTTGTCCAGTCATTCATTCAATAACTGATAAGTCCTTAGCCTAGCTTAGTTCATTTTGATCCTGGTATTAACATGATCACTAGGCTCTATTCTATAATAGCAAGTCAGAATTTGGACTGTTTAATATGAGCTACATGATGCATCATTTAATCATTGATGCTAATTTGGAAGTAGAAATAATAGTACATATTGCATACAACCACATCATGTTATAATCTCTATATAGAGTTTTCTTTGAT
The DNA here is from genome assembly GCF_963259705.1 of Myotis daubentonii. Classification (NCBI taxonomy): domain Eukaryota; kingdom Metazoa; phylum Chordata; class Mammalia; order Chiroptera; family Vespertilionidae; genus Myotis; species Myotis daubentonii. The sequence goes on along the minus strand of NC_081848.1, from coordinate 16,440,114 downwards.
CATTTGAATGTGATTTTATTTAGATGATGGCTATAGAAATGTAATAGTACATTTTCACCCCATCAATAAGACAGAAATTGCTTTAGACTAGAGTTCCTTAAAATGTGCTTTGAATGTTGAGATGTTTCAGATATAAATATCTAATGGACAAATTTTTATTGCTGAATAAGATAGAATTTTGATGTTGGATAGTGTGTGTTTTTTAGCTTCATGTCAGTAGTCATCTCTTTTTGTTCTAAATTACTTCTGAACTAATTTATTCTCTAAGACTCACTAGGGTTACATTTATACAAGTAATATAGAGTTCTAACCTGACATGTCATCATAACCAGGTAGGGTAAGGCACAAGCTAGATCTTGAATGCTAGATTAATGAGTTGAGCTTACTCTTTACCAGTGGTTCTCAACCTTCTGGCCCTTTAAATACAGTTCCTCATGTTGTGACCCAACCATAAAATTATTTTCATTGCTACTTCATAATTGTAATGTTGATACTGTTATGAATCGTAATGTAAATATCTGATATGCAGGATGGCCTTAGGCGACCCCTGTGAAAGTGTCGTTCGACCGCCAAATGGTTGAGAACCGCTGCTTTAGACAGTGCATATGCCATGATCATTGATAATATGCATCAGAACAATTAATTTGAAAGAAGTGAGAAGTGAGTAGCATAGATTGAACAAGACAGAGAAAGGAAGTAGAGAGTCCAGTTAGGAGTTCATTGCAAACTATAGTAGAAGTTATGACAGTGATGGCGAACCTTTTGAGCTCGGCGTGTCAGCATTTTGAAAAACCCTAACTTAACTCTGGTGCCCTGTCACATATAGAAATTTTTTGATATTTGCAACCATAGTAAAATAAAGACTTACATTTTTGATATTTATTTTATATATTTAAATGCCATTTAACAAAGAAAAGTCAACCAAAAGAATGAGTTCGCGTGTCACCTCTGACACGCGTGTCATAAGTTTGCCATCACTGCTCTAGGCCTTTATCAAACGTGCAGTTGTTCTTTTGGCCACATACATGTGCATCTACAAAAAATGTGATCATGTAGACATCAAGGGAACAGGCGCTGCTCAAAAGGAATGCCCCACAAATGTTACCATGGCCAAACTGGAGGAGCCTACATAGCCCAGCATGTGGTGGGCATTGTTGTAAACAAACAAGTTAAGGGCAAGATTCTTGCCAAGAGAATTAAAGTACATGTTGAGCATATTAAGCACTCTAAGAACCAAGATAGCTACCTGAAGGTGTGAAGAAAAATGATCAGCAAAAGAAGGAAGCCAAAGAGAAACCTGGGTTTAATTGAAGTACCCACCGACTCCACCCAGAGAAGCGCACTCTGTGAGAACCAGTGGAAAGGAGCCTGAGCTGCTGGAACTCATTCCCTATGAATCCATGGCGTGATACGTGTTAAAAAAAAATAAAAGACCTCTGCACTGTTTCACTGTTTTTTAAGTAATATTAGGGCAAGAATCACAGACTTAAATGCGTTCAAGTCCCTGAGAGGTGCGGTAAACAAAGGAAAGAATTGGCAAGAAAGGGAATGTGGTGCATCAGACATTTGAAATCAAATCCTCTGTGTGAGCTCCATAAAATATGACTGTGGGCTGTAGTTTTCAATCTCTGCTACAAATTGAACTAAGCAGCAATGACAGGTGATATCAAATAGATAGCTAATATTGAAACTAGAATCAAAATTCCACAAGAGGAGAGGGTAACTCTAAGTTATTTACCCCATATCGTCACCATTGATCACGAAGTCTAGCCAACACACACATATATAGAGATAGATATAGATATATAGATATAGATATATATCTATATCTAGCTATATAGATATGTCTATATAGATATAGATATATATACATATATATCTATATATAGCTAGATAGAGATAGAGATAGAGATAGAGATAGAGATAGAGATAGAGATAGAGATAGAGATAGAGATAGATACTCAGGAAGCATTTGTTGGATGAAAAATAAATGAGTAAACTTTAAGAGGTTAGGTAATAATTCTGTATTCTTTTTCTAAGACACCCATAGTCAATTCTATCTTCATCAAAACCTCCACAACTGATCAATTTGCAAATTTTATCTATGTTTTAGTATCTCTCAAATATGTTTTTTCTGTGTCTTCTCTCCTCTTCTCACTGCCAACTCAGTTCCATGACATTTCTTGCCTAAGATTACTGCAATAAATTCCTAAAGGTCTTCCTTCCTCTAAGCTTGCCTTCCTCTTTTCTTCAGAGTGTTACAAAACACCGTGCTTTCCCATAAAAACTGAATGTGTTAGGAAAAACACCCATCTGCTGCTGCCCTTCCCCAGGCCCTGCCACTCAGCCTTCAGCTTCCCACAGTAACCGAAGCACACCACACATATTTGTCCACTTAGACTGCTCTCAGCCTTCCTTGATCTGTCCATCCTTTAAGACTCAGGTTCCTTCAAGAATCTTTCCTAGCCAGTCTAGTCTCAGATAGGGGCTCCTTGTTTTGCTCTTCTCTGTGCCCCTAGTACTCTGCATGTCTTTTATCACTTGCTTCACTGGTTTATCACTGTGCTTGCTTGTCTGATCCCCATATCTCATTGCTAACTAATTCCTTGAGACTAAGGACTACATGGCAGACACCCAGCAAAGGCATCCCTTGATCACTATTACAAATAATTAATTGCATGGTGATCATACATTTAATATATGTTTAGTGAGAATATTTAAGAGCTTCAAAGTAGGACATAAGGAGCAAAGATTCAACTGAGCCCAAGCTGAGTGGCTCAGTTGGTTGGAGCATCATCCCATACAACCTAAAGGTTGCAAGTTCAATTCCTGGTCAGGGCACATACCTAGGTTGTGGATTCTTTGGTCCCCAGTCAAGGCGCTTGCAGGAAGCAACTTATCAATGTTTCTCTCACATCGATGTTTTTCTCTCCCTTCCTCTCTCTCTAAAATCAATAAAAACATATCCTCGGGTGAAGTTTTGTGTGTTTTTTTAAAAAGGATTCAACTGAGAGAAAAATTTCATGGAAGAGATGGCATTTGGAGTGAGCAGGTCTTATCTACTACTTGTCATTGTAATCATTCATTGATTTCCACGTGTAAACATGGACATTTCCAAGAAGTATTCTATTCTATATTTTAGTTTCTTCTGTGATTTAAGATGAAGCAACACCACCTCTAAAACTGTACCTAAACATGGACTTGCTTTTAGGATAAGCCTGAGTAAAAACTATGAAGAGATATTACTGTGGGCAAGTTTTATAAGAACTATTATCTAGTTTTAATTAAAAACGATCAAGGTCCTAAGACACCCTTTTGCCTTTCAGAAATAGCTTCACAAAACTATTTTAAAATGTAATGTTAACACAAAAGAAGCCCACAGGTTAATTCTTAGACTGCTTGTATTTGTTAGCTCATTTTAGTGCTCTGTTCATTATAACTTGTAAATCCTAGTCAGGTTATACTGAGAGGCTAAATAGAAGGTTATACTCTTACCCTCCTCCCCATTTCCATACCCTAAGACACTAAAATAAACACATCTACATTGCACTCAGAATAAAAACAAACACATCAGAGTCACATAATTGAGAAATACATTTGTAAGTAGCAAACACTGATTAAGATTGTAGTTTTAAAAAGCACAAAGGTTATTTGTGTTTTTGTTTTCTCCTACAAAAGAATGTTTTTCTTTTTAAATTATGTGGGTACGGACATGTTTATTTTTACTCAAGTAAATTCTACTGCATGAGTGGTGAGGCATTTTAAACCAATGCTTAGGTTGCTTAAGTTGTGAGGTATCTCATCATTATTATATGTAGCTCTTTAAAATGTATGTTAATGAATCCACACTGAAAGAGAAACATATTTTAAACTCATAGGGGATTCTCTGCTGCCACCACCACCACCACCACCAACTCTACTTATTTGAAAGTATTATTATGAGATGGAAAATGAGTTAGTATATATAAAAATTCTTTGGAAGTGCTTTAAAATGTAAACCATTTTAAAATAGCCTAATTAACCTTTGATCTATGCTAACCCCAAGCCAAAAAAAAAAAAATTCACTAATTGTTCCAGATTCACCATTATCTACAAGCATTTAAATGCCTTGGGTACCCATGGCCCATACAGGCTGCCTGTTTTTTTAATTGAAGTGTTACTCGGTCACAGCCACACCTATACAGTTAGGCATTGTCAATGGCTGATTTTGTGTTACAACAGCAGTTCAAATTGACAACAGAGACCATATGACCCGTGAAGCCTAAAATATTTACTATCAGGCCCTTTGAGTAATAATTTGAGGATCCCTGGTTTCAACTGTACTGCTAGCTAATGCTTTATCATTATAATAAAAAAGCAGTTACTTATTGGACACCTAAAATCAAAATGCAAAAGATGATTTTTCCCCTGACAGGCAATTCAAAACTAAAGCTATGTAAAATGCTATGTTGGCCATTCCTTCATCTATTCATTATTTGATAGCCTTGTTCTTACTCAGTTTGCACAAGAACAAGTGAAATTTCATTCCTATTTTCTATAAATTTGAAATCACTTCATGATAAAAGATACCATTATGCCTCCTCCTGCTCCCCCACAGCAAAAGAATTTGAAATAGAAAGGATTTTTCTCTGTGATGGTGAATATGGGCCTTTTCTCTATGCTTAGTTCCCATCCATACTATCAAACATAGACATTCCCTTTCCCTTTTTTTTTTAATTGATTGATTTACTTGCCTTGTTATTCACTTATACATCTCTTTAAATTATACATAGCATGTACTCAACTAGTCATTAATGAGCATAATGGAATTTACATATTAGGAGAGGTGGCTATAGCTCCAAAAACACAGGGAATGATGGAACAACTCTGAGAAGTTCAACTTATCTGAAGTAGAAATATATGCTACTTATACTAGTATTTTAATGCACAGTTGTAAAATTTTAGAATGTTAGAATGAGAAGGTTATGCAGTCAAAAGTAGTTCTCAAACTTCAATGAGCATTAGAATCATCTAAATGGCTTGTTAAAATACAGAATGATGAGCCAGCCCTCCAGCGTTTCTGATTCAGGAAGTTTGAGGTGGGCCACAGAATTTGCATTTTTAAGATGTTGATGCTGATGCTCCTTGGAGGAGACCACACGTCACGAACACCTATATCACAGGAAAGGATGGCTGACCAGGCATTCCCTCGGAGAGTTTTCAGGACAGCGTATGGTCCTCAGTCTTTTAGCATACCCACGGGAGGTCAGACACTGTGGCCCATACTGTTCAAACCCAGAAACAGAACTAAGCCAGCCTCACTAAGCCCCGTTTACTGTGGCTGATTGTGAACCAGGCACTTGGGATGGAAGGACGTGGCCTCTTACACCCTATATTTGATGGAGAGCCTGACAAATTCTATGATTCCTTTTATATGAAATTCCAAAAGAGGCAAAACTAGCCTTCAGTGGGGGGAGGGGAAATCACAATAGTGGTGGCCTTGAGGGTGATAGCATAGGGATTGACTTTTGTAAGGAATTTGAGGGGTTTGAGGGCTGATCAAGGAAAAGGATATGCCCATTGGACAGGTTGCATGAGAAAGGAAGTCCCTCACAGCATGAGACTATCTAGAGGTTTGTGGCAAAGGGCCACCATCTGGAAGGGGAGGAGGGCAGGGAGTCCCTGAGGTGATGGAGATTGAAGAGGGGCCTCTGGAGAGCACACGTCGAGATGGAGTTGCTCAGTAGCAAGTTCTGGAGTCTCTGGGTCACAGAGCTCCAAAGGGTGGTAGTGATGTGGCAGCTTACCACCACAAGGCTGTATCTCGGCAATGGATAGTAAATGTCGGGCATAGTTTTGTGGAGGATGCAAAGCAGGCAAGCTATACATGGCTAAAAATCGGTTTGTTTGGGCTAGTTTTAAAAATAATTGGGTGTATGAAAATTTGAGTGTGGTTCCAGCAGACTTTTTAGCTAATGGGTTTCAGTCTGCAGTAAAGAAATAAACCACCCAGGAACCAGTACATAGATGCCATCTTCAGCTAATCTATATAGTAACTGAGAAGGGAGAAGAGGAAATTGTTTGGAGAAGTAATAATGTTCTCCATCTTGATGAGGATTTAAATTATACAGGTGAATACATTTATCCAAACTCAGTGAATATATGCCTGAGACTTGCGCATTCATTGTGCATACATTTTGTTCAAGGTTTCATGTACATTTTACTTTATTTTTATTTTAATAAAATTTATTGAGTTAACATTGGTTAATAATATAATATAATATAATATAATATAATATAATATAATATAATATAATATAATTTTTTCATTACAAATATTCAACTCTAGTTAATGATATGTATGCTGAAGTATTTAAAGGGAAATGTACTGCTGTATGCAGTTTACACCAAAATGCCAAAAATAAAATGGATTAATGAGTAGACAGAAGAAACAGATAGTTCGATAGTTATGTTAAAGCAAGCATAGAATGTAATTTGGGGTGTACCTGTGTTTATTATAAAACTTCAACTTTGCTTTATGTTTCAAACATTGCACAATGAAATGTTAAAGACTACTGTGTGGAGATAGACTGGGAGACCAGTTGGGAAACTATGCCATCGCAATAAAAAATTTATAGACTTTGTATTTCTTGACCAACTGTAAACTATAATTTGATAGACAGTCAGCCCTATGTGTGATCATTTGACTAAGGTCTGTGGTGTTCGCTGTTGCAGGGAAAGTCCTTCTGCCAACATGGACACGGGTGCATTTCTGTCATCATCTATGTGCTCCAATAGGACTCTGCTAATTGATGGCCGAGTAGAACTCAAACGAGGCCTACAAAGGCAGGAGCGACATCTTTTCCTGTTCAGTGATCTGTTTGTTGTGGCCAAAAGCAAGTGAGTATACCCTACACTCTCCCAGTTATCATTATAAAATTGCACTTCCACCAAAAAAGAAACCTTTCTGGTCAGAGCTCACTGTAAGAATGTCTGGGTTCCATTACTGTAGCTAATATCTGAAGGGAGTTTTATGTTTGCTTTGTTTTTGCAAAATAACATTTCAACTGTTTATTCACTCAGCAAGTATTCATTTAAGTCCCCCTCTCTGCATAAACATGAAAAACACCATGAAAAATATTATGGGTATGGTCCCTGCTTTTTTGGCACATTCATTCTAATGGTTGTGGGAGGGCAGTAGTTACAGATTGTGGTTAGTGCTATGAATAGGGTGCTACATGAAGTAAAAATGGGATACATGTTAGGTAGGTGTACTCGGGGTGGAGGGAATCATTGACGGATGAGAAGAAACAGCCATTCAGATATTAGGAGGATGAGCAGTCTAGGAAGAAGGAATGCCAGGTACAGAGGTCAGGGGGAAGCTTGGGCTCTGTGTGTAACTGGAGCACGGTGGGCAGGAGGAGAGTCATCTGAACTGAGATTGGAGAAATAGACAAGGATCAGGCTATCAGGACCTCTGCAGGCTGTATTAGTTATCTATTGCCATTAACAAATTACCCCAAGATATAACAGTAGGTAACTACAAACATCTCATACAGTTTCTCTGAGTCAGGAATCTGGGAGTGGTTTGGCTGTGGTTCTAGTTCAGGGGGTCTCATGAGGTTGCAGTCAAGCTGTCAGCCAGGGTTTACAATCATCTCAAAATTCGACTGGAGCTAGAGAGTCCACTTCCGGGCTCACTCATGTGAATGCTGGCAGGCCTCAGTTCCTCGCTGCTATCGGCCTGAGGCTGTAGTTGTTCATCTGGGTCTCCATAGAGCTGCTCATAACATGGTATTGCTTCCATGGAGTGAAATATCCAAGAGAGTGAGGACAAGAGTAGGCAAATGTGCTGACTTTGGAAATGGCATACCTGATGTATTCCATGGGCCACACAGACACTGTGGGCACAGTGTGGAAGGGAACTACTCCAGGCTGTGAATATCAGGAAACATAGCTCACTGGGGGGCCATCTTGGAGGCTAAGGTACCACAAAGGCTATGATGCAGAGTTTGTATTTTATACCAGAAGGTTTAGGGTAGTAGCATGATGTGGTTCCTAGTTCTAAAATATTGTTCTGGCTGTGATAGTTCACGGTGGACTAGAGAACAGGCACAGGGAGAAGCAGAGGCTAGACAGGAGGTTATTGTAGTCGTTGGAGGAGAGGCAATGAGGTCTCTATCTGGGGAAATGGCACTTCAATGGGGGATACAGACATATTCTATGTGTTTGGATTTTTTTCTCGACAATTATGACAATATTTAGAGTAGAAGTCTTTTGTTTTCTTACCTGAAATCATTGTTCTGATTATTGCTAGCATGCAAGTGGTTTTATGTAACTTATATAATGTTTTGCTAAAAAACCTGTCACATAAAGACAGTTTCTTTCCCCACGAGAAAATTGCTATTTTTAGACATATTGGCAAAATCTGTGCCTGTCATCTACTTCTCACATAAGGTGTATGTCATTTTTTTCTACATACTGCTTTGGAGAAAACTGTTTATATCCATTTAAATGTTTTTATGAGATGACAAAACCTATATCAATTGATTTAATGCTGTGTTTAAGAGATTCAGTTCATGAAAGATTATTTCAAGTACTTTTTACTTTCATTGGGGATATTAAAAAGTGCGAGTAAGTTAATTTGGCGCGGGGAATAAACCCAAGACCCCTGAGGTAGAGAGAACATGTAGGTCCGAACAGATGAAAGAGTGAGACTGAAGATAGAACCCAGCTGGTGTAGTTCAGCAGCTGAGCATTGAGCCAGGAACCAAGAAGCCACTGGTTTGATCCCCAGTTAGGGCACATGCCCAGGTGGCGGGCTCAATCCCCTGTTGGAGGCATGCAGGAGGCAGCCGATCAGTGATAATTCTCTCTCATCAATTTTTCTATTCCTCCCCCTTCCTTTCTCTCTAAAAAGAAATCAATAAAAAATATATTTTTTTAAAAAAAAAAAAAGACTGAAGATAGAGAAGCTGAAGGAAGCTTCTCAGAAATATACTCCCATCCAGGGCTTTTGATATTTGCATAGCGTTTAGCAGCGTAAATAAAGCCAGGAATCGCCCTAACTGGTTTGGCTCAGTGGATAGAGCGTCAGCCTGCAGACTCAAGGGTCCCAGGTTCGATTCCGGCCAAGGGCATGTACCTTGGTTGCGGGCACATCCCCAGTAGGGGGTGTGCAGGAGGCAGCTGATCAATGTTTCTCTCTCATCGATGTTTCTAACTCTCTATCCCTCTCCCTTCCTCTCTGTAAAAAATCAATAAAATATATTAAAAAAAAAAAGCCAGGAGTCCACACTGCTCAGACTCCGGCTCTGCTAATTAAGCTGTTGGAAATTTTGGCAAGTGTTTTAATCTGTCCACAACTCCGTTTCTTTTTTCTTTCTTTCTTTCTTTTATTCCTCGCTTGAGGATATTTTTCCATTGATTTTTAGAGAGAGTGGAAGAGAGAAGGAAAGACAGAGAGAAATATTGATGTGATAGAAACACATGGATTGATTACCTCCTGCACATGCCCGACCATGGCCTAGGCCGGGGAGGAACCTGCAACCAAAGTACGTGCCCTTGACTGGAATTGAACCCAGGACCCTTCGGTCAGCAGGCTGACGCTCTATCCACTGAGCAAAACTGGCTAGGGCCATGACTCCCATTTTTTATCTGTAAAATGTTTGAGGATTAAACTAAATACTATATGTAAAGTATTTATAATAATGACTGGCACATAATAAGTTTTTAATAATATTAGCCATTAGGATGGAAATAATTCTTTCTACCTCTAGATACCTCCTTGTTTTATATCAGGAAATGGATAATCTTGGAATCTTATTGATCTAGGGAAAGAATTGTTGGAGTAACTCTTTTTTAGGTAATAGATGTGGCAGTTCCCACATGGTATCTGAACTATCCTGTATAATAAAAGCCTAATATGCTAAGTGTCCGGTCGACTGGTCAGCCATTCAGCCAATCAAAGCGTAATATGCTAATGACATGCTAAGGCCGCTTAACCACTTGCTATGACATGCATGACCACCAGGCAGCAGACAATTGACAAGTGGACCAGTCACTGTGACGTGCACTGACCACCAGGGAGCAGACGCTCCAATTGGTAGGTTAGCTTGCTGCTGGGGTCCCACCAATCGGGACTGAGCAAGACGGGCAGACAAGCCCTGGAGCTCTCCTGCAGTCCCTCCCTAGCTGGCCAACCTCCCACATCTCTCCACGGCCCCTATTGTGCACTGGTGGTGTCCCTCGGCCTGGCCTGCACCCTCTCACAATCTGGGACCCCTCGGGCGATAGTAGAGAGCCGGTTTTGGCCCGATCTCACTGGCCAGGCTGAGGGACCTCACTGCTGCACGAATTTGTGCACTGGGCCTCTAGTCTAATATAAAACAAGACCTGCATTAGAAAACACAGAATGCATGAAAACATTCCCCTCCAAAAGATTTGTAGTTTCAGTTTTATATTACCTAAATAGTTGCCATCAAGAAATAAGATTGTAGCTCGGCTGGCATGGCTCAGTGGTTGAGCATTGATGTATGAACCAGGAGTTCATGGTTCAATTCCCAGTCAGAACATATGCTGGGTTGCTGGCAATCCCTCGTATAGAGCTTGCAGGAGGCAGCCAGTTGATGATTCTCTGTCATCATTGATGTTTCTGTCTCTCTCTCCCTCTCTGAAATCAATAAAAGTATTTTTTAAAAGAAATAAGATTTTATTTTCAATTGAGAATTTAATTAAAAAATAAAAAGATACATAACAATAGGGTAAAAATATTGCAGTGATATATAGAAGGAAGGCATTATGCTAGCAGGCACTTTTCTATTACACTTAAATGTACCCTACAGAAAGCATAAATGAGGCTTTGAATCTAGATTACCTTCATGTATAGTTCTAGCAAAATCCTTTTCCATTTTATAAATCCTACAGAAGAGTTTTAGCTCTAACTATTCCATGAGGAGCCCTGGCCAATGTGGCTCAGATGGTTGAACATCATCCCATACACCAACAGGTTGTTGGTTCGATTCCCACTCAGGGCACCATGCCCAGGTTGTGGGTTCAGTTCCCAGTTGGGTGGATACAGAAGACAACTATTGATATTTCTCTCTCACATTGATGTTTCTCTCTCTCTCTCCCTTTCCTTTCCTCTCTCTTTCTAAAAACATCTGTAAAATCAGATTTAAAAAAAATAGTCTATGATGAGTTTTAGGAATACTTTCATATAAAGTATCTTTTATTTCATTTAGCTTTTAGTGTTTCCAAAAGTGGTTCTGAATGATAAGAAGTAGCCAACTTTCCCTTGGCATTCTCTTTATCCTTCCCAGTGCCTGCTAACTATTTCATTCTTAGGTCCATTATGAGCATTAAATAAGTGAATTAGGTCAAGTGATAGAGTGGTATCAATATCAGGTTCTCAAGGAGATTAGGTAGAAACTGTCAAAAAGCAATTTCATTATCGACTTAAAGTAGATCACCTTCTGGGTCCCCGAGATAAATATTAATTCTGTTAGCTCTACTTAAATAAATATAATACTTACTCGCCTCTTTTTTTTCTCTCTCGTTTAATGTAGTGTCTGTTTTTAGGCTAGTTTTTAAATTTTAGCCAGAATGTAAGAGGAAATGGTATGAACAAATCCTTAAGGAAATCTAAAATAACCTTTGCTTCTAAAGACTAGAAAATCTTGTAACCACTCATATTGAAATGCATTGTAAATTGCTCTAGTTAATTTTAGGTTATATTTTTTAGTATAGCTATCTCTGTTAAGGTGAAAATTTTCTAAATATTTTAATAAGTAACATGTATCTTAATCTTTTGTTCAGGTACTCAAATATTTTTGGAAGTAAGCAAATTATAAATAATAAATGAATTATTTTTTTTTATAACAGCAGTAAATTTAAAATTGGCATTTCCACCCAAATGCAGTGCTCAACATACAGAAAAATAAAGTAGCCAGTTTATGGCTAAATGCAGACATGAGGACTAATACATGTAATGTTTCAAAGGCATTTTGGGGCGAGGGTAGCCAACCATTTAACAATTCACTGTGGTAGGTAAACACTGAAGATAAAAACAATGAATAAGACATTCTTTGTCTCCTTGATTCGTTTAAGCTATTCTCTTATCACAATTTCAGAAACTCTCATAAAATTTAAGAGACAAAATAATAAGTCCTGTCTGGTTGTTATCTTTTTAGGTATAACAACAACTTTAAGATAAAAAACAAAATTAAGTTAAGCGACATGTGGACAGCAAGTTGTGTGGATGAAGTGGGGGAAGGCAACACCGACGCCATGAAATCATTTGTAGTGGGCTGGCCCACTGTGAACTATGTGGCCACTTTCAGGTAAGAACACAGCTTGCACACGGGTTAGCTACTATGAAATACGGCCTACTGTGTAATTTCTAGGATGGAGAAATTAAAAAATTAATCAATTTTTTTCTAAATGTTTAAAGGGAGATATTTTATTCGGATTAAGTTATTCTGAAGTCAATGACTCATCTTTTGATATACCCCCATATAAAGACACTTGTAGGCCATATGTTTCTCCCAAAGATCTTTTTATTAAAATACATGAGAAGTAATGGTAAATATTGAGAACTCTGGGAGTCATTTATCTTGTTTGATTAGAGATTTCCAAAGGGTCTCTACGGAACCACTTTCAGGGCCATGGGAGAGGAATAGAGTATCAGAGCTCAAGGACCCCCTCTCCAACGTTCCCTCTCCTGATGTTTAAGTATTGTTGTACATATTGTGCTTTTGAGTTGGACTTTTCAAACCACTGAAATAAATCTTTACCGAAAGGAATTTTATAAAATAGTCTAATTACGTTTGAATAAGTGGTTGATATTCCCAAATTTTCTAAAGAAATTGTTTTGAACTATTGAAATGAAATTAATGTCATGATATAAATGGGTGCCTGAATTTTACATCAGGTTCTGACTTCGTATCTATAGAGATGTGACCGATTAAAGGCAAATTTATGATTCAAGAAGTCAAAGTTACTTTTCTAAGATTCACTCCCTGGCTAGGATGGAGTTGGCGAAATTGTGAATAGAGAACCTTTGTGCTCTTATCCTTAACATGCTAACTTGGCACTTTTCAGTGCAGGATGGGCACACCAAAACGGGTAGTTGAAATTTTTAACACCTGGACCTGCATGTCCAGCATTTGTTTTACACTTAAGGAGTTGGTGTTCATCACATGCATGTACTGTTTTTCTTCTTGCTTCTTCTCACCCCACTACCACCAAACTCCTCAGGCATCATCTTAAAAGCCAGATAACTAAAACCCAAGCTACTAATCTTCAAATAAAGGAAAGGCATGTCATTAAATTGGGTTGTGCACTGTTGGCCACCACAAGAGTTTAAGAAGTTATTTGGCAGAGACATGTTTTTTATCATTTTCTCCATATCTTTTTTTCCATGATGATTTCTCTAGATATTATCATTTTCAGTTGCTTAATCTCCTTGGAGTTACAGGTGGAAGGAAGCAATTTCGAGTGAGGGGGTGGGACTACATGACATCTTTAATCAAGGAATTTCCCTAAAACTTCTTTTAAGAATAGAAAGTAAATGTGGAGACAAGTACCACGTACATCAGTGATGGCGAACCTTTTGAGCTCAGCATGTCAACATTTTGAAAAACCCTAACTTAACTCTGGTGCCATGTCACATATAGAAATTTTTTGATCTTTGCAACCATAGTAAAACAAAGACTTATATTTTTGATATGTATTTTATATATTTAAATGCCATTTAACAAAGAAAAATCAACCAAAAAATGAGTTCGCGTGTCACCTCTGACACGCAGGTCATAGGTTCGCCATCACTGACATACATTGTATTCCTCAAAAAGTAGAATAATTTGACCAAGTGATTAAGGTTAGTGTAACTAGCGGTGTCATGTGAATATTATGTATCCCTTGATAGAATGTGATGAAAAAAACAACTCACCCATGTGGTATTCCTCCCCAAAACACATAAGCATGGCCTAATCATGAGAAAAACACAGACAAACCCAAATTGAGGGATATCCTATAGGTTCCCCAGAAATACCTATAGTAGTCTTCCTCAAAACTGTCAAGGTATTAAAAAAAGAAAACAGGGAAAGACACAGAAACTAAGGCCATACACTAAGGAGACATGATCACTAAATGCAAGGTGGTATCCTGGATTAGATCCTAGAATAGAAAAAGACGTTAATAGAAAAACTGGTGAAATAGTCAAGAGTTTAGTTTATAGCAGTGCACCATTATTGGTTTCTTAGTTTGACAAATGTGGGTGAGAGGTACTAGTATATAGGGACTTTCTGTCCTATCTGTACAACTTTTCTGAAAAACTAAAATTATTTCAAAATTAAAAGATCACTTGTTTAAAAAGGGAGTGTTGGAGAGTACTGCCTCTGGTGTGGCAGAGTGAGATCTTAACAGGCTGATAACCCTACAGAGAACAACCGAAAACTGAACAAAATGCAAGCAATGACCTGAAGGTCTGCAAGGTGAATAGAAGTTGGCAGGTTTTGGTGAGGAATTGAAACTTGGAAAGAGGCACCAGCACTGGTGGGTGAGTTTCCTGTTTTTAAGGCATTAGCCTGAGGCAGGCAACAGACACACCATGGTGGAGGTTAATTAAACCGACAAAGAGATCCAAGTCTTTTTGCTGAAGAACTGAAGGACAAGTGTCTGGGTCGGCCACAGCCACATAAAAGTGAGGAAGGAAATCTCAAAAAGGAGAGCGTCAGAGAAGTTAAGCTCCAAATTTTCTGTATAGACTCTACCCAAATCTCTAGATAACTGCTGAACCACACCTGCATGGAACAGACTCAAAGCAACTTGAAGCTAAGGATAAAATAATTGAACTGAGGGGATGCTGCCCATGGTGAGTGAGGTAGAGTTGCAGCTTGGGTCTGCTCAAGTTACTTGTCTGTTGAAACAGAAACATCAGCACTGTTTGGCAACTATGACGTAACTCAGTCTCCAAAACAAAATATCGTGATGTACAGAATCAACCTAAAATTTCTTAACATACAAAGAAAAAGGAAAGGGAAAATATAGTTAAAAGGCTAATCCTGACATGTTCCATATGTTGGAATTATCAGAAAAGAACTTTAAAGCAACTCTTAAACTCTGTTCAGTAGGTAAAAGGAAAGCAAATTGAAATAAGTGAAAAGATAAGCAATATCAGTAGAGAAATAGAAAATATAAGAAAGAGCCAAATTAAAATTCTAGAACTGAAAACTACAACATCTTAAATTTTAAAATCCTGTGTGGCCTTAGTTGCAGAGTGGAAATGAAAAGGGATGGGGCAAACTTGAAGCTAAATCAATACAAATTGTCTGATCTGAAGAATAAGGTTAAAAAAAGATTTTTTTAATGAAAAATGATTCAGAGACTTTTTGGAAAATACCAAAAGGTATAATATACATGTTATTGGAATGCCAGAAAAAGAAGAAAGAGGGAATGAGGCATAATAAATAATTAAAGAACTAATGGTTTGAAAACCTTAGAGATTTGGTGAAAGGCATAAAATGTACAGGTTCACTAAGCTTATTGGACACTAAACAGGAGTATGAAGAAAGCATCACCTTGTTATATTATAGACAACTGCTGTAAACCAAAAATAAGAGAAAAATCTTGAAAATGCCAGAGAAGAAACAACAATTTGCATCACTGTGGGTTTTTCATCAGAAGCTATGGTGTTTTCAGAAGAGAGTGGAATGACATCGTTAAAGTGTTGAAAGAAAAATACTTCAACCTATAATACTATATCCAGCAAATATATCCCTCAGAAATGAAGGTAAAATAAACATATTTTTTTTATTAAGAATTCATTGCCAGCAGAACTGTACTACAAAAAAAAAAATGTTGATGCAAGTTTTTCAGCCTGAAGTGAAATGATATCAGAGGGAAGCTCAGATCTTTAGGAAGAGGTGAAGAACATCAGAAATGATATCTAAATCTCGGTAAATATTCAGAAAATCGAGGCCATGATCAGTTTAATATGCCATCAGGTAGTTCAAGAAGCAGTCACTCTAATATCTGTAAAGAAGCAAAACAATAACAGCTTTGAAATATCTGATTGATGAAGAGCTGCCAGAATCTGTGGGGCATTTCTAATTAAGTCAGATTGGGGGACGAGCAAACATAAATGTGAACTCTCCACGCTTTACCTTGGGAAATGGGATAGATCAGCACATCTCAAAAAAGGCTGGAAGGAATTTCATATCTCCATCAATACTTGTACTTTGATTCACATACATATGCTCTGTGTCAACCAGAAAAATGGGCTCTGCACCTTAATTTTACAGATAACTATATGGTAAGTCCTCATTTAACATCATTGATAGCTCCTTGGAAACTGACTAAAAAAACCATGTATAACAAAACTAAATTTACCATAGGCTAATATGTAGATATAAGCAAGAGGAAGTTCCTACAGCATAGTGCTGGTCAAAAAACACCACCAAGCTTCCAAATACAGACACAAAACACCTCTAATATTAAGTATTGAAATAAGTCTGAGCTACACATACTGTAAAGGTTATGAAAACAAGAAAGGTAATTCTTTTTTAGCTGGTTTGTTACAGTTGGGGGTCACAGGTGGCTGGAGCCTATCTTTGCATCTCAGAGAGCAAGGCAGGACCCAACTCTGGACAAGACTACATTCCCTCACAAGGTACACACACACACACACACACACACACACACACACACACACACCACACATTCACTCATACTGGGACAATTTAAACACATCAGTTACATACAGATATGTTAACAGCCTACAAAATACACACACAGAGGCCTCAGCCAGGAATCACATTTTTTTTCATCAATGTTACAATAAAACAATGTTGAACAAAACACATTATTCTAGGACCTAATGTATAGGAAAACCGGAACATTGTTCAAAAGACCCAGGCAATATTTAAATCTAAAAAAGAAATCAATAGTTTAACTTAAGTACCTAGTATGAATCTTAGTCTACAAACAGGTATGCAAGAAAGGCCTGTTTATATATAGTTCAAATTAGAACCCATCTTGAGCCCACATTGTGCTGGGCTGTTAAGAAATAAAATTTTCTTCCTTACTGGAACTCCTGTTTCCAGTATATTGCGGTAGAAGCAGAATACAGGAGATTTCTCTGATGTTTCCAAAACAGATTAAAAGCTTCTGACCTTCAATTTATTATGGTCATTATCTTTTTCTGTCCTTAGTGTTGCTCTTTTACTAGTACATCCAGAGATACTCCGATACTCCTTGCCATCTCTCTCTCTCTCTCTCTCTCTCTCTCTCTCTCTCTCTCTCTCTCCTAAATCCTTCACCCCTCTCAATACCCTCAGCGTAGACTTTTTTCTTAATGAATTCAAAGTAGATATAAACAAACTTCGAAAATCTGCTGTTTAGAAAAGGGGAATACATCAAAAGGTCTTAAGGAATTGTGAAAGATGAAAATTGCATGGTCACTGGTAAAAGATGTAATATACTTCCTGATGACCAGTCCTGGGAGATGGCCATGGAGAAAATTTCTAAGCAACAAAGTTAGAAACAAATTACAAATATTTGTTAAATATATTTTTCTGTTACAAGAAAATAACTAGGGTTTCCAAGTTCTTTAAGATGTTTAGAAATAAGATTTTATAAGCTAGTGAATAACAGACCAATCAGAAATAAACTTTAAATTGTTTAACTTTAGGACTTCAAAAAAATTATTAATCAATACTAATTTAGTTGTAAATGAACTGATGTTACTCAAAAGATTACAGTAATTAAGTTTTCTATGCACACCCGAGGAGGGTTGAGCAGCGCTTTCACTGTGAGTGCACAGTCGGGACTGGAGCTGCCACCATGACACACGGAGATGGTGTCGCTGGCCCTGCCCTTCCACCACGAGGGCCCGCTCCTTGCTGATCACCCACCTCCATTCCCCGCCCTCTCCTCACCACACCACACACCCCATTGTGAATCGAGGCAGTGGTAGCACTGCAGCATTCTGAGCAGCAGCAATAACAGCGACTAGACACCAACCGCTGGGACCAGGTGGACTTGGAAGCCCCCGGGCCAGGCCCACGTGGCGCCCCCTGGCCCCTTGGCAGTCAAGGCCCAGTGTAAACACCTCAGCAGGGCCTTCAAGCCAGAAGGGAGTGGCATGAAATATTCAAAGTGATGAAAAGCATGGACCTACAACCAAGATTATTCTACCAGAAAAACTATCATTTAGAATCTAAGGACAGATAAAGAGTTTCCCAAACAAGAAAAAGCTAAAGGAGTTCATCACCACCAAACCAGTATTAAAAGAAATGTTAAAGACTTAAGAAAAAGAGGAGGAGGAGAAGCTCAAAAATATGAATAACAAAATGGCAATAAATATCTATCAACAATTATTTTAAATGCAAATGGATCAAATGCTCCAATCAAAATACATATGGTGGCTGAATGGATAGCAAAACAAGACCTTTATTATATATGCTGTCACTTCTGATTAAAAGACACACAAACTGAAAGGACTAGAGAAAGATATTTCATGAGATGGAAATGGAAAAAAAAAAAAGCCAGGATAGCACTACACCAGACAAACTATCTACCAAAACAAAGGCTATAGCAAGAGACAAAGAAGGACCAGCAATTTCACTATTAGATATTTATCCAAAACAAAACAAAGCATGAATTTAAAAGACATATACATACATTTATACGTTCATTGCAGCATTATTTACAATAGCCACGATATGGAAGCAACCTAAGTATTCAATAGATAAATGTATAAAAAATAAGTAATGCATATATGATACAATGGAATATGACTCAGCCATTTAAAAAAATGAAATCTGCAGCAACATGGATAGACCTAGGGATATTGTCTGAGTGAAATAAGTTAGAGAAAGAAAAATGTCATATGATTTCACTTACATGTGAGTCTATAAAACAAAATAAACGAACAAGCAGAACAGCAGACTCACAGATACAGAGAATATTTTAACAGTTGCTAGACAGGAGGGGAATTGGGGGATGATTGAAAAAAGTGAAGGGATTAAGAAGTGCACATTGGTAGTTACAGAATAATCATGTAAGTATAGCATAGGGAATAGATTCAAAAATATTGCAATAACTATGTATGGTGTCAGATGGGTACTAGATTTATCTGGGTGACCCTAAGTTATATAAATGCCTAATCACTGAGATGTACACCTGAAACTAATATAATATTGTACATCAACTGTAATTAAAAAATAAAAAAAATTATTTAAAGAAAAATAAATAGAAGAAACATTTTAGATGTATTTATTTACTAAATTACAATTCTACTATATGTATGAAGAAATAAATGCTTCTTTTCCTGGCAACAAACTGGTTTCTTGGCTATTGGTATGCCAAATTTCTGCTTAATCTCTTTAATCTCAAATTAAGCATACATTCCGTTTGAATGGCACTTATTGCTACCAGACACTCTGAGATAATTAGCCCTGTTTCACAGATGTGGAAACTGAAGCTTAGAGATGTTATGTGATTTGCCCGTCATCATATAGTTTACGTATATCCTTGAAATCAGATGTTTGGATTCTAAATCAAGTGCTCTTTCCACTATAAGAGTACCACTCATAGAAGAGTCATAAAGTAAGAAAATGGGTGTCTCTTGGATCCAGAAGGTTTTAATAAAACTGTACTTGACTGTACAGTTTTTCCTAACAGGGAGTTTCACTTCAGAGGCAAGGTTGCAGTAGTTTACAGCTACGTCAGTAACAGCAGGCTGTGAATAGTTGATTGACTTAAATGTGTTAGCATAAGTATTTTATGAGGTTTAATTTTTCTCTCCCATTTTATTTGCAGCTCCCCAGAACTGAAGGACAAATGGCTCTCTCTCCTTCAGAGGTATGTTTTTCAGTATACATATTTTTAATCTTTAACATAGTTAAATTAATTAAATTCATCTCTGCAAAGACCCCAAACTCTTCCCCTTTTCCTTAGTAGAAATTGTTCATTTGTCCTCAAAATAAGCTGTTATTTAGACTGTGCACGAGCTACTACATACTACAAATAATGTTTTCTCATGTCATGTATTTCTTTCTAGGAAGAACATTGAGTCTGGTTACTAATTTTAGACAAAAATTAGTAATGTTTTCCATCTCTTTTCCTGTCCCCAGCCTTACCATTTGGAGCTAACAGTTCCCTCAGAGCATGCATTAAGTTTTCATATATGGAGAGTTTTCTGCTGAGCACCTTAAAATCAATCATTATTCCTACCTTTGAGTGCACAGACTAAAATGATCAGTTTAGGTTCATCTCATATTCCTGTAGTTCTTCCCTCCATTCTTTCCTCTCTTCCTTCCCAAGCAATGGGATCACCAAGATTTCCCCTCCCCTGGAGAGCTAAATGAGAAGTGAAAGGCCATTGCTTTGCTTTGGTCTAGTAAAGTATTATGTGTTTTCCTATACATAATTAAGGTGCTGGGCCTATCGAGAGAAGGTAGGGAAGCTTTGAGGATAAAACATCACCCAGAGACGCCTAAACCTGACTGTGCTTCTCAAACCTCACACTGGAAATGGTTCTCCCGTTCTTTTTTGTGCCCATGCCTAATGTCCTGAAAATTTTTTCTCTTCCAACCCATAATGTAATCTGAGTTTGCTGAGTCTTTCCATCTGTCTTTTTAAAAATACCATATAAGTATATTGAAAATATTAGCAAAATAGATTGATTTAAAAATAAGCTATTTAGCAAAAATCCATCTGACTCAGTGTTGTTTTGGGTTGTTGTTGCATTTGATTAGATACATCACTCTAGAGAAAGAGAAGGACTATCCGAAGAGCATTCCCCTCAAAATCTTCGCCAAGGACATTGGGAATTGTGCCTATGTAAGTGTTTCTAAGCCAGAAATTAAATTCCAAGTCCCTGCATAAGGCAGAACACAATGCACACAAAAAAAGAGACAGGCAGGCAGACAGACAGACTGTGTGTGTGCTATGCAAGGTAGGCATTTAGAAATAGCACTGTGGCAAAACACGTTTTCCTGGGTATGTATGTGCCTTTGTATACATGAAACGTAAACCCTAGAGAAAATGAAGCAAGAGAAATTCATAGTAACTTGGGTATTTAACACTTACACTTGGAAGGAATATTGCTTGTCAGATGTCTGTCTTCCCTCTGCATTCATGTTTCTCTGGATCCTTTCAATGGCGTCTGTAGAGGCTTGTACTAAAGCCGTTTCCACAGGGAGCCATTTCCTATTAGTACTAAGAAATTGTTTGCAGCTTATCATTTCTTAAGCAGAGAGTGGTTCTGGAAAGTTCTTTATTCTTTAGGGTTTTAGGGGGATTGACTCCCTCAGGTCAATACGTGGGTGAGCTGGGGAAGGTGACATTTTTTAGGGATCAGCACATTTCTTTCACACAGTTTTTATCATATTGGTCAAATAAAAATTAAGTCTACTTAATTCTAGTTATTATGTGTAATTCAAAGACTTATCAATGATGAGTTATCAATGATGAACAAAATGGAAACTTGTGAATATTTTTATTTTTACTATGAATTGTCATACTTCACAGCAGCTCTAGATCACACAGAATCATTTTGTGTGTGGAAAAAATATGTAATACAAATAGTTGTGTTTGGGCCAAAAGCAAAAGTTATGCAAATATTCTGACCTGAGTGCCAGATGTTACTGCTTGAGGGAAATGCTCAGATTTTTATGTATAAAGACTACAGAGATCTCCTGTAGCAAAATAGAAAGAATAAATAAATATATAAAACCATCACTCTTTTTCTTCTGGTTTTGATTCAGTTGTGGCAATTGGTTACATTCAGGATTTTCATGGAAAATCCCTTGAACTTTTTTTTAACGCTTCCAGTGTATGGAAATGTGTGCTTGAGAAAGAAAGGACTGGTGGTCACTGTCATTTGGAAGAGAAGACACACAAGGTGTTTGGGTGCTGTGTCTTTATCGCTAGTGCCCTGGTTAAATCAAGGATATGGCACACACTCCTTTGCTGTCTGAAGTTGCTTCCCGGCAGGGGTCTCTTTTCGGGGAGCCCTGCTCCCAGAGAGAATGTGTGTATGGGAAGCATTCTATATCCTTCGCCTTTAGTTATATAACCTGTCAGTGATTCTGCTGATATGGAAAAACATAGCCAGGTTTTCAGTTTTGTCTGTTTTATTTGTTTACTAGCCGGAGAGCACTATCTGGTGAAATTCGTTTGTTTTGTCTACCAGAAAGGCATGCACAGAAAAATACGCATCCTGTAATTACTGTCTGGGACATATGTGCCTAATATTAAGAAAAATTCTCTTAGAAACCAGCCACCTTGGGAGTAATTATTAGTATTCCAGGATAGATTCCTCAATTCCTGAGAGAGTTTCTTTAAATTAAATGGAGGGATTTACAAACTTTTTTTAAAAAAGCAGAAGCCTTTCATGAAATTGTATCTTAAGTTAAAACCCAATATAAAACACCTTTGCCACTCTGGGCAAAGACAAACACTGGGTTGAGTGCTCTAAGCCCTCCCTGTTAGATCCTGAAGCACATTTGCATAATCCTTGGACCTATGTGGAGCACAATTTGAAATCAATAAACAAACAACCTTAAGAGGCAATTTGTCATGTCAAGGGGTTCATAGAGGAAAACATACTATAATGGAGGGATAAGTGATGAGTTTTCAATGGATTTAACGTAGCTTTGTTTTTATATAATTTTAGTTAGGTGTCATTTTGTTTCTATTCTACTTATTTGTGCCATTTAAGCCCTATCAGTGACACTGCCTTAATTCCTGATTTATCTGACCATTATAATAGTAAATATTTCTTTTTTGATAGTATTGCATTGTCTTAAACAATGTCATGGGATTCAGTTAACACTACAGCTATCTCAGAATCTTGTTACTCCTCTTGTTTGTTGCAAACTGTCTTCCTGTTTTTAAGCAGTAGTTTCTCAATTAGTTTAGCACAGAGCTATTATAGATAACCCTATTCAAAGGCAGAGTTGGTAACAGAATTAAGCTTTCTAACATTTCAGTCCTCTTTGCTAGTCTCACTGGTTTTAAGGCCTCTACAGATTGCAGCAATGAAAATCTCAATAGCCACAATGACTGACATAAAGCAAGTGCTCAATAAATAGTGTTTTTTTAAAATTCTAAACTGTAAATGTCTTTAATAACCAGTTATTTTTATGATTTTACCTAAACTGACTATTTACCTTGCACATAAATAAAATCCACACTATGAAAACAGAACTCAGGGAGAAATAGAAAGTGATCCGGCTCTCTCCCTCTTTTATCACACATTATGGAAATACAATTCTGGAGATGACACAGGGGCCCAACCTCATTGATTTCTTTTTGGTTGGGAGGATGGTCCATATACTTTGTCTAAAATACATTTACTCCTTTTCTTTCTTGCTTGCACTCTTAGATTTGTGAGCCACATATTCTTTATCTTAAGAAAAATAGATGTCTTATTAAAGGCGTAATATATAAGGGAATGCAAGTAAATTATAAGCAAGAGTTGTTTTCTAATTAAGTCATGTGCTTTTACTCTGTCAACGCTGGAAATCAAGATTTGCCTTGAAAGAATCATTTGACAATAATTACTTGTTCACCTGTTTTTAAGTCCTTTATTTATAGCCGTATTTCTTATTTCTTTTTTTCTACAGTCTAAAACTATAACAATAACGAATTCAGACACAGCGAATGAAGTTATCAACATGTCTCTCTCAATGCTAGGGATAACTGTAAGTCACTCTGCTGGGTAGCCTAATCAACACACTTTGAAACTTTAAGTTCATGTAAATATCATCCTTCCCATCATAAGACAGCTGATTGCTAGAGATACAAAAGTCATACTTTGTCCCCAAAAATGTAGAAAATGAGGACAGTAACGCTTTAATATTAGCTTAATATTTGGTGCTATTCTTCTACGCCCATTTTAAAAACTGTGCAAACTGAAAAGCATAAGATTTTACACTAATTTTAGAGTGATAATAAAATAATATATATTATATTGCATATGCTATATACAGTTGGAGAGTTTTGGGGTATAAGATTCTTAATAAGAAAATTTCAACCTCTTTCTCCTTTCCCACTTGTCACTATCTGACTATTCTTTCCCCATATCTTCTCCTAGTTCTTTTCCCTTACCTAATAGTTATTCTGATTGTCCCAAGAATCGGTAAGCCTTAGGGTGAAGAATTCTGAAGGATTTGCTATGTAGTAGAATTTTTACATAAAGAACACATAGCTAGAAACCTGCAGGTCCTGAGGATGAGATGGCTGGTACCTCTAATGAATTGGTAATTTTAAAAAACAAGCTTTGAATTAGATCAGTATTTTAAAGAGCTTTAGTCTGCATGCCACATTTCCCCCTCTTTTGCTTTTAGCTTCTTTCTGTTTTATTGGGCAAAGACACATTTTGAAATTTTATTAATGGTACAGATTGGAATATTTGAGGATGAGGCAGGGGGAAAAGAACTGGAAAGTTCTCCTCATCTCCTCCCTACCAGTATATAAACACCATTCAGTGGATACTTTTATTAAAGGGAGTGACTTTCAGAAGAATGGAAACTAAAGGATGCGCTTGACCAATACCATTTCTTAAGCGAGGCCTTCTATGAAAACATGGTGTTACTATGAGGTGACATATGTCATATGGTTACTATGTGCCATAGTCTTATTAATTATATTTAGATTTGCTTTTGCATAATGCCATAGTAAGCCTTTAAAAACCTCAGGACTACCGAAACATAGGATAAGAAATCTGATTTCTTTTAATTAAATGTAATAATATACTGTAAATCTAATTACTTTTTTTTCACTTGTACACTATACCTTGTGTTCAGCACCCCAAGTCAAGTCTCCTCCCATCACCATTTATCCCCCCTAGTCCCTCCCCCACGTCCCCTCTCCCCATTAAGTTTATATGCATTGAGTGAAGAATGCACCTCTGCATTGAGTTCTAAGCTTATAGAATTATGTCTTGGAAGAGAATACATTTAAGGGGAAGGAAAGGATTAATTAAGACCTGATTCATTTTCTTATTTATGCTTTTCCTTTGGATAAAGTGATCCATCTCCTCAGACCAAAAGTGTTTCTATTTGGTATAATGATTTTCACACTTCTAAAAGATTATTACAGTGTTTCCAGACATTACCCAAAAAAGAAAGGGTTTTTATTAAATTGCTCCTCCTATTCACAATAACATTTCTTGACTCGGAAGTGAGGAAGAAAATGACAAATAGACTGGGGGAGGGGAAAGGATGTATATTCTCCATAGCCACTACCCTTCATTATAAGGTCAGGGTCATAAATTTTTTCTCACCAGAGGACATATTTTTTTATTAATTTTAGAGAAAGAGAAATATCAGTCGGACCCTCAACCTAAGTATGTGCCCTGACCAAGAGTCAAACCCACAATCATTTTTTTTTAACCTGCAACCTTTTGATGTACAGGATGGTGCTCCAACCAACTGAGCCATCAGGCCAGAGCAGGGCCATGATTTTTAATCAGAAGATAAAGGCAGGAATATTAGGATTGCTAATCTTTTCTGGGTTCACTTTAAACATTTTTGCTTTTTTCTTCTCCTAAAGGATACAGCACAGTTTGTATCATTTAGTGTTATTTCTTTGAAGTTGGGTTATAATACTGCTAGTGAACAATTTCGTTGTTTCCCATCACTGGGTCAATTCTCTAGACAGAATTCTTGTCCTTTCTGTCCCTAGGACTGAACTTGCTTGCCCAAAACAAAGCCAGTGTAGATTGTGCCAGCTACCTCTCTCCTCAAAGCCTCTTGGTCGGTCTTCTGCTCAGAAGCAGCTGAGCTCATGGTCAGCCTTTGAGAATTTTAGTTTTTCATCACGACACTACAGTGTCTGTGTCTTCCTGGATGACAAGGTTGTTTTTTTAGGTGCATTTTGGAGATTAAGTCGAATAATCTCTGAGACATCATAGCTGAAGCCAGGACTCTAAAGAAGACCTTAGTCTTTTAGAAAACCAGGAAGTTTCTCTTCCTTTGTGACTGCACATCCCATGGGCTGCCCATAGAGTGAGGTTCTGATTCTGCTGCAGCTCTTGGATTACGAGCCATTGCTAGGAAAAGAGGGCGGGATTCCGGAGTACTCTGTTGGGGATTGGAGAGATGGGAGAAGGGTTGTAGGAATTAGCACTGTCTTCTTCAAAAACTATAATCACTCCCATGAATCTGAAGGTATCTATATCGTTTCCATTTTTTTGTTGCAAAACATAAAAATGCCAAAAAAATGTGTCTTCATTCAATCATCAGACTTAAAAGAAGTATTGTTAATTCTTTTGTTTCCAAGGGCTCTGACAGAGATTACCAGTTATGGGTCAATTCTGGGAAAGAGGAGGCACCGTATCCACTTATTGGTAAGTTCCTGTGAAGATCTAAGATAGGATTGATTGTGTTTTAATTATAATCCTAAATGTCTCAGGGATCTGGTCATATGATCTAAAATTTGAATACTGTTCAATATCATATAAAATTTATTTATTCATTTAATCAATATCTATCAAGCATTTTCTATGTGCTAGACAAATATCTCTTCACTCAAGCAGCTAATAGTATAGTAAGGAAGAGAAGTGTAAATTATCCTCTATTCTTTTACCTGACAGAGAGCGCTATCTTGCCAAATCTTTTAAAATTATTTTCTACAAGAAAGCAATATGTATTGGTCTTCCTTTTCTCCTATATTTTTGTTTTGACATTTGAATCTTAAATTTCCTATTCACTTTCCTACCTATGAAGTTGCCTCTGTAGAAGACCATCCAGAATCCAATCATGCCTCTTAATCTCACAGAACTTGACTAGATGTCATAAAGAAAATGATATTAACCCATTTAGATTCCAAAGAATCTTCACTGGCTTGCCAGCTAGCTAATACTTACCGTTGCTATTTCTCTAACCAAATTTCTCAGCTTTTGTTTTGAGGAATTACTGGTAAATAGTTCACCTCACCTTATTTAAATCATTTAACTAAAACTTTTCTTATCAGTTAAGGTCATTCAATGTGGTTAACAAATTGAGGAATTAAAATAAGGGACAGTATATGTAACAGATCTTGAGATTATTACAGTGATTATGATGATGATGATGATGTCTGTTAATTTTTAAATGCTTACTTTCTGCCAGACTATTTCCAAAACATCATTTGCATTATCTCATATAATCCTTTCATTTACCTGTGAGGTAACTATTGTGTAATTCAAATGTTTCAAGTGACCTGAATAATCTAAAATCCAACTTTTCTACTAAGTCAAACTTCTGTACAAAAGTTTTAGATTATTCTCAGACTGAAAATAAAGTAATCATTTCCTGATTCTTTTTTAATGTTACCATTTTTTAAAAGTCAATGAGTAACAATTACAAAGTTGTGCTTAAAAAATCAAATAAATACTTAAAATTAGTTTTCATGAAATTAACATATTTCATTAACTATCTTGTAAATGGTAACTGTCAGGCTTAAAACAACTTCAAGCTTTATCTCTAACTCTTGCTAAAAACCATGGAACTTAGGATGTGATTGTTATTTAACAGCAGTTCTTTATATATGGTGGGGCCTTGACTTATGAGGCCCGAGCTAGTTAAGGAGCTCGTTAACTCAAATTACTCTGTCAACTCAATGCAAAAAATCAGAAGAGAGACAGCTGGTATCTCAAAAAACTCGTTAGTCAGGACACTCGCAAGTCAAGGCCCCACTGTATTTTAAGGTGCCTTACAAACCTCAATTGTGGATTCAGCTAATCTGAGTTTGTTTTAATCCCTGGAGCCTGTGATATTCATGGAATATTGACATTGTATGCCTATGCCAGATAAAAAGGGAAAGGAAGTGTTCACTGAGTCACATTCAGTGATAAATCAGGAATAAAAGAGAACTTACTCTCTGTACTTCAAAGAGGCTGAATCTACAGCACAATGGTACTTGAGGATTAAGTTAAGAAAATGCAATTACTTAGAGTACTAAAGAGCAAAAACTCATATTTCAGCCAGATGTCCAGGGTTTAGCTTTTCTAGTTTACAGGTTCTTTTTTGCATCTTGTTTCTGTTACTGATGCCCTGCAGTCTCCCTTCTGATCGTTGCCTATGACACCAAGCCCAGACAGCAGCAGCGGGAGGGAAGCATAAACCAAACAAACCTGGGCTGATGCCCCTGAGTAACTGATTGTATAACTAATAAAAAGTAATGAAATGTCTTTTTCAGACACACATCTCGTGTTGAATAATAGTAATGAGTGATGCTTGAAACACGTAGTATTTTTCCCTTATTATTTAAGTTATATTAACCACTGAAGTTTACTTATTTGATCCTTATAGTATTGTGTGTGGGTAAGACGAGTATATTAAGTTATGGATTTGAGGGTGAGAGAGATCAAGGATTTGCTGAAGATTTACAGATATAGTTAGCATCAACGAAAAATTGGAATACCTTAGATGGAAACATAGGAAGCATCGACATTGTGCAACTCACAAATCAATCTGTGCATTCCAAGTAGGATACTCTTCAAAGATTAGCTTTTTCCCCTCTCCCCATCCCCTTAACACTACTTTGGTAGGGCCACCTGCATTATGCAGCGGTCTCCAGCTATAAGAGTGTGCATAGTGATCATTCAGTCAACAAAAGGACTCTTTATACCAGAAGTCCCAGGAGCAAAGTGCAGTCCGTTCCAGTATGTAGCACACGTGCTCAGAGTACCAGCCAGCATAAGGTCCACATTTAGATCTCTCTCTGTGCAGGGCATGAGTATCCCTACGGAATTAAAATGAGCCATCTTCGAGACACTGCCCTCCTGACGCAGGAGCCAAAGGACTCCACCAACCCTTCCAGCCTCCAGGAGCCCTTCCTCATGGAGCAGCTGCCCCGGGAGCTGCAGTGCCAGTTCACCCTGAAGCCCAGCCGCCTGGCTGCGGCCCTGCAGCTGAACGGTGAGTCGCTGCTCTTCCTTCATAGAGCCTTTTATCAGCAAAAGTTTTTATTCCTGAAAACAAAGTTTGCACAAAGGCAAAGATCCAGACTTCAGCCAGAGGAGGTATTTTTTTTTTCATTTGAATTTGCTAAGTGTTTTGAAGGGAATGTTTTGAAGACATTTTAAACATCAGCAGTAGGTGTGACTAACTTAGAATCAGCAGTACAGTCTGTTCCTAATGTCATCACTATTCTTTCCCTTTGACCTCATGCCCACTATAGAGCCAGAGGCACCAGGCAGTGCTGCAGGTGCCTCAATGCCTCCTTTGTACTGCAGCACATTGCACTGTGTGTTCCCCTAACTAGTCTTCTTATAAAAAAGGAGGATGTCCGTGATGGGAGCCAGGAGACTCTGATGCCCTACGTGGATTTGGTACTGAGTATGCGAAACTAAGTGATTTCCACAGAAATCTCCCCTTAGTCTACTAATCTAATCTGAATTCCCTGCCACTTAGCCGTCTCTTACCCTCCCCATCATAAAGAATGATAGTGATGGTCAGCATAGGAGGACTGTCATTTACCCTTAACCCAAGTTTGAGCTTTAAGCCCTCCATCAATCTGAAGGTAAGACTGTATAAGAAACAGAAGAAAAAGGATACCAACAAGTGTTAATGAGATAGCAGAAAATCAATGCTGAGTTTCTGTAGCTGCCTTTCGTCCCAACGGGGGGACCAATGAACAGTGGCAGCTATTTTATATGCACCTCCCCACACAATGAACATCCAACTTTATCTGTTTTGAACTATTTTTATTATTGACACTATTGTAGATGTCCCCCATTTTCCCCTTCCTTTACCCATCTCCATCCAGCCTCTACTCTCCATCCCTCTGGCCATCACCACATTGTTGTCTGTGTCCATGGGCTATGCATATATGTTCTTTGGCTAATCTCTTCACCTTTCATCCAGTCCCCCCACCCCCATTCCCTCTGACAGCTACCAGTCTGTTCCATGTATCCATGCCTCTAGTTATATTTTATTTGTTAGTTTATTAGATTCCACATATAAGTGAGATCATATGGTATTTGTCTTTCTCTTACTGGCTTATTTCACTTAGCATAAAGTCCACCCAATGCTGTCTCAAAGGAGTTGCTTCTTTTTTACAGCCGTGTAGCATTCCATTGTGTAAAATGGGCCACAGCTTTTTTATCCACTCATCTACTGATGGGCACTTGGGCTGTTTCCAGATGTTAGCTATTGTAAATAACACTGCTATAAACATAGGGGTGCATATATATTCTTTCTGATTGGTGTTTGGGGATTCTTAGGATATATTTCCAGAAGTGCAGTCTCTGGGTCAAAAGGCTGTTCCATTTTTTTTTTTTTGAGGAAACTCCATACTGTTTTCCACAGTGGCTGCTCTAGTCTGCATTCCCACCAAGAGTGCACAAGGGTTCCCTTTTCTCCACATCCTCACCAGCACTGGTTGTTTGTTGATTTATTGATGGTAGCAATCCTGGCAGCTGTGAAGTGATATCACATTGTAGTTTTAATTTACATCTCTCTGATAATTAGTGATGTTGAGCATTTTTCCAGCATTATCCTACTTCCAAAAGCAGATAAAGACACTACAAAGAAAGAGAATTGTAGGCCAATATCTCTGATGAACATAGATGCTAAAATCCTCAAAGAATATTAGAAAAGCAGATCCGACAATATATTAAAAAGTTCATACACCCTGACCAAGTGGGATTTATTCCAGGAATGCAAGGCTGGACAATGTTTGCAAGTCAATAAATGTGATACATAAACAAAATGAAAGATAAAAATCACATGGTTATATTAATAGATACAGAAAAAGCAATTGATAAAATTCAGCACATATTTATGATAAAAACTCTCAGTAAAGGGGGAATAGAGGGAGCATACCTCAATGTAATAAAAGCAATATATGACAAACACAGAGCCAACATGAGACTCGGTGGGAAAAAAATACAGGTGTTCCCCTAAGATCAGGAACAAGATAGGGATGTCCACTTTCACCACTCTTATTCAATATAGTACTGGCAGTCCTGGCTACAGTAATCAGACAAGAAAAAGAAATAAAAGGCATCCCAATTATAAAGGAGGAAGTAGGACTGTCATTATTCTCAGATGACATGATATTGTACATAGAAATCCCTAAAGATTCCAGCAAAAAAAAAATACTAGATCTAGTAAATTAATTTGACAAAGTAGCATAATACAAAATCAATATGCAGAAATTGAAGGCATTTTTATACACCAATAATAAAGTATTAGAAACTAAGAAAACAATCTTATTTACTATTGCAACAACAAAAAAATAAGATACCCAGGAATAAATTTAACCAAGGACATAAAAGACCTGGACTTGGAAAACTATAGGACATTGAAGAAAGAAATTAAAGAAGATACAAATAAGTAGAAGCACATACTGTGTTCCTAGATTAGAAGAATCAACATCATTAAAATGTCCAGACTACCAAAAGCAGTCTATAGATTCAATGCAATTCTCATTAAAATACCAATGGCGTATTTCACAGACCCAGAGCAAACATTCCAGAAATTTATATGGAACCAAAAAAGACCCCAAATAATTACAGCAATCTTAGGAAGACAAAGTTGAAGGGATCACAAAATCAGATATTAAACTATACTTCAAGGTCATTGTAATCAAAACAGCCTGGGACTGGCATAAGAATGGGCATATAGGTCAATCGGATAGAACAGAGATTCCAGAAATCAATCTACACCTTTGTAGTCAATTAATATTTCACAAAAGAGGCAAAAGCATACAATGGAATAAAGACAGCCTCTTCAATGAATGTGTTCTGAAAATTGAATGGGTACATGCAAAAAAATGAAACTACTTATACCATACACAAGAATAAACTCAAAATGGATAAAAGACTTAAATGTAAGTCATGAAACCATAAAAATCTTAGAAGAAAACATAAGCAACAAAATCTTAGACGTCTTACGTAGTAGAATTTTCACAGATACAGCTCCTAGGGCAACGGTTCTCAACCTGTGGGTCACGACCCCTTTGGAGGTCAAATGACCCTTTCACAGGGGTCGCCTAAGACCCTCTTGCATATCAGATATTTACATTATGGCTCATAACAGTAGCAACATTACAGTTATGAAGTAGCAACGAAAATAATTTTATGGTTGGGTCACAACATGAGGAACTGTATTTAAAGGGCCAGAAGGTTGAGAACCACTGTCCTAAGGCGAGAGAAACAAAGGAAAAAATAAACAAATGGAACTACATCAAACTAAAAAGCTTCTGCACAGCAAAAAACAAAAAATAAAACAAAACAAAAATCAACACAATGAAAAGGGAACCCAGTGTATGGGAGAACATATTTGCCAATGATACAGGTGATAAGGGGTTGATTTCCAAAATATATGAAGAACATATACAGCTCAACAAAAGGAAGACACTCCATTTAAAACAGGGCAAAGGACCTGAATAGACACTTTTCCAAAGAGAATATACAGATGGCCAGTAGACACATGAAAAAATGTTCAACATCACTGCCCAACTTTTTATTGAATTTATCAGGCATCTTGCCAATATCAGCTGTAAAAACTTACTTTAAATTTGAAGCATTCATCTGCTCTCCCATGATGGTAAATTGAGTTCTGAAATTTAAGGTTATTTTACTCACATCTGTGGACCATTTTGAAGGGATATACTTTTCCATCCACTAAAATGTGAGCTCCATGAAGGGAGAGCTTTTGGTCTGCTTTGTTCACTGCTGTTTCCAGCACCTGGAATAGTGCCTGACATATGTAAATAAGAACTAAAATATTTTTGAATGAATGAATTTATTAATAAGTCTATTGTTACTGATTAAAGATACAGAGGGAACATTGCCTTTATAACTAAGCTGAGGAGAATAATATTTTACTCTTATACCTTTATATACATGTTTTGCAAACTATTTCTCTAAGTCTCTTGTCAATTTTATTTTAATTAATTTGACCTATAAGCAGGGTCAAGAATCCCAAAAGGCACAACTAGAAGAAAGACTTAACTTTGTATCACCATTTCTGAGGTAGGCTTTCTCTAGTTAGCTTAAGGGAAATATCTCATTTATCCAAAATAACCGTAGGTGAGCATAGTTATCCCCAATCTGGGACTCCTAGCAGGGCTTAGTCCGGTATATAGAACAGAGAAGTTATACAGAAGATGGAGTGGCTTGGTCACACCTATTATGGGAAAACTTGAGTGAAGTTGAACTCTGGGCTTGAAGTGGCATCATCGGGGAGTGGTCTGACATAGCTGCTGAGGTTCTAGGCTGAACTGGACTCCCAGTCCTGCACCCACTGCAGGCTCACCTGCCACATGTGCTTCAGATCCAGGACTAATGGACCTGAATTTTGATGGTAGATGGTAAATTATGGAATGCAGCATTTTTCTTCTGCCTGTTTGCTGTATGATTCTAGTATTCTCCCGTATGTATTTCATACTCTGAAAGGGGGGAAAAGAGGACATTTTTAATTTGGAGAGTTACTTGGCTAGAATAGAATTTCTAATTAAGGTTTTGTTGTTGTGATCATTGTTCTATACGCACAAATTTTTAAGAATTGTAATGTTTAGTATTCAGTTCCCTAACTTAAGCATGAAGAAACACTAGCTGAAGCTTTCCACGATTGTTTAGGGAAGTTAGACTTACATGAAGTTAGTTTTCTCTACATTCACATCACCTTTATATTTTTAATAACAATAGCACGATTTTCATCAGCCTTTGACATTTAGAAAGTAAGAGGTATGTGTTAAAAGCTCCTCAAGAAAGTAAATTCTAATGAAATTTGTTTCCTCTCCACCTCAGAGGGAACATGACCTCTAAACTTTGAATGTTGTACATAACAAAAGGCATAGCTGCAGCTGAAACTATTTTTAATACAGCACAAGACTCAATCTCTACTTTATCCTCTGTCTGCACTCATAGGATAGCTGGGTATATAACTTTATGATTTAAAGTTATATTAGTCATTTTTCCTAAGAAGTGTGTGAAAGCTAAAAATCAAATAAATCTGATACTTTAGAAATAATGAAACCAGGTTAAATGTGAGGAAACCACACTGAGTACAACTACTCAACACATACAAACATACATATTAAACAAACATTTGCACAAATTGAAATTGCTGGGCAAACTGGAACCCCCTCCTGGATTTAAGCATGGGTTTCGTTTCCTTGTCTGTTTTCTCACGATGGGACAGGTTGGGAATGTCAAGGCAGGAAGAAAGCACTCTGGTTAAGCAGAACCAAATGGAGAGTGGATGTGGGGGAAAGTCCTCTGTAGGGAGGAGATTGGTGTCTTAGCAGCTTTAATCAAGATCACCGTGATTCATGCCCAGATTCTTTTCATGCATTATCCTACTTAAGCCTCTCAATAAGCCTGTGAGAGGCGGAGGGCGGGGGCGGGCTAGAAGAGGTCAATGGGGGGAAAGGGAAGACATATGTAATACTTTTAACAATAAATATTTTAAAAAGAGAGAGAGAGGTTAAGTAACTTTCCCCCAGGTTAGTGTCACAGCCCGGAGTCTAACTGGGCTCCTAACTCTAGAACCAAAGGCCTTTACACCTGGGTGTGTGCGCATTGATGACGAGAGTACCTGAGGAAGCCAAGGTGGGTGGTGGTCTGGAGCCTATTCAGTAACATGTCACTTTTTGGTGTATCCTCCAACAACTTGCCTGTGTTTAGTATTTGCTTTAAATCTGGTCATCCTGCAGAAATAAAACATTTCGTGACACGCACTCCACTGTCTGGGAAGGTTGAGTAGTTAACATCAGCTCGGGCAGTGCAGTTGGCTGTCAGGGCCATGCAGCCGGGGCTCAGTGACTAATTGCCTGGCTCTCTCACTGGAGGAAATGGAGTCAGACCTGCGTGGGTGCCACTGAGGACGACGGCTCCTCAAATCTCAGTTCAGTCAGCCCTGACTACAAGCTGTTTGGAATCTGCCCCACACCTGGGTGCTTCGGGTCTGCAGAGACTTGGGCAGGATTTATGCACAGCATTTCAGGCTCCCCTACTTAGTTTTCTCCTAGGACTTACAGCCTCTGTGGAAACCTCCCCTCCCTTCTCTAGTTCTCCACGCCAGTGGGAGTGCAGGTTTCTCTCCACATTTTAGTCACCCACCGCCCTGGGGCCTGTCTTCAGGCCAAAAGCTATAAGAATAGAAAACTTGCCGAAACCGGTTTGGCTCAGTGGATAGAGCGTCGGCCTTCGGACTGAAGGTTTCCGGGTTCAATTCCGGTCAAGGGCATGTACCTGGGTTGCGGGCACATCCCCAGTAGGAGATGTGCAAGAGGCAGCTGATCGATGTTTCTAACTCTCTATCTCTCTCCCTTCCTCTCTGTAAAAACTCAATAAAAATATATTAAAAAAAAAAAAAAAGAATAGAAAACTTACCCAGTGCCATGCCATTCCCTTCATCCAAAGTGTCAACTTTTATCTCAAGTATTTCCCTTCTTTTGGTCCCTCTCTAGTGCCTCAGGTAGGCTTTTTAAAATCTTGTCCAGAGTTTATAATTGTGTGTAGATGTTGGGGCTATAGGACAGGAGAGAATGGCAGAAAGGTTTGAAAGGATCCTCAAAGAGCTGTCCTTGTAGCTATCAAATCCTGTGCACATCCATTAATTCTCCTCCTCCTCCTCCTCCTCCTCCTCCTCCTTTCTGTCTCACTATTTAATTGTGGTTTAATTTAATATCTTCAACTTTTCTGTGTGCCTAGTCTCATCTTTATATGTTGGTATGAAACATATATACTTTTTGCTTTAAGCCAGTGATGACCAACCTATGACACGCGTGTCAGAGGTGACACGTGAACCCATTTTTTTTGGTTGATTTTTCTTGGTTAAATGGCATTTAAATATATAAAATAAATATCAAAAATATAAGTCTTTGTTTTACTATGGTTGCAAATATCAAAAAATTAATATATGTGACACGGCACCAGAGTTAAGTTAGGGTTTTTCAATGCTGACACACCGAGCTCAAAAGGTTCACCATCACTGCTTTAAGCTGTTACAGTACAATAAGGGACCTTTTCGTTCACCTTTGAGAATTCAGTGCCAAAACTCATGTAAACAAACCAGTGATGCTCCAAAAAGGAGTAGGATGATAACCCAAACATTTGATTCTTAATTTATAAAATATTATCATGAAACTTCATAGATTAAATTAATAGTAATAAAGGATACCTATAAGCAGTTTTTCTCTTTGAGTCATAGTAATGAATGTAACATAAAAATAGAAACTAGAAATAAGGTAAAGTGAGTTAAACTGGTTTTTCTACCTCACTTCTTCCTTAGATTCGGGTCAGAAGACGTTTAAAAGGAGAAGATCTATCATCAATTGGGCCTTTTGGCGGGGTTCTGGCACTCACCTGGATAACTTGCCCATGTCCCCAACCTCTCCTATGACAGGGCAGCTCTTTGGAGTGTCTCTGCCAAATATCTGTGAGAATGACAATCTGCCCAAACCTATCTTGGTAAGTCTCACTCTGGCCTGGAACACCAATGGGAAGGGAGGTTTGGGGAAGGAGAGAGCTCTGAGAGGCAAATCTATACCCAAATGGAAATATAGATACCCATGGCTTTGGCTGAGAATATTTATTATTATTACGTCAAAGAATAAAAATCTGATTAAGCTGTTAACAGAATCATAAGTTAGACACAATTGAAAGAGATCATCTAATCTACTTGTCTTAGAAAAGAGCCATATAAACTGCTCAGGTAGATTAGAATTTGCTTGGTAGAGAATTTGCATTATCCCTCACATTTCTCTCACTTCCTTTCTTGAATTCTGTATTGTTCTGAAAATCTCCTTTAATCCCTTTAGCAGTAGAGACTACTCAATCATATGCTCTTTAAAAATCTTACATGTGTTTTATTTGTATTTCAAGTATTTATGTATAAAAATACATCCTCTGGCATTTAGTTATTTTTCACCTGATTAGACTGGATCAGGTGAAAACTATTGCATTTGTCTTATCTCCAAATGACTATTGTTAAGCAACATTTATTGAGTATCTAGTGTCCTCTAAGTACTCTACTAGATGAATGCATTTTATAGTATACTAGTGGCCTGGTGCACAAAATTCGTGCACAGAGGGGTATCCCTCAGCCCAGCCTGCACCCACTCCAATCTAGGACCCCTGTGGAATCGGGCCTAAACCAGCATTAGGACATCCCTCTTGCAATCCGGGACTACTGGCTCCTAACCGCTCACCTGCCTGCCTGCCTGATCGCCCCTAAACACTCTGCTGCCGGCCTGATCAACCACACTTGCGTGCCCCTGCCAGAATGATTGCCCCCAACTGTCCCCACTGCCGACCTGATCACCCCCAACTTAGCCCCCGCTACCTGCTTCCCCCTATTTGCCCCCCCCAACTGGTCTGCTCGCCCCCAATTGTCCTCCCCCACCAGCCTGCTTGCCCCCAAATGCCCTCCCCTGCCGGCCTCATTGCCCCTAACTGCCTCTGTCTCCGCCCCGCCACCATGACTTTGTCTAGAAGTTCGTCCGGAAGTTTGTCCAGAAGGTCTCCTGGTCTAATTAGCATATTACCCTTTTATTAGTATGGATTGCGCATCTGTAAGTACCAGACACTAGCCTCACTACTCTATCAATTCCCCCTGCACAACAGAATTTGGGGGTAGTCATCATCATCATCCCTACCTTACAAATTTATTTTAAAGCCAAAAGTTTATCCTAGATCACACAGTAAATATGTGCTATAATTAGGTTTCAAATCCAATGGGCTGCTTGTCTCCAACACCCATTCTTTTCCTGCCGTGAAGGCAGAGGACATACAGCTTGAAAGAAACCAAAATGAAATATGGCCAGAATGGACTGGGATGGAGAAAGCCTCCTGGGGGGGAAGAAGGAAGTGAATACAGGAAGTAGAATGAAGTATGGAGATGCATTAAAAGAAAGACAAGCAAGTGGAGAATGAGTTTGACAATAATATTTCCATATTTGGGGAAAAGAGTTTGTATTGGAGAGTAATGGGGAGAGAGTAGTGAGATAGAAGAGACCAGGTGACAGAGACCTTGAAGCAAAGAAATCTGAGTTTAAAGTGGCCATTGGTTCATTGAAACAAGACAGTCTCCTTAAAGCAAGTGTTTGAGGTAAAATGGTTTTTAGATGTTGAATAAAGAGAACAACAGAGATTTAGAGATACCAAAAAATAAGTTGACTAATTCCTCTAGCAGTCCATCCAGCCAGATCCCCAGAGCCGTCCCCTCGTCCACCCTCGCCTCTGGCAGAGAGAGATCGCTGGTATGTGTAAAGTGCCTGTTTCCCCTTTGCTTCCCCATAGGATATTCTTGTTTTCCTTAATCAAAACGGACCCCTCACAAAAGGCATCTTCAGACAGTCCGCCAATGTGAAATTGTGCAAAGAGCTGAAGGAGAAGCTGGACGCGGGAGCAGACGTGCCCCTGGATACTGAATCCATTTTCGTGATAGCGTCTGTTCTGAAGGTAGGAGTTCTCCCTCCCTCCATCACCCCACAGTGCACCTCTGGAGGAACAACTGGTTCCTTTCATTTTGACCTCATTCCCTTCTGCAAAGAACCATCATAGATTAGAACCTAAAAAGTGTTAAAAAAAAAAAAATTCACAAAGTGAAGATTGTCCTTTAGAAGCCACGGCCCATGAATGGCTTGGCATGTCATGTCAGACGTACTTTTTAAGTTTTTCTATCCCTCACCACTCTTCTCATCATGACTTCTGCTCCCTCGTGCAAAAAATTATATGTAAATTAAGTTAAATTTAAAATAATCAAAGCACATAGAGCACATTTACCAAAACAAACATCCTAGCTATGATGACATCCTCACAATCTCACTACCTTCCTAAAAAATGCAATTCTCTCAAAAATGCACTTTACTAAACTTTGAAAAAGAAGCTTACTATCCCAAACAAGCATCTGCCTGCCAACTGACACAAACATTGCTCTCTGAGGCCCCTGAAGCTTCCATTCATTGATGCAGGCATGGAGCCTTCCTTGTCCCTAATGCCTTTTAAAATGACAGTGGGGCAAGGAGTGGCTCTGGACTCGGCCTCCTTTTATAAAAATCTTTCCTGACATTTTTACGGTTCTCACCCGCACCCCATGGTTACTTAAGTCACATCCACACTTGGCTTAGAGCACTTCTAAAATGTTTTCCTCCCACATTCTTGAAAATACCTCACAGTTTTGGAAAATGTAGAGTCAAAACCAGCTTTTAGCAGAGCTTTTGACCTTAGGGGTAGCTTCTGCAGACGTGCCTCAGGCTTCCGTCTCCCAGCTGGGTGGGAAGCACCAGGCCAGGGCAGAGACAAGGCCTGGCCGCATTCTGGGGCAGGAGCATGAAAACCAAGTTAAGGAAAACATGGTGAAGAAGACTCTCGCACACCCTACTCCTACCCTTGGGGTGGGGAACTGCTTACAGAATCCTACTTCATGACTTAATGCACCGTCAGATGATTCTTGGTAAATGGGCCATGTCTGCTCTTAACCCTGCTGCAGGCTGTGCAGTAAAGAACACTCAGAAGAACTGAGGAGCTGGAGCCAGGCTCATCCAATCTGTATTGCACAGGGTGCAATTACTATGATTACACTTCAGCCCTGGAATACAATAAAGATATGCATGGTGTGTGCAGTCAGATATATGTCAGGGAGATATATACTAGTACACACACACAATTACTTTTCTTTTTTACTCATCTAATTGGGCTTTCTCCCATCTCTTAATTTAAGAAGCTAAAGCCTTTGTTTTAGGACATTTTCCCTATGTGCTATTCTTCACAGCACACACTTAAGATTTTGTGCTAAATTATTGAGGCTATTACAAAAGTAGAGTCCTAGAAGAGTTTGACTACATTCCAAATTGGAGAAGTATTACTTGTACAAAAATAAGCAAAGGACAAAATTAATCCAAATGATTGAAAAGTCTGGTTAAATAGGTTACAAGTAGTTGACATTCTATAATCATGTAACTGCATTTTATTCTCATTTCTTCTAAGTGGCTGCAGGAAAGGACATACTTTTTGCCAAAGTTAAAGTTTTTGAGCTTTTGTTTTGTTTCCTGTTTTAAAGTCTATTTGGAAGTGCTACTTTAGGTTTCCTTTAATGTTTTACTTCTGCTGGTTCTGTTTAAGTATAAGCTCAACTCTTCAAACTATAATTGAAAGAAAATTGCTTGAGATGCTGTAACTTTGATCCAACAGACCTTTGAGGGAAAGTTCATTTTTAGCCCTGCAGGAATCTCATCTCCGATGAGCCTGGCAGTCCTGCTGGTGACCAGGGCTCTGGCTGGGGAGGGCAGGAGACTCAGCTGAGTGCTGGGAGGCAGTGATTGTAATTCAGGACCAGCTCTCATAACCTTTCTCAGCTGCGATGGCGGTTGTACTTCATAACTTGTTATTCCAGCTGTGGAGAGTTCATTGAGATGCTATGACCTATTATCTTTCAAGTGTAGGTTTAAGATTTAATGATGCTTTTCTTCAAGACAGATCATCAGTATGTGTTCCACTGAGATTGAAAAAGAGTGCTATTGTCATGTCCCACTTAGAAATAACAGATTTTGCCTCTTTGAATCTGACTTTTAAAGTAGGTGCAGCAACTAAAATTAGCTTGGAATTATGAAAATTCAATACCTTTACCCAAAAAGAGGTAACTTTTGTCAAGACACATCTGAGTCACAAATATCCAGGTACATTTCTACTGGAAGATGTAATAGAACAGAGAAACATAGCATAATAGAATAGGAAGAATCAGTCCTCTTCCTGCTTATTCGCCACTCTTTAAAAAAATTGTATTGTGATAGGAGACATGACTACAAAGAGGTTTTTAAAATTACCTTGGAATCTCAATTATACTTAGTTGGCCTTCCCTTGTCCCTCACTAATATTTGTCCGTATGCAAATAGCAACAGCTCAGTAATAACCACCACTCTGTGTGGGACTGTGCTTGGCATTGAAGTGTACGAGTAGAGAGTAAGGGTCCGCCCCTGCCCTGGAGGACTCATGAGCTACTGGGGGAGAGACACATGTAATCAGCTAACTATAACAGTGAGGTGTCACAGCCTTCATATCAGTAATATAAGCATGACATGTAAGTAACAAGTTGCGTTGTCTTTTGTAAAGTTGCTAATTTGGTTTTCCAGCAATATTTAAATTGCTCAATTGCATCTTTCACCTCTTTCCATGAACTTGCAGAATGATAGCCAACCGGGGTACAGTGCTTAGACGTGAAACTGAGTTTTCTCTGCCTAAAGGTTACCTAGGTAGAGATCAGACTTTGCAAGCTTAGCTTTGTGAATGCCATGACAAAAGCAACAGAGAGAGTTGGCTTAAGACAGAAATGAACATAGGACCAGAACCAAATTTAGTTTATTTTTAAGCTTTTTATAAACAAAGTCCAAACAACAAACATCCTTGGCCATAAGTATATGCATTATGATCTGGTCTCACCACACCAGCCCCACCAATGGTACAGCAGAACAGAGTCTGGAAGGCCAGAGAGGAGAGTGTGTTGGGCACATGTTAATCAGTGTACACCAGGCACAGGGTGTGTCCCCAGGCTGCCAGAGCCCAGCCACTGCCTGGAATGCTGTTTCTCCCCAAGTAGTGAGAGTCCTTCCATGGGGAATAGAAGGGAGAAACTCTATCTCTGGATGGGAATTGCTCAGCAATTCCGCTGGAATATAATGTTTGACAATAGCAGGGACTCTGTTTTATTCACTGCTCTGTCCCTAGTACCTGGTACATATGAGTAAAGATGTATAGAATGATTGGATGCTGGTTACATTAGGAGAGGGGAAAGGGGGATTTAGGATGACTTGTCAGGCCCTGTCACATACTAGTTTGCTAAAATGTAAACAAACAGGCGCTTTCAGCCCAAAGAGGTTGTCCTGTATCTTTCCCGTTACAATCCAGACTCCGGTTGCTCCTCTGGTTTTTGCTAGAAAAAAAGTCAAAGCATGTATTTCTACATGTGCACATTAGCGGAGAGTTGGCACCAAGAACTGTGTATTCCAAAGAAGAGAAGACTTAACTCTTTTCAACAAAATGTTTTATAATCACTCCAGTACATGTTTAGCATGAAATAATGATTTAAAATATTTGTTTTTCCCTCTCTCTCAGGATTTTCTACGACATATTCCCAGAAGTGTTTTCTCATCAGATCTCTATGACCAATGGGTCTGTGTAATGGATCAAGGAAATGATGAAGAGAGAATAAATACAATTCAAAGGTAACTATTCTAATTTGGTCACATCTCAAAAATCCTTTTTAAAAAACGTATGTTTTATAAGCTCATCTCGTGAAGTGATGTTATCCATGGGGACCAGTTAAAAACATATTTACGCTAGACGCTGTCATTGTTATGATTGTTCTCTCCCTAATCTTAGTAACATGGCACACTTGACCCTTGTACACCTTCTATATGTCCAAATCTGAGAGGCATTGACAAAAGCCTACTATAAACCCCATTTATGATCTTAATTTTGGTAAATATTTAACCAGACAACCTCTTTTTTTTTTAAATTAAATCTTTATTGTTCAGATTATTATATTTGTTCCTCTTTTTTCCCCCCCATAACTCCCCTCCTCCCAGTTCCCGCCCCACCCTCTGCCCTCACTCCCCACCCACTGTCCTCATCCATAGGTGCACGATTTTTGTCCAGTCTCTTCCCGCATCTCCCACACCCTTCCCCCCCCCCAAGAATAGTCAGTCCATTCCCTTTCTATGTACCTGATTCTATTATAATCACCAGTTCATTCTGTTCATCAGATTATTTATTCACTTGATTCTTAGATACACTTGTTGATAGATGCATATTTGTTGTTCATAATTTGTATCTTTACCTTTTTCTTCCTCTTCCTCTTCTTAAAGGATACCTTTCAGCATTTCATATAATCCTGGTTTGGTGGTGATGAACTCCTTTAGCTTTTCCTTATCTGTGAAGCTCTTTATCTGACCTTCAATTCTGAATGATAGCTTTGCTGGGTAAAGTAATCTTGGTTGTAGGTTCTTGGTATTCATCACTTTGAATATTTCTTGCCACCCCCTTCTGGCCTGCAATGTTTCTGATGAGAAATCAGCTGACAGTCGTATGGGTATTCCCTTGTAGGTAACTGAGTTTCTTTCTCTTGCTGTTTTTAAGATTCTCTCTTTATCTTTTGCTCTTGGCATTTTAATTATGATGTGTCTTGGTGTGGTCCTCTTTGGATTCCTTTTGTTTGGGGTTCTCCACGCTTCTTGGACCTGTAAGTCCATTTCCTTCACCAGGTGGGGGAAGTTTTCTGTCATTATTTCTTCAAATAGGTTTTCAATATCTTGCTCTCTCTCATCTTCTGGCACCCCTATAATTCTGATGTTGGTACGCTTGAAGCTGTCCCAGAGTCTCCTTACACTATCCTCGCATTTTTGGATTCGTTTTTCATTTTGCTTTTCCGGTTGGGTGTTTTTTGCTTCCTCGCATTTCAAATCATTGACTTGATTCTTGCGCTCCTCTCGTCTGCCCTCGGGCGTCTGTATAATATTCGTTATTTCAGTCCGTGTATGCTTAATTTCTAGTTGGTTCCCCAATATAACATCGAGGGTCTCATTAGTTTTCTTGTAGATCTCATTAAGTTTATCGGCGGCTTCTAAACAGTTCTTGAGAGACCTTAAAAGTGTGGTTCTGAACTCTATATCTTCCATTGACAATTTTGTCCTGTTTCTTTGTCTCCGCATTTTGTTATGCTTCCTTGGTGCACCCCCTAGTGGTCTTTGTTCGCAGTCTTATAGTTAAACCTTGATCGTTGTAGCTAATCCCAGGGAGGGTTTGACCTCCAGGCCAAGTGGCTATGAGAATCAGCTGTGTCAGCAGTGAGAGAAAGTTTGTCCTCTAGGGAGGTGCTAATCTAGCCTTTGCCTGAGGCTATCCAGCAAATGCCTCTGTGCAGGGCTTGGGCAGGGCGGGTCGCACAGGATCAACAGGGTGGGCCGGAGAGAACAGTTATGACAGCTCTCAGTCCTGTCCCCAGGGGCTCTGCCTCTCTGAGTTTCAGCACCCGCTGCAAAGCTGGGAGAGAAAGCTGCACTCGCTCTGACCGAAGCCAGACAGTCCCGCT
Source organism: Myotis daubentonii (assembly GCF_963259705.1). NCBI lineage: Eukaryota > Metazoa > Chordata > Mammalia > Chiroptera > Vespertilionidae > Myotis > Myotis daubentonii. The sequence continues at coordinate 16,396,096 of NC_081848.1, read as the reverse complement.
TCTCCCGTTTGAGTCTGGGTCCCTAAAGACTCGCCTGTATCTGGAGCTCAGAGTCTGCGACTCCCTCCCGATTGAAAACGCCAACCGCGCCCTCTGCCGCCAGCCTGCTCCGCGGACTCCGCACCTCAGAATTTGACTTCAGCACTGCGCCTCCTCTGAGTGTCCGTATGCTTTTCTCTTTCCTCCTAGTTGTAGGACTTCCACTCAGCCAGCGTTCCTGTGGTTCTGGGTGATGTCCGTTCCGTCTTTTAGTTTCACTTTTGAAGTAGTTGTTCAAAGCAGCAAACTCCAGCGTTAACCTATGCCGCCATCTTGGTTCTCCTTGCAGACAACCTCTTATATATCTCATTCGCCAACTGAATTCACACAGAGAAAATTTCCTCCCACAAGGGACTCACAGTCTGGTAGAGTTCACAGGTAAAGCCAGAATTACAATTGCAATTCAGTATAGCCTGTGCTATAAAAGAGATACGTGGGGGAGGGCATTGTGGGAGCACTACAGAGAGGCAGGTGGCTCTGGAAAAACATCAAGGAAAAGGGGAGTTGCACAGATGCAGTCTGATCACAAGGAGTGCATCGTCTGTACTCAGGCAAAGGAAGCTGCTGGCAGAACTCACGCCCCGGCCCCCCCCCTCCATATTCCCTGCATTATAAGGGAGCAAGAAAGAAGTGTCCATCAAAAAAGCAACACTTCCAGTTCTTTGAAAATCCAAAAATCCCAATACCATTTTTTGCATATGCTTCTTGAATACAGTTTTTTTCTCAAACAATTTTAAAATAGAAGTTATTCCCTACATCCTGCTATTGATAGACATCCCTTGTCTGGAGAAAAACATGGTACCACTGTTGGAGACAGAAAGCGAAACCTTGTCACAAAATACTCTCTGCTTCCATTATGGTTTGGTGGAAACCATCCAGAGATAGTGAAATGTTGTGCCCAGATTTCAAAGTTCCCAAGACCCCCAGGGAACCCATCAGTCCGATGCAAAAGCAAAGAGTCATTCATTTCAAACCCGGGTTTGGCTCCCCTGCCACACTCACCGATGCAAGGGTAAGCTCCAGTGGCCGAGAGAGAGAGAGAGCTCTGTGTGGAGAGAGGCTTTATAGGGGGCTGGGGCAAGGGGAGGAGAAAGGACTGTGGGCCCTACCGATTGGCCAGGCGCCAGTCGGTGTCTCATTACACAGGATGTGGTCATAGCGATGGCGTGCACTTCCCTTAACTATCATTGGCCAGTCCAGAGAAATCCTGGGCGTGGCCAGCAGTGGCTTGGCTTTGGGGAAGAAGCCTTGCTGAGCACATGGCCAAGGTAAGATGGAGGGCATAGCCCTTACCCTGGGGCAAGGTGGAGGGCGTAGTCCTCGCCCTTTCATTCCCCCCTTGTCTTGGAACTTCCGGCTCAATCATGAGACGGACTGCATTTCTATTCCACCGTTGCTAGAGTCCCATACTGGGCACACAGAACTATCAACTGAACTATCCCTATAAGCTTAACAAATGGCCTGGTGGAAGGGAAAGAAACCATTTTAGATTTAACAACTTCTATTGAAACAGGATTCTTCTTAAAATTCCTCCATGCCTATCAAAAAGCCAAATCAAGATTAATTTATCTACTGTCCTGATGTTTGCATAAACACAACAAGAATGGTAACTGACTACCTTTGCTGGAATTTCATGGTTGAACCTTAATGTGCCCCATAGGGCCAGGAAGCCAAGCCATCCAGCTGCCATCAGGCTTGCCTGCAGTATCTGCTGAGTTAGGTGAATCCCTCACCTGTAGCAACTCCACCTGAGCCCACGCTCCAGGCTTTAAGGCCCATCTCAGTAGCCCTCCTACTCGTTGCATCCCAGAGTGGGTGGGGGTTCCGCAGGGATGCAGAGGCATCTTTACTGCTCCCCTTCTACTCTGACCAACCGCCAGTGATGGTAGGGCATGGGCCTGACGCTCCAGCGCCAGCCATCTTCAGGGCTCTCAAGCAGGATACCAGGCTTTCTTCGTGGCATTCTTAGTGGCTTCAAGTCTTCAGAGCTCGGACAGGGCTCTTTAAAACATGATACTCCAGTCAAAGTTTTCCGTTAATAAAACCACTATTAGGAATCAGTCTTATTATATCTATGCAAAGCCTGATGTTTGCCATGACTTATTTAGCATTGCCAGATTTCGGAGGAATTACATAAGGAGAAAAACATACTGATCTGCTCTAAGATTTTCTGACTTTCCTTACTAATTCCTTTTCATGGATTTATAACAAAACAGTAACTGTTGGCATAAAACCTTCTTTCTATGCATAACCATGCCTCAGACCTTCTATTCTAAACAGGCTTTTTCCAGCTTTACTACCCCTGACATGGCATGGTGACTCAGGCCTGCAAGACAGTATTACAGGCTGCCAACTGTTAGCTGTCTCTCAAAAGAGACCAAAACCTGATGGGCACCCTTCCCTGCCCAGTTGGGCACCTGCCCTCTTGGCAGCTAGGCACCCTTTACTTTTGGGAGTCACCCCACACAGTCCCCTTTCAGGATAACCAACATACATTCAAACCTGCAAAAGAATCAAAGGTTAATATAACATATCAATACAATAAAACATAATATTGGCATCATGGCCCCTTCAGGCAGCCAAATCTTCTGCAACTAAACATGTGATCCTATAAATTGTCCTTGTCTCTTTGGAGCCATGTCCATGAAGTTGCAGGCATTATCTAAGTGTATTACACAGTATTGTGGGGGCTCCTGGTGACAGGAGTGATTGCGAGTCATGTTACCGGCATCAGGCAGGTCGAGCACGCCGTAGCTTGAGCTTGAGCGGGTTGCGTTGATCTTGATCGATGCTCCATTTGGTGATGAAGTCTTTCCAGGTCATGGATGGATCCGCTGACCGGACGTGAGTGTGATGGACCCAGGTTGCAACGTTGTCTACCTTGAGAGCGGTGGGGGTCGTCAGCACCACAGTGTCTCCCGGCGGTGCCTTCTGACGTAGACCCAATCTCCTGGTCTGTGCTGATGAGGAGTTGGGGTTGGGCTGGTCTTGTAGATGGCGTGGAGGCACACGGCCAAATGTCCTCGTGCGCCCTCTGGAGCCCTCTCAAGGAAAGAGATTAAGAAAAGCCACCCAGTCCTCACCAGTCTCAAGTCAGATTCCTCCTCTCTTGGAGAACTTCAAAGTCCTGATGGCTTCTAGGTAACCCTGTTTATCAGTTACAGCAGCAACAGGTACCAAACCCTTGCAGTACATTTGACCAGATTCATTCCTGCCCACCTTTTCAGATTCTAAGGCCCATTGTTTTCCTTTAACCAGCAAGCTAAATGACACTGGCCTGTATTATTTAATTCAGCACAGGCAGGGGGAAGGGCCCATGGAATCTCTGCCCTGAGGAACTGTGAGCCCCACCCTTAAATGTCCCAATCAGACTAGAAAAGTCACAAATACCTTTTAAATCTACCCCAGAATTCCAAAATCCCAACCTAGCACAGAATATACTTCCACACTTACATGAACAAATAATTATACCCAAGTAGAAATATAAACATCAAATAAACATCCAACTTACACCCTTTCAGTGAACAAGTACTTTTACAGTCTTGGGATCTTGAGCAGATAACAGGAACATAGCCCAAATCCCCTGATGGGGGCCTGACAGGAACAGATGTGGAGGCCTCCCTTTCCCACATCCCAGGACAGGACTTTTGACCTATGTCTCATCCAGATAGAAACGGTACTCACATTGAACAAGGAAATCAAGACTAAATAGACACGATAACTAGATACATTCCCCATTAAGAACTTCGAGGTGCATGCCACATTTATACCACAAAATACCAACAAATCAGTTTCAGTTGTGTCGAGATACAGAACAAGTCCCTGAACAGAAGCAGTAGAAAACTGCCTAGGAATGCTTCTTTTCTACCTTTTTAAAAGATAGGCCAGATTCGAACCCTTAGCCAGTCCGAGCTTTGACTTCCCTCCAGAAGTCCCAGAGATGGTGAATACCATCTAGAAGCCATTCCTCCAGATAAAGGACAAGTCCCTTAGAGATTCTTGATAATCTACATCAGTAATCCACTCATACAATCCCCTAAAAGTTAAAGAGGAAGGAAAGAACCATTCAATGTCCTTAAAGAGGATTTCAGCGAAACAACAAAATCGACAGATTTAACACATTGGAAAACCAAGGCCAGAAGTACCCTCAGACGTTTCAGGGGTACCAAGGAAGGAGAAGTTAGGCCATGTCCAGCCCTTTTCACAATCCACCATCAGTGACCAGTCCCAGCTCACTGGTCTACCACCATCCATTTAACATTTCTTTTTCTTCCCATCATACCAAGGCCATGCTTTCCAGGTAGCTAGAACTTTTTAAACCACAGTTTCTACCTGAAATAATTGTACTTTACTTTAGAAATTGGATTACTGCTATCCTGGCATAGCTGCTAAATTTCAAAATGGTCACAATTTTCCTGCTGGGGAATTCAAGAAGCAGAAGCAAACCCATAACTATTAAGGCCAAAACAGTCTCGGGTTTTTATTCTGTACACAGCAAAAGGTCAAGTTCAGCTCAAAACTATGCGCACTCGTTTTTAAACTGGTCTTTTCCTTTACATGTGCACAGAAATCCTAGATGCATTTATGAATTTGTAAAAGCTTTTCAATTCTCTATCTACAAGCCCTTTAAGAAATACAAGCTCTATTGTCGGCCCTTATAAAGCCAACTGCTCAAAACATTGGTCTATCATATCACTAAAATTATATTAAGACCGTGATTGCTAATTTATTAAGTATTAAAAATATTTTCTTAAAAATAGTATTAAATAAATTTGAGAGGCAAGCACACCTTCTGCCCCATCCGCATTTCCGTAGTAAAATTCCGCCTTAAAGCTCCACCCCTGAAATTCCATCCTGCCTCAGTGAGCAGACATTCCTTTTGTGATTGACTAAGTCAGAGGGAGGGGGCTACTGTTCCAAGATGGCGGCCCTCAGGGGAGCGGCATGCCATGCGGCCAACATGGTGGCTGCCAAGTCAGGCAGCTCAACATTGTGGCGGTCTAAACTGTTCTCTGACAGAAAAGATGATTTCCTCATTCTCACAATAAACAAGGGAAGAGCAAACCAAAACCCCTAAAAGATAGATGGCCAACATTATATTGCAGAACTTTTTAAAATCTTAGGTAGCAAATTAAATATGCTAGCCCAAAACCCTATCCGAAAACGGAAGGTGCGCACATTAGTTTTAAGCCAGCTTTTCTCCTAACACGTGCACAGAAACCCCAGACGCATTTACTTGGGGAGGGGGTGAAGGAGGGGGGAGGGCAATCCCTCCCCTCCACACTCGCACACTTTCACCAGACATTCATTCAGAGTTTAAACAATCCATTCAATTCCTAACAACTTCCCAACTCCTGAGGGAGCTCTAAAGCCTCCCCCAATCTCCTTGAAATGATCAATTACAATACCCAAAGGAGCAGTCTGAGTCCATCCCATAACATCCGTCCAGTACAAACACAGAACACTAAACAGGGCCCGAAAATACAGGCTTCCAACTCCATGGAAGCAACTAGATGTTGGCCTTACGCCAAACTGGCAGGAGCGACCTGCCTCGTCTCAAATCCGCGAGGGGCATATCCATCCCTCGTGAGGGGCATATCCATCCCTCCTGGGGAGCGGAACGTCTTCCAACTCTCCCCCGCCTGTGGTCGTTCACGGCGCGTCCGCCTAGACCCCTAAGGCAATTACAGATTCCAGAAACGAGCTCACACTGAACAGAACATACAACGATACACACATACCGCGGTCAGTCAGACTCTTCGGATCGGGGGTCCCTCGATGGTCTTGGGAATCCCGGATGAGCCCCTAAATGTTGTGCCCAGATTTCAAAGTTCCCAAGACCCCCAGGGAACCCGTCAGTCCGATGCAAAAGCAAAGAGTCATTCATTTCAAACCCGGGTTTGGCTCCCCTGCCACACTCACCGATGCAAGGGTAAGCTCCAGTGGCCGAGAGAGAGAGAGCTCTGTGTGGAGAGAGGCTTTATAGGGGGCTGGGACAAGGGGAGGAGAAAGGACTGTGGGCCCTGCCGATTGGCCAGGCGCCAGTCGGTGTCTCATTACACAGGATGTGGTCATAGCGATGGCGTGCACTTCCCTTAACTATCATTGGCCAGTCCAGAGAAATCCTGGGCGTGGCCAGCAGTGGCTTGGCTTTGGGGAAGAAGCCTTGCTGAGCACAAGGCCAAGGTAAGATGGAGGGCATAGCCCTTACCCTGGGGCAAGGTGGAGGGCGTAGTCCTCGCCCTTTCATGAAGATTAGATTCTGTGCTTATGGCTCATTATCTAAAACTTTACACCTTACTGTTAAGGATGATTTCCTTTAAAAAAAGGTAACACTGTGTCTCTCATACAAATATAAAATGAACACGTGTAAAAGATTTCATTTAAATCATTAATTAATGAGAGAACTGATAAGATATTGCAACCAGTTCAAAGGAGATTTCAAACTACCACAACTTATGTAGTTGAGTCAGAAAAGAATTTATAAATAGATACAAAACTGGCTTCCTCTACTGAGGCATTGAGGGGTAGTGAGAGAGCACAAATAAATCATTTGTCTCTTGACAAGGCAGAATTTTCGATTCTATGAGCAAGTCTTAGGTGCACCAGTAACTGTCATCAATAACTTAGAGTTTGTAGGATTAACTCAAAGGCTTAAGGCCCCCATAAAACCAGGTAACCCAAGGCGTGTACTAGACAGTGTCTCACTTTCCACTGAGCACACTCAGTAACCTTTTGGTCTGTTTCAATATCTTTCATCATTTGTCCCTATAAACTACACTCATTGTGAGTTCATTGTACTGAAGAAATGCCTCTGTTGTTTTTGCAACAGGAATCAGACTAATTTTCTCCTCTTGGTTGCAGATTCTGTTTTAAAAAGGCAACAACCATGATATCAACATATAAGTTTTCTGGATGGTAGTAAATATCATTTTCAGTGAATGATAATTTAAAAACCTCTTATCATTTGCAAAAGGAGAATAGTAGGAAATAGACTATCATAAGCTTGACTTACATGTGAAAGTGATACCAGTGAGATGAGACTCGGGACAGATTGACTTTGGAAGCTAGTAGAGCAGAACCCAAGTTCTCAGAATGTACTAGGCAGCCAAATAGCTCAAGTCTTGGCTCCCACCAAGAGATACGCTTTGGAACAAAGGAGCACTTTAAGTTGAATGGTTGTTGAGTTTCATCAGAAAGATTTTGTGGGGTTTTGGTGGAGAATATTCTGAAATGTTACAGGATTAAACTAAAATACATTAGTTTCAGGTAAATTTTGGGGGAGCCATTTTTGTGCACTCTTTTACATTTTCATTGAGTTGTGAAGACAGTGTACAAAACAAATAGCCAAATCCCCAGGCTTGTTTTCTCTCCTCCTGTACAGGCAGTGCTCACTTTGCATAGTACCATGTTAACTGAAACTCCTGCAGATCTGGACTGTTTTGCTTTGCATGAGGAATTCATGGAAAGCGAGGGTCCCGTTTATATAAATAGTTGATGAAATGTCTTACTTAAAGAGTGCATTTGTTTTCTGTCTTCAGGCTGTTGGACCAGCTTCCGAGAGCCAATATTGTTCTTCTAAGGTACCTTTTTGGGGTACTACACAACATTGAGCAACACTCCTCATCCAATCAGATGAACGCATTTAATTTAGCGGTGTGTATCGCTCCGAGCATTCTTTGGTCTTCTACTACCTACAGCCCAGAATTAGAAGGCGAATTTACAAAAAAGGTAATGAAGTTTTTCATTTTTATGCCCTGGGAGACTGAGTCCCCATTTTGAACCCAAAATTCAGGGTATTCATTCTGAAAGACAGTTTCTTAAAAGAACATACACTTGGGTTCATTCATTGTTTTATCCTATCCTGGTAGACTATAGAAAAGTGGTTTCTGAAGCAGAAAAGTGCTAGCAGTTGGGTTAGTTCTCTTTTCCCTTGAAAGAGGCAAAAAACTGTGACTGACTTCAACCACAGAATGATAAGCAGTTGATTTGAGAAAACAAACAAGAACTTTGAAGTTAGACAAGCCAGGGTTCAAGTCTCAGCCCCACACTTGCCAGAAGTACACTCCTGGGCAAAATTAGTTACACTGATCCAGCTTCTCCTCGGGAAAGTGGTGGTGGTGATAATACCCCGCTCATACAGTGGTTACTGGAAACCACACCCCTGTGGTGCCTGGCGCACCCACCATTCTGCTTGCTCCTTGGCTCAGCTGTTGGGGTAGGGAAACTACAGCCAGACTCCACAACAGCTCAGGGGAGGCAGAAAGCTCCCTGGTGAAGTCTCCCCTCTTCTGCAGGAGCCTTCCATTAGGGAGCCTGCGGGAAGGAAGTGCCTAGGGAGAGACCAGTGGGGCAAAATGCAAGTTTTCTCTCCAGCTGTCTCTCTCCTTCACAGTCACCCCATAGAGGACGCCCTCTTCCCAGACCCATGGCAACTGCCTCATACATAAGAAATACACTTCGTATGTCTGTCTAGTGATGCTTTACGGGCTTTAATCACAACGTATATTTCTTCACCCCAAACACTGCGGAGAATATATAAAACTACCCTAATTTTAAAGACAGAACCATTGGGATGAAAATGTTAGCATTAAGCCAAGGCCACAAATAATAACTTTGGTCCACTGATTAAAATGTATTTCTATCCCTCTTCGTATACTTTTAAAACGGACATGATTTCCCCCCCCCCCTCAGGATTCTTTTGCATTTTTGTTGAAATCAGCACTCATATATTAAGTATGGTTTATAGATATGCTGTATGGAAAGTGGCACTTCAATTTTGTCCCTTTTTGTACAGGTTACTCTGCTTATTCAATTTGTGATTGAAAATTGCTGTAGAATATTTGGAGAAGAAATCACTTCCCTCTTTGGAGAGGTGTCAGTGAGGTGTGACATTAGAGAGAATACCTCAGGTATTGTGACTAATTGGATTGTTTTCCCGTGAGAAACAGACACGTGTCTGTGAAGGTGGGGGGACAGTGGTTGTCCTGGATCCCACAGCAGCTCCGGTGAAGGGAGCCACTGGCCTGGGTCAGTGGGCCTCGGGCTCCTCCCTTAGAAGGTCTGCTGGTGGGGTTCACGTGGAAAAGACGAGATCCCCAACTTCAGGAACCTGTTAGCACTTGATGGTGTTAATCATTTCTGTAACCAGAACTTTACAAGGAACGCTAATACACATCATAGGACTGGCGTTAAACCTGGAGCAGGAGGCCCGGCGGCCGCAGAAGCAGCCGGGCGTTTTCTCTCTCCCCTTCCTCTGCGTCCCTAGGACACTCGGATGCTGGAGACTCTAAAACCGTTTCTAAGCAACGGCATCCAGACTGTGCAGTCCTGTACCACCAGTGACCTTTGGTCACTTATTCTCTGCCACTGAGCATCGGTTCTGTATCTATAAAATATGGATACCCATACTGCCTAACTTTTATGGTGGTTTTAAAGATTAAATAAATAATGGATATTAAAGAACTCTACCAAAGAGAAGCTGACAGGGTTAGTAAATGGTTGCCCTGAGCGTGAATGCCGTGTATTCACCAGCAAGCCACACTAGAAGGCAGTCTCATTCGGAATCCAGGTGTACTTGGCATTGATTCCTTTATTTTTTTATATCATTTCTTGGTATTATGACAAGTCTCTTTGCTTTGAGGAAATCTTACTTAGGGAAAGCCCATTTCTTCAGGAACTGAGATCAATCTAGTACACCCAATTTTATTTTGTATTCTGCACTGACAAATTGAGAGATTGTGATTAATTAATTGTGATTAAAAATTAAGGATTTCTGCTTAAGTATAGAAATTTGAAAAATGTACATGAAAAGAGAATTAAACTAAGCATCACAGTTTTTGTCTTTTTAGGCAGCATGCACTTGGAGTATTTAACACGGTTATCATGGTTTGATTTCCCGCAGATATCTCTTGCTTACAAATGACTGACTCCTCCTATGACAGCTTGGAAAACGAGCTGAATGAGGATGTTGACGCTCCATGCAGTGACCTGGTGACTACCCTCGGCCAGGGGAGCAGAAGCATGGACTCCGTCCTCACCCTCAGTGACTATGACCCCGACCAGCCCGAGCTGGAAGGTCTTTTAACCCTGAGCGACTTTGACTTAGACAATCCTAAACATGAAGACATTCAAATGGAAGGGCCACTCGAATCCAAGCCGGTGACTGTCCCAGGACTGTATGGAGAGGCCAGCCTGCAGGACCATGGCGAGGCCCCGTCTGGCGCCGCCACACCCAGCTACCTGACCACGGCTGCAGCAGATGCTCCGAAAAGCCCGCGGCGACAGCGGCGCTGCTCCGAGCCCAGCATCGACTATCGAGATGCAAAGCTGTCCTCTTTCCGGGAGTTTTACCAGAAAAAGCTACGCAAGTCCAGCTGTGATGCAATTCTCTCACAGAAAGGTGAGGACCATCTGAAGCAAAACGAACCCCCACAGGTAGAGGGTAAGATGTATTTTAAACAGGCTTTAGTCACAGGCACTGATATCAAGAAAAATGCCTCTAATAAAAGTGCTAAGAAGAAGGGCTTCTTTGGTATGGAAGGAAGTCAGGTGAAGCGCCCCCCGCCCTCAAAGCCAGTGGCCATTTCTGTGGCATCTTGCAGTTACATGTCCTCACATGATTGTCCCAGGAGCCAGCCCTTGGATGCAGACACACCTGCACACGCCCCGTCACACACAGCAGATGCCCCCAAGAGTTCCAAGAGGCACCGGCGCTGCTCAGAAACCAGCATCGACGACCAGCACTCCAAGCTGAGCTATCTCAGGGGGATTTTCTCAAGGAAACACAACAAAACCAGCTTTGAAGTACGCCCCTTGTCTGGAGAGGAGGAGTATCTCCAGCAGCACAAGTCTTTACAATTGGAGGGCCAAAAGCTCATTAACCAGAGCTTGGTCATGGGGATCGAGGTGGGCAAGAGCGGTGCCACCGACCAGAACCCCGAGAAGCTTTTACCCTCAAAATTAAGCACCTGCCCCAGGACAAGCTGTTCTAGCTTGTCCTCCCCAGGCACCTCCCCATCTGGCTCCTCAGTGAGCTCCCAGGATAGTGCTTTCTCTCAGATTTCAGAGCATTCCGTGTTTACACCCAACGAAACGTCCTCCCCAGTAGATTGCACTTTTCAGGCCCCAAGCCAGCAGGGAGAACCGTCCGACTCCAGCAGCTATAGACTCGTTTCTGGAGTGCCTGGTCCCGCCTCTGAGCAGGCCAGCAGCCGCCTGGCTTATATAAAAAAGGACACCTTAGAGCGGCATTCACAGATGCATTCTGTAACCCTTCATCCCAGCACATGGTTAAGAAATGGTATGGCCAGCTTGAAAAACTGGTCCCTCAAAAACAAAGCCAGGGCAGCCAGAGCAGAGGAAAAGAAAATATCTTCTCTGCCAGGGCCCGCAGAGCCCCCTCCCCATGCTTCTGGGGCTCCAGAAGCCAACCCACAGCAAGAGACACAGAAAGACATGCCCCCAAGGGTACCTGCAGGACTTGCAGCTGCGCCTATAGCCCAGCGGGACAGCTCCAATCCCAGCCACGTCTCCGAGCCACGCGGTTGCTCTCCATCCAGCCTAGTGGAAGGCACAGTGGAGCTCTGTCTGAAGTCACAGGAGGAAGAAGAGGGTAGCGGGCCGTGCTCTCCTGGCATCCCGCCGTGTACAATATCCTCGCCCAGCTCTTTGGTTATAGATGTTGAGTCCGGCCCAGACTCAGGGCCTGCACCAGTGTGTGATGTTGAGGACAAACATTCAACCAAAGACATTTTAGCATAAGAAGAACCTGATGTCTAGAAGAACAGGAAGAACAGAAAGTGGCCTAATAACATCAAGACAATATTCATCATGACCCCTTTGTATAAAGTACCTGGAATAGGTGGCATAAAGATAATTATTGCTAATACTTAGTACAATAAAATAATTCTCTTTACTAAGACCATGTGGCAAGAAGTTTTACTACAATTTTAGAGATACTAGCAGAGTTAGAGAAAGTGTCTTCTTTTTTTTTCTTTTTATAAACTTTATTGAATTTATTAGGTAACATTGGTAAATAAAATTATATAGGTTTCAGGTGTACAATTATGTAATACATCATCTGGATATTGTATTGTGTGTTCACCACCCAAAGTCAAGTCTCCTTCCATCACCATTTATCTCCCTTTGCCCTCTCCTGTCACTCCACACCCCCTTTCCATCTGGTAATCACCATACAGTTGTCTGTGTCTATGAGGGTTTTTTGTTGTTTGTTTGTTTTTTTGGGGGGGTGGGGGTACTTAATCCCTTCACCTTTTTCACCCAGCCCACCAACCCCCATAACCTCTCAGAGCTGTCAGTCTCTATGCGTCTGTTTCTATTTTGTTTGTTAGTGAAATCATGTGTACTTGTCTGTCTCTGACTGGCTTATTATTTAGCATAAAAAGGAAGCATGCATTATATCACGTTAGGCTCCTGAGAAGGCCATGGTATCATTAGTGAAGCATGGAGATTACGGGGAGTGGGGAAGGGTGCAGACAAACAATCCACACTCCATGGAATGTGTTCAATAAATAAGCAAGAAAAATGCCACTAATCCAAGTATTGGGAAGAAAAGCACGCCCAGTAATGAAGGAAATCATGTGAAACATTTCCCTTCATCCAAGTCACTGTCCATTTCTGTGACTTCTAGAGTCACATGTCCTCGCAGGATCATTCCAGAAAGTAGCCCATGATGCAGCTAGACTGGGGAAAAGGAGAGTGGCTCAAGAGCCATGAGTATCATGATGCCATTGTTTTGTTGGTTGTATTGCTTGATTCATTGTTCCATTAGCACCGCTTTGCAAAGGCTCCAGTGAACAGCTGGGAAGAGAAAGACGGAAATGTCGCTCATCTCAGTGTTCTTTACAAAGGGACCTGTGCTGGGAGCATGCTCCAGAAACACAGCTTTTCCTGTGAGAAAGTGACCTGAAAGCACTCGTTACCTGAGCGTGGGGGAAACTGCAAAACAGTCTTTTCTCTGTTACATGAATGCTGTTGCCAGCAGGATGAAAGCCGGGCTCCTCTGCCAAGATGGTTTTCTGCAGCCCCGCCTCTTAGAGTAGTCAGCCAGAAAACATTGCTGATAAGTCATCCTTTTTCTGATTATCATTTGGCCATAGAGAGAGCAATTTTGAATTTGCCAGTATATGAAGAGTTGCAGAGTAGAATACCCACCAAAGTGGCTATCGGGGCTTCTCAATCACTGGCTTTGGATTTCCCTACCTCCAGGAGTTTTTACATAATTTTGTCCCAAATGATTCATGGTTCACAGAGAGTGTGTACCCCACCCCATTGGTTCATATCCATGGACACCTCTCTCTTGCCTTAAAGTGACACTGGTACATCTCCTGGATTAACTCCATTGATTACTAGGTCTTGCCAGCCGGTCTGGAGGGATAGAGTCAGGAAAGGATGTGCATCGTCCTTCATTTCAACTTGATACTTATAAGAAGCTGCTTAGAACCCACTGGGTCTCTTTAGTCCACCATCAAATGGACCTTTCTCCCACAAACTAGCTTATTTCAAACTATATTTCTGAGCCACTAGGAAACTTTTATGTTGTGTTCTTTTCCTGTTGTCCTAAATGTTGCATTTTTTCAGTTAATGGGGGAAAAATGTTTTCTGGTGACTCTGGCCAGGTAGTTCCATTGGTTAGAGTGTCGTCCTGATATGCCAAGGTGATGGGTTCAATCCCCAGTTGGGGCACATACAAGAATTAACCAATGAGTGCATAAATAAGTGGAACAACAAATCAATGTTATTGATGTTTCTCTATCTCTCTATCCCTCCCTCCCTCCTCTTTCTCTCTCTCTCTCTCTCTCTCTCTCTCTCTCTCTCTCTCTCTCTCTTTCCCATCCTCTCTCTCTAAAATCACTAAAGTAAATAAAAATAAAATGTAAGATATAACAAGTCTTTTCAGTATTAGCTATTGGTGCTAACTACCTCTGGGGTACATGGCCCTGTTTGCCCTTAGCATTATAATTAGCTTTTATAACTCTGGGTCCAAAAAACTCCTTCATGACACTGGCCATCTCCCTCACAGGTGTGAAGTAGATTCCACTTTGTCCTATAGCTAGACCTCTAAGTGTCCACATGCATTTTTTGCGATATATAAAGGCAACAGGGATCTCCCTTACCCCGAGGGCAAAACTACTGTTGGAACTGCAAGATGTGAATGAAGCTCTTCCAGCTTGGAGTGTCTTTCTGGAAGATATTTCTTCTCTACTTAAGAGAACATTGGTTCTAGCCTTTATATATATATTGATGAGTAGAAAATCACCCACCCAATTTGAAGCATAGAAGGAAATAGATATTGAGGTTCTTAAATAATTATTTCCACGCTTTGTTCCCTTAGATCCTCCTGTAAGACATAATGTAAATAGTTTGTTAATATGGCTGTAAAGTATTATATTGTAAGACTTGAAGAACGTCATTTTATTATACTCTGTTAATCTATAATATATTAGACTCATGATTTATCTAAAATGTTTTGAGTTTGTATAATATATCTTGACAAATTTTACTATCCTGTTATGTAATAAATGTGTATTTTTGTACTTGCAGAAACTGCTGCTAACTTTTAAAGTTGTTTGATTTTCAAGGCACTGATAATGGATATGTATGAAGTCCATGCTGTCTATTAAATAAAATACCATTCTCCAATGTTAACAATCTCCCCAGAGCAATGTTCCCTTTGTAGAATTGTTCTAGTTAGCCCAATTTCTACTTACCATTGGAAATTTCATAAAATGCTATTCATGTAGAATTGAACTTTGAGCTCTTAGTCATAGGCCATGGTTAGTCTTTCCAGAGGGGGAAAATAAAGCTTTTCTATTTTTCTAATCTTACCATTTACCAAACAAGTCATGCTTTAAGCGCAGTCTTCATTTGTTTAAGCATTATGTTTTCCTTGTGCTCCTGGAATGTCCTTATTCTCATATCAAAAGAACCATCAACTCAGTTTAATGGATGGTATGATATTTTCTTACCTGAATTTAAATCATAATTGACCAGATTGACCAAGTTGCTCCCAGACACTCAGGACCTGAGTACTGCTGAGGTCATATGAACATTATTACTGGTTCCTCAGGACTGCTGCATCTTTACTTGTCAGAGTTCATTGGGGTTCACTCTGTGTAAGTTTAACCACCATTTCAAAGAGATGCAAGAAAAATGTAATTAGTACAGAAAAATTATTTGTATAACAGCACCGAAGACCGCACCCCACTGTCAGAAATGCCACTGATGAGGTGCAGGCAGTGTGCACATACACTGATGTTAATTTCCCCCTAACTGTTATAGAAATACAAAGATTACTGTAAAAAGGGAGCCTTGATGTACTAAAAACATTGGATTCAAGAAATTTTCCCTCATTGTGTTTTTCTACTTTTCATGGCATGCCATTGAGTTGAAAAGATCTAATGTTTCCTGGAACCAATGACATATTTCGCTTGTTGGGAAAAAAAACTCTAAGTACTTAAGCCAAATTGTGGTAGTAAGTGTTGAACTTATCTTTTCCTACCTGGTCATGTTTTAATGACTTAAGAGAAAGTCTTTGCAAACTGCTTATTTCAATACTCAGGAAAAAACTGAATAATAAAAGTTGAGTAAAATGTTAACTTTAACATCTATTTTGGTTATGGGGATATCTTGTAAGCTAAGTTTTCTGCTGAAAGAAAGAATACTGCTGCCCTGGCCAGTTTTTCTCAGTGGTTAGCGCAACAGCCCTCAGACCCAAGGCTCACAGGTTCAATTCCCCACCCCAGTCAAGGTGCGAGAGGAGGCAACCAATCAGTGTGTCTCTCCCCCTCCTCATCCTCCCTTCCACTCTCTCCAAGAGGCCAATGGAAAAACTATCCTTGGACGAGGGTAAAACAAAAAGAGAATACCACTGAATTCTGTGTGCTATCTACCCCAAGTATGAGTCCTCTGTTTCAGAGCCACCTGTGCATATAAATCCTTCCTTTGCATTGCCTTTGTTTTAAACACAGTGACCTCCTTGAGCTTCAGGTCTGCATCTGTGTGGTGGAATTAGAAGATGGCTCTGAAGTGTAGTTTGGAAATTTTTGTTTTGAAATCCCAAAAAAAGATACACAGAGGATGATATTAGATGTATAGTGTTACTTAATTTGTACAGTGTTATTGCTCAGCGGCAGAGCACGCATACAATTTTTAGATAGTCCAATGTTGTTTCTAACCTACTTAATTTGTTAAGGCAAAGTAACTAATTTTCTGGAGTTCGATATCACATGGCAATGTATGGTGCAGATTTGGAGGACACTAAGGTTTAAATGCTAATTGTTTTCATATAGGTTTTATTTTACATTACAGTAATTTGGAATTAAATTAAGCACTTCTCCTTGCAGCCTCTTGATCTACTATGAGGAGTGAGTAAATTGGCTAAAAAACAGTATTTGTGCTAAGCAAAATAAGCCAGTCAGAGAGACAAGTATCACATGATCTCACTCATATGTAGAATCTAAAGAACAAAATAAACTAATGAACAAAATAGATCCAGAGACATAGAAGCGTGGGACAGACTGATGAATTTTCAGAGGAAAGGCAGAGGTGGGTGGGTGGGAAGAAATTAACCAAAGAACTTGTATGCATATATGCATAACCCATGAACACAGACAATAGTGTGGTGAAGCCCTGACGTGATGGGATACGGGCCTAGAAGGGGCCAATGGGGGGAAAAGGGGGACATCTCTAATACTTTCAACAATAAAGATTTTTAAAAATCCAAAACAAAACCAAACAAAAAAACACCTGTATTTGTGAGGTAGGCCTATTACTCTTCAGTAAATAAAATGGACGCTATAAAGGAATATTAAGTTAGGGTTTTTCAAAATGCTGACACACCGAGCTCAAAAGGTTCACCATCACTGCTTTAAGCTATTACAGTACAATAAGGGACCCTTTCGTTCACCTTTGAGAATTCAGTGCCAAAACTCATGTAAACAAACCAGTGATGCTCCAAAAAGGAGCAGGATGATAACCCAAACATTTGATTCTTAATTTATAAAATATTATCATGAAACTTCATAGATTAAATTAATAGTAATAAAGGATACCTATAAGCAGTTTTTCTCTTTGAGTCATAGTAATGAATGTAACATAAAAATAGAAACTGTAGAAATAAGGTAAAGTGAGTTAAACTGGTTTTTCTACCTCACTTCTTTCTTAGATTCAGGTCAGAAGACATTTAAAAGGAGAAGATCTATCATCAATTGGGCCTTTTGGCAGGGTTCTGGCACTCACCTGGATAACTTGCCCATGTCCCCAACCTCTCCTATGACAGGGCAGCTCTTTGGAGTGTCTCTGCCAAATATCTGTGAGAATGACAATCTGCCCAAACCTATCTTGGTAAGTCTCACTCTGGCCTGGAACACCAATGGGAAGGGAGGTTTGGGGAAGGAGAGAGCTCTGAGAGGCAAATCTATGCCCAAATGGAAATATAGATACCCATGGCTTTGGCTGAGAATATTTATTATTATTACTTCAAAGAATAAAAATCTGATTAAGCTGTTAACAGAATCATAAGTTAGACACAATAGAAAGAGATCATCTAATCTACATGTCTTAGAAAAGAGCCATATAAACTGCTCAGGTAGATTAGAATTTGCTTGGTAGAGAATTTGCATTATCCCTCACATTTCTCTCACTTCCTTTCTTGAATTCTGTATTGTTCTGAAAATCTCCTTTAATCCCTTTAGCAGTAGAGACTACTCAATCATATGCTCTTTAAAAATCTTACATGTGTTTTATTTGTATTTCAAGTATTTATGTATAAAAATACATCCTCTGGCATTTGGTTATTTTTCATCTGATTCGAGTGGATTAGGTGAAAACTATTGCATTTGTCTTATCTCCAAATGACCATTGTTAAGCAACATTTATTGAGTATCTAGTGTCCTCTAAGTACTCTAATAGATGTACGCATTTTATAGTATACTAGTGGCCTGGTGCACAAAATTCGTGCACAGAGGGGTATCCCTCAGCCCAGCCTGGACCCTCTCCAATATGGGACCCCTGTGGGATCGGGCCTAAACCAGCATTCGGACATCCCTCTCGCAATCCGGGACTGCTGGCTCCTAACCGCTCACCTGCCTGCCTGCCTGATCGCCCCTAACCACTCTGCTGCTGGCCTGATCAACCACACTTGCCCGCCCCTGCCAGAATGATTGCCCCCAACTGATCCCCCTGCCGACCTGATCACCCCCAACTGAGCCCCAGCTACCTATTCCCCCTATCTGCCCCCCCACTGGCCTGCTCGCCCCCAATTGTCCTCCCCCACCAGCCTGCTTTCCCCCAAATGCCCTCCCCTGCTGGCCTGATTGCCCCTAACTGCCTCTGCCTCGGCCCCGCCACCATGACTTTGTCTGGAAGTTCGTCCGGAAGTTCTCCTGGAAGGTCTCCTGGATAATTACCATATTACCCTTTGATTAGTATGGATTGCGCATCTGCAAGTACCAGACACTAGCCTTACTACTCTATCAATTCCCCCTGCACAACAGAATTTGGGGGTAGTCATCATCATCATCCCTACCTTACAAATTTATTTTAAAGCCAAAAGTTTATCCTAGATCACACAGTAAATATGTGCTATAATTAGGTTTCAAATCCAATGGGTTGCTTGTCTCCAAAACCCATTCTGTTCCTGCCGTGAAGGCAGAGGACATACAGCTTAAAAGAAACCAAAATGAAATATGGCCAGAATGGACTGGGATGGAGAAAGCCTCCTGGGGGGGAAGAAGGAAGTGAATACAGGAAGTAGAATGAAGTATGGAGATGCATTAAAAGAAAGACAAGCAAGTGGAGAATGAATTTGACAATAATATTTCCATATTTGGGGAAAAGAGTTTGTATTGGAGAGTAATGGGGAGAGAGTAGTGAGATAGAAGAGACCAGGTGACAGAGACCTTGAAGCAAAGAAATCTGAGTTTAAAGTGGCCATTGGTTCATTGAAACAAGACAGTCTCCTTAAAGCAAGTGTTTGAGGTAAAATGGTTTTTAGATGTTGAATAAAGAGAACAATAGAGATTTAGAGATACCAAAAAATAAGTTGACTAATTCCTCTAGCAGTCCATCCAGCCAGATCCCCAGAGCCGTCCCCTCGTCCACCCTCGCCTCTGGCAGAGAGAGATCGCTGGTATGTGTAAAGTGCCTGTTTCCCCTTTGCTTCCCCATAGGATATTCTTGTTTTCCTTAATCAAAACGGACCCCTCACAAATGGCATCTTCAGACAGTGCGCCAGTGTGAAATTGTGCAAAGAGCTGAAGGAGAAGCTGGACGCGGGAGCAGACGTGCCCCTGGACACTGAATCCATTTTCGTGATAGCGTCTGTTCTGAAGGTAGGAGTTCTCCCTCCCTCCATCACCCCACAGTGCACCTCTGGAGGAACAACTGGTTCCTTTCATTTTGACATCATTCCCTTCTGCAAAGAACCATCATAGATTAGAACCTAAAAAGTGTTAAAAAAAAAATTCACAAAGTGAAGATTGTCCTTTAGAAGCCACGGCCCATGAATGGCTTGGCATGTCATGTCAGATGTACTTTTTAAGTTTTTCTATCCCTCACCACTCTTCTCATCATGACTTCTGCTCCCTCATGCAAAAAATTATATGTAAATTAAGTTAAATTTAAAATACTCAAAGCACATAGAGCACATTTACCAAAACAAACATCCTAGCTATGATGACTTCCTCACAATCTCACTACCTTGAGATGCTGTAACTTTGATCCAACAGACCTTTGAGGGAAAGTTCATTTTTAGCCCTGCAGGAATCTCATCTCCGATGAGCCTGGCAGTCCTGCTGGTGACCAGGGCTCTGGCTGGGGAAAGCAGGAGACTCAGCTGAGTGCTGGGAGGCGGTTATTGTAATTCAGGACCAGCTCTCATAACCTTTCTCAGCTGCGATGGCGGTTGTACTTCATAACTTGTTATTCCAGCTGTGGAGAGTTCATTGAGATGTTACGACCTATTATCTTTCAAGTGTAGGTTTAAGATTTAATGATGCTTTTCTTCAAGACAGATCATAAGTATGTGTTCCACTGAGATTGAAAAAGAGTGCCATTGTCATGTCCCACTTAGAAATAACAGATTTTGCCTCTTTGAATCTGACTTTTAAAGTAGGTGCAGCAACTAAAATTAGCTTGGAATTATGAAAATTCAATACCTTTACCCAAAAAGAGGTAACTTTTGTCAAGACACATCTGAGTCACAAGTATCCAGGTACATTTCTACTGGAAGATGTAATAGAACAGAGAAACATAGTATAATAGAATGGCAAGAATCAGTCCTCTTCCTGCTTATTCGCCACTCTTTAAAAAAAATTGTATTGTGATAGGAGACATGACTACAAAGAGGTTTTTAAAATTACCTTGGAATCTCAATTATACTTAGTTGGCCTTCCCTTGTCCCTCACTAATATTAGTCCGTATGCAAATAGCAACAGCTCAGTAATAACCACCACTCTGTGTGGGACTGTGCTTGGCATTGAAGTGTACGAGTAGAGAGTGAGGGTCCGCCCCTGCCCTGGAGGACTCATGAGCTACTGGGGGAGAGACACACGTAATCAGCTAACTATAACAGTGAGGTGTCACAGCCTTCATATCAGTAATATAAGCATGACATGTAAGTAACAAGTTGCGTTGTCTTTTGTAAAGTTGCTAATTTGGTTTTCCAGCAATATTTAAATTGCTCAATTGCATCTTTCACCTCTTTCCATGAACTTGCAGAATGATAGCCAATCGTGGGTACAGTGCTTAGACGTGAAACTGAGTTTTCTCTACCTAAAGTTTACTGAGGTAGAGATCAGACTTTGCAAGCTTAGCTTTGTGAATGCCATGCCAAAGCAACAGAGAGAGTTGGCTTAAGACAGAAATGAACATAGGACCAGAACCAAATTTAGTTTATTTTTAAGCTTTTTATAAACAAAGGCCAAACAAAAACATCCTTGGCCATAAGTATATGCACTATGATCTGGTCTCACCACACCAGTCCCACCAATGGTACAGCAGAACAGAGTCTGGAAGGCCAGAGAGGAGAGTGTGCTGGGCACGTGTTAATCAGTGTACACCAGGCACAGGGTGCGTCCCCAGGCTGCCAGAGCCCAGCCACTGCCTGGAATGCTGTTTCTCCCCAAGTAGTGAGAGTCCTTCCATGGGGAATAGAAGGGAGAAACTCTATCTCTAGATGGGAATTGCTCAGCAATTCCGCTGGAATATACCGTTTGAAAGTAGCAGGGACTCTGTTTTCTTCACTGCTCTGTCCCTAGTACCTGGTACATATGAGTAAAGATGTATAGAATGATTGCATGCTGATTACATTAGGAGAGGGGAAAGGGGGATTTAGGATGACTTGCCAGGCCCTGTCACATACTAGTTTGCTAAAATGTAAACAAACAGGCGCTTTCAGCCCAAAGAGGTTGTCCTGTATCTTTCCCGTTACAATCCAGACTCCGGTTGCTCCTCTGGTTTTTGCTAGAAAAAAAGTCAAAGCATGTATTTCTACATGTGCACATTAGTGGAGAGTTGGCACCAAGAACTGTGTATTCCAAAGAAGACAGGACCTATCTCTTTTCAACAAAATGTTTTATAATCACTCCAGTACATGTTTAGCATGAACTAATGATTTAAAATATTTGCTTTTCCCTCTCTCTCAGGATTTTCTACGACATATTCCCAGAAGTGTTTTCTCATCAGATCTCTATGACCAATGGGTCTGTGTAATGGATCAAGGAAATGATGAAGAGAGAATAAATACAATTCAAAGGTAACTATTCTAATTTGGTCACATCTCAAAAATACTTTTTAAAAAACATATGTTTTATAAGCTCATCTCGTGAAGTGATGTTATCCATGGGGACCAGTTAAAAACAGATTTACGCTAGACGCTGTCATTGTTATGATTGTTCTCTCCCTAATCTTAGTAACATGGCACACTTGACCCTTGTACACCTTCTATATGTCCAAATCTGAGAGGCGTTGACAAAAGCCTACTATAAACCCAATTTATGATCTTAATTTTGGTAAATATTTAACCAGACAACCCGTTATATATCTCATTCGCCAACTGAATTCACACAGAGAAAATTTCCTCCCACAAGGGACTCACAGTCTGGTAGAGTTCACAGGTAAAGCCAGAATTACAATTGCAATTCAGTATAGTCTGTGCTATAGAAGAGATACGTGGAGGAGGGCATTGTGGGAGCACTGCAGAGAGGCAGGTGGCTCTGGAAAAACATCAAGGAAAAGGGGAGTTGCACAGATGCAGTCTGATCACAAGGAGTGCATCGTCTGTACTCAGGCAAAGGAAGCTGCTGGCAGAACTCACCACCACCACCCCCCACCCCCTCCATATTCCCTGCATTATAAGGGAGCAAGAAAGAAGCGTCCATCAAAAAAGCAATACTTCCAGTTCTTTGAAAATCCAAAATCCCAATACGATTTTCTGCATATGCTTCTTGAATACAGTTTTTTTCTCGAACAATTTTAAAATAGAAGTTATTCTCTACATCCTGCTGTTGATAGACATCCCTTGTCTGGAGAAAAACATGGTACCACTGTTGGAGACAGAAAGCGAAACCTTGTCACAAAATACTCTCTGCTTCCCTGATGGTTTGGTGGAAACCATCCAGAGATAGTGAAGATGAGATTCTGTGCTTATGGCTCATTGTCTAAAACTTTACACCTTACTGTTAAGGATGATTTCCTTAAAAAAAAGGTAACACTATGAGTCTCATACAAATATAAAATGAACACGTGTAAAAGATTTCATTTAAATCATTAATTAATGAGAGAACTGATAAGATATTGCAACCAGTTCAAAGGAGATTTCAAACTACCACAACTTATGTAGTTGAGTCAGAAAAGAATTTATAAATAGATACAAAACTGGCTTCCTCTACTGAGGCATTGAGGGGTAGTGAGAGAGCACAAATAAATCATTTATCTCTTGACAAGGCAGAATTTTTGATTCTATGAACAAGTCTTAGGTGCACCAGTAACTGTCATCAATAACTTAGAGTTTGTAGGATTAACTCACAGGCTTAAGGCCCCCATAAAACCAGGTAACCCAAGGCGTGTACTAGACAGTGTCTCGCTTTCCATTGAGCACACTCAGTAACCTTTTGGTCTGTTTCAATATCTTTCATCATTTGTCCCTATAAACTACTCTCATTGTGAGTTCATTGTACTGAAGAAATGCCTCTGTTGTTTTTGCAACAGGAATCAGACTAATTTTCTCCTCTTGGTTGCAGATTCTGTTTTAAAAAGGCATCAACCTTGATATCAACATATAAGTTTTCTGGATGGTAGTAAATATCATTTTCAGTGAATGATAATTTAAAAACCTCTTATCATTTGCAAAAGGAGAATAGTAGGAAATAGACTATCATAAGCTTGACTTACATGTGAAAGTGATACCAGTGAGATGAGACTCGGGACAGATTGACTTTGGAAGCTAGTGGAGCAGACCCCAAGCTCTCAGAATGCACTAGGCAGCCTAATAGCTCAAGTCTGGGCTCCCACCAAGAGATACACTTGGGAACAAAGGAGCACTTTAAGTTGAATGGTTGTTGAGTTTCATCAGAAAGATTTTGTGGGGTTTTGGTGGAGAATATTCTGAAATGTTACAGGATTAAACTAAAATATATTAGTTTCAGGTAAATTTTTGGGGAGCCATTTTTGTGCAATCTTTTACATTTTCATTGAATTGTGAGACAGTGTACAAAACAAATAGCCAAATCCCCAGGCTTGTTTTCTCTCCTCCTGTACAGGCAGTGCTCACTTTGCATAGTACCATGTTAACTGAAACTCCTGCAGATCTGGACTGTTTTGCTTTGCATGAGGAATTCATGGAAAGCAGGGTTGCCTGTTTATACAAATAGTATATGAAATGTCTTGCTTAAAGAGTGCATTTGTTTTCTGTCTTCAGGCTGTTGGACCAGCTTCCGAGAGCCAATATTGTTCTTCTAAGGTACCTTTTTGGGGTACTACACAATATTGAGCAACACTCCTCATCCAATCAGATGAACGCATTTAATTTAGCGGTGTGTATCGCTCCGAGCATTCTTTGGTCTTCTACTACCTACAGCCCAGAATTAGAAGGCGAATTTACAAAAAAGGTAATGAAGTTTTTCATTTTTATGCCCTGGGAGACTGAGTCCCCATTTTGAACCCAAAATTCAGGGTATTCATTCTGAAAGACAGTTTCTTAAAAGAACATACACTTGGGTTCATTCATTGTTTTATCCTATCCTGGTAGACTATAGAAAAGTGGTTTCTGAAGCAGAAAAGTGCTAGCAGTTGGGTTAGTTCTCTTTTCCCTTGAAAGAGGCAAAAAACTGTGACTGACTTCAACCACAGAATGATAAGCAGTTGATTTGAGAAAACAAACAAGAACTTTGAAGTTAGACAAGCCAGGGTTCAAGTCTCAGCCCCACACTTGCCGGAAGTACACTCCTGGGCAAAATTAGTTACACTGATCCAGCTTCTCCTCGGGAAAGTGGTGGTGGTGGTAATACCCGGCTCATACAGTGGTTACTGGAAACCACACCCCTGTGGTGCCTGGCGCACCCACCATTCTGCTTGCTCCTTGGCTCAGCTGTTGGGGCAGGGAAACTACAGCCAGACTCCACAACAGCTCAGGGGAGGCAGAAAGCTCCCTGGTGAAGTCTCCCCTCTTCTGCAGGAGCCTTCCATTAGGGAGCCTGCGGGAAGGAAGTGCCTAGGGAGAGACCAGTGGGGCAAAATGCAAGTTTTCTCTCCAGCTGTCTCTCTCCTTCACAGTCAACCCATAGAGGACGCCCTCTTCCCAGACCCAAGACAACTGCCTCATACATAAGAAATACACTTCGTATGTCTGTCTAGTGATGCTTTACGGGCTTTAATCACAACGTATATTTCTTCACCCCAAACACTGCGGAGAATATATAAAACTACCCTAATTTTAAAGACAGAACCATTGGGATGAAAATGTTAGCATTAAGCCAAGGCCACAAATAATAACTTTAGTGCACTGATTAAAATGTATTTCTATCCCTAAATTACTATGGGAAACTCTTCGTATACTTTTAAAACAGACATGATTTTATTTCCCCTCGGGATTCTTTTGCATTTTTGTTGAAATCAGCACTCATATATTAAGTATGGTTTATAGATATGCTGTATGGAAAGTGGCACTTCAATTTTGTCCCTTTTTGTACAGGTTACCCTGCTTATTCAATTTGTGATTGAAAATTGCTGTAGAATATTTGGAGAAGAAATCACTTCCCTCTTTGGAGAGGTGTCAGTGAGGTGTGACATTAGAGAGAATGCCTCAGGTATTGTGACTAATTGGATTGTTTTCCTGTGAGAAACAGACACTTGTCTGTGAAGGTGGGGGGACAGTGGTTGTCCTGGATCCCACAGCAGCTCCGGTGAAGGGAGCCACTGGCCTGGGTCAGTGGGCCTCGGGCTCCTCCCTTAGAAGGCCTGCTGGTGGGGTTCACGTGGAAAAGACGAGATCCCCAACTTCAGGAACCTGTTAGCACTTGATGGTGTTAATCGTTTCTGTAACCAGAACTTTACAAGGAACGCTAATACACATCATAGGCCTGGCGTTAAACCTGGAGCAGGAGGCCCGGCGGCCGCAGAAGCAGCCGGGCGTTTTCTCTCTCCCCTTCCTCTGCGTCCCTAGGACACTCGGATGCTGGAGACTCTAAAACCGTTTCTAAGCAACGGCATCCAGACTGTGCAGTCCTGTACCACCAGTGACCTTTGGTCACTTATTCTCTGCCACTGAGCATCGGTTCTGTATCTATAAAATATGGATACCCATGATGCCTAACTTTTATGGTGGTTTTAAAGATTAAATAAATAATGGATATTAAAGAACTCTACCAAAGAGAAACTGACAGGGTTAGTAAATGGTTGCCCTGAGAGTGAATTCCGTGTATTCACCAGCAAGCCACGCAAGAAGGCAGTCTCATTCGGAATTCAGGTGCACTTGGCATTGATTCCTTTATTTTTTTTGTATCATTTCTCGGAATTATGACAAGTCTCTTTGCTTTGAGGAAATCTTACTTAGGGAAAGCCCATTTTTTTAGGAACTGAGATAAATCTAGTACACCCAATTTTATTTTGTATTCTGCACTGACAAATTGAGAGATTGTGATTAATTAATTGTGATTAAAAATTAAGGACTTTTCCTTAAGTATAGAAATTTGAAAAATCTACATGAAAAGAGAATTAAACTAAGCATCACAGTTTTTGTCTTTTTAGGCAGCATGCACTTGGAGTATTTAACACGGTTATCATGGTTTGATTTCCCGCAGATATCTCTTGCTTACAAATGACCGACGCCTCCTATGACGGCTTGGAAAACGAGCTGAATGAGGATGTTGACGCTCCATGCAGTGACCTGGTGACTACCCTCGGCCAGGGTAGCAGAAGCATGGACTCAGTCCTCACCCTCAGTGACTGTGACCCCGACCAGCCCGAGCTGGAAGGTCTTTTAACCCTGAGCGACTTTGACTTAGACAATCCTAAACATGAAGACATTCAAATGGAAGGGCCTCTCGAATCCAAGCCGGTGACTGTCCCAGGACTGTACGGAGAGGCCAGCCTGCAGGACCATGGCGGGGCCCCGTCTGGCGCCGCCACACCCAGCTACCTGACCACGGCTGCAGCAGATGCTCCGAAAAGCCCGCGGCGACAGCGGCGCTGCTCCGAGCCCAGCATCGACTATCAAGATACAAAGCTGTCCTCTTTCCGGGAGTTTTACCAGAAAAAGCTACGCAAGTCCAGCTGTGATGCAATTCTCTCACAGAAAGGTGAGGACCATCTGAAGCAAAGGGAACCCCCACAGGAGGAGGGTAAGATGTATTTTAAACAGGCTCTAGTAACAGGCACTGACATCAAGAAAAATGCCTCTAATAAAAGTGCTAAGAAGAAGGGCTTCTTTGGTATGCAAGGAAGTCAGGTGAAGTGCCCCCCGCCCTCAAAGCCAGTGGCCATTTCTGTGGCATCTTGCAATTACATGTCCTCACATGATTGTCCCAGGAGCCAGCCCTTGGATGCAGACACACCTGGACACGCCCCGCCACACACAGCAGATGCCCCCAAGAGTTCCAAGAGGCACCGGCGCTGCTCAGAAACCAGCATCGACGACCAGCGCTCTAAGCTGAGCTATCTCAGGGGGATTTTCTCAAGGAAACACAACAAAACCAGCTTTGAAGTACGCCCCTTGTCTGGAGGGGAGTATCTCCAGCAGCACAAGTCTTTACAATTGGAGGGCCAAAAGCTCATTAACCAGAGCTTGGTCATGGGGATCGAGGTGGGCAAGAGCGGTGCCACCGACCAGAACCCCGAGAAGCTTTTACCCTCAAAATTAAGCACCTGCCCCAGGACAAGCTGTTCTAGCTTGTCCTCCCCAGGCACCTCCCCATCTGGCTCCTCAGTGAGCTCCCAGGATAGTGCTTTCTCTCAGATTTCAGAGCATTCCGTGTTTACACCCAACGAAACGTCCTCCCCAGTAGATTGCACTTTTCAGGCCCCAAGCCAGCAGGGAGAACCGTCCGACTCCAGCAGCACCAGACTCCTTTCTGGAGTGCCTGGTCCCGCCTCTGAGCAGGCCAGCAGCCGCCTGGCTTATTCAAATAAGGACACCTTAGAGCGGCATTCACAGATGCATTCTGTAACCCTTCATCCCAGCACATGGCTAAGAAATGGTATGGCCAGCTTGAAAAACTGGTCCCTCAAAAACAAAGCCAGGGCAGCCAAGGCAGAGGAAAAGAAAATATCTTCTCTGCCAGGGCCCGCAGAGCCCCCTCCCCATGCTTCTGGGGCTCCAGAAGCCAACCCACAGCAAGAGACACAGAAAGACATGCCCCCGACGGTACCTGCAGGACTTGCAGCTGCGCCTACAGCCCAGCGGGACAGCTCCGATCCCAGCCACGTCTCCGAGCCACGCCGTAGCTCTCCACCCAGCCTAGTGGAAGGCACAGTGGAGCTCTGTCTGAAGTCACAGGAGGAAGAAGAGAGTAGCGGGCCGTGCTCTCCTGGCACCCCGCCGTGTGCAATATCCTCGCCAAGCTCTTTGGTTATAGATGATGAGTCCGGCCCAGACTCAGGGCCTGCACCAGTGTGTGATGTTGAGGACAAACATTCAACCAAAGACATTTTACCACAAGAAGAACCTGATGTCTAGAAGAACAGGAAGAACAGAAAATGGCCTAATAACATCAAGACAATATTCATTATGACCCCTTTGTGTAAAGTACCTGGAATAGGTGGCATAAAGATAATTATTGCTAATACTTAGTACAATAAAATAATTCTCTTTACTAAGACCATGTGGCAAGAAGTTTTACTACAATTTTAGAGATACTAGCAGAGTTAGAGAAAGTGTCTTCTTTTTTTTTCGTTTTATAAACTTTATTGAATTTATTAGGTAACATTGGTAAATAAAAGTATATAGGTTTCAGGTGTACAATTATATAATACATCATCAGGATATTGTATTGTGTGTTCACCACCCAAAGTCAAGTCTCCTTCCATCACCATTTATCTCCCTTTGCCCTCTCCTGTGACTCCACACCCCCTTTCCATCTGGTAATCACCATACAGTTGTCTGTGTCTATGAGGGTTTTTTGTTGTTTGTTTGTTTTTTTGGGGGGGTGGGGGTACTTAATCCCTTCACCTTTTTCACCCAGCCCACCAACCCCCATAACCTCTCAGAGCTATCAGTCTCTATGCGTCTGTTTCCATTTTGTTTGTTAGTGAAATCATGTATACTTGTCTGTCTCTGACTGGCTTATTATTTAGCATAAAAAGGAAGCATGCATTATATCACGTTAGGCTCCTGAGAAGGCCATGGTATCATTAGTGAAGCATGGAGATTACGGCGAGTGGGGAAGGGAGCAGACAAACAATCCACACTCCATGGAATGTGTTCAATAAATAAGCAAGAAAAATGCCACTAATCCAAGTATTGGGAAGAAAAGCACGCCCAGTAATGAAGGAAATCATGTGAAACATTTCCCTTCATCCAAGTCACTGTCCATTTCTGTGACTTCTAGAGTCACATGTCCTCGCAGGATCACTCCAGAAAGTAGCCCATGATGCAGCTAGACTGGGGAAAAGGAGAGTGGCTCAAGAGCCATGAGTATCATGATGCCATTTTTTTGTTGGTTGTGTTGCTTGATTCATTGTTCCATTAGCACCGCTTTGCAAAGGCTCCAGTGAACAGCTGGGAAGAGAAAGACGGAAATGTTGCTCATCTCAGTGTTCTTTACAAAGGGACCTGTGCTGGGAACATTCTCCAGAAACACAGCTTTTCCTGTGAGAAAGTGACCTGAAAGCACTGGTTACCTGAGCGTGGGGGAAACTGCAAAACAGTCTTTTCTCTGTTACACGAATGCTTTTGCCAGCAGGATGAAAGCCGGGCTCCTCTGCCAAGATGGTTTTCTGCAGCCCCGCCTCTTAGAGTAGTCAGCCAGAAAACATTGCTGATAAGTCATCCTTTTTCTGATTATCATTTGGCCATAGAGAGAGCAATTTTGAATTTGCTAACTTATGAAGAGTTGCAGAATAGAATACCCACCAAAGTGACTATCGGGCCTTCTCAATCACTGGCTTTGGATTTCCCTACCTCCAGGAGTTTTTACATACTTTTGTCCCAAATGACTCATGGTTCACAGAGAGTGTATACCCCACCCCATTGGTTTATATCCATGGACACCTCTCTCTTGCCTTAAAGTGACACTGGTACATCTCCTGGATTAACTCCATTGATTATTAGGCCTGCCAGCCTGTCTGGAGGGATAGAGTCAGGAAAGGATGTGCATCGTCCTTCATTTCAACTTGATACTTATAAGAAGCTGCTTAGAACCCACTGGGACTCTTTAGTCCACCATCAAATGGACCTTTCTCCCACAAACTAGCTTATTTCAAACTATATTTCTGAGCCACTAGGAAACTTTTATGTTGTGTTCTTTTCCTGTTGTCCTAAATGTTGCATTTTTTTAGTTAAAGGGGGAAAAATGTTTTCTGGTGACTCTGGCCAGGTAGTTCCATTGGTTAGAGTGTCGTCCTGATATGCCAAGGTGGTGGGTTCAATCCCCAGTTGGGGCACATACAAGAATTAACCAATGAGTGCATAAATAAGTGGAACAACAAATCAATGTTATTGATGTTTCTCTATCTCTCTATCCCTCCCTCCCTCCTCTTTCTCTCTCTCTCTCTCTCTCTCTCTCTCTCTCTCTCTCTCTCTCTCTTTCCCATCCTCTCTCTCTAAAATCACTAAAGTAAATAAAAATAAAATGTAAGATATAACAAGTCTTTTCAGTATTAGCTATTGGTGCTAACTACCTCTGGGGTACATGGCCCTGTTTGCCCTTAGCATTATAATTAGCTTTTATAACTCTGGGTCCAAAAAACTCCTTCATGACACTGGCCATCTCCCTCACAGGTGTGAAGTAGATTCCACTTTGTCCTATAGCTAGACCTCTAAGTGTCCACATGCATTTTTTGCGATATATAAAGGCAACAGGGATCTCCTTTACCCCGAGGGCAAAACTACTGTTGGAACTGCAAGATGTGAATGAAGCTCTTCCAGCTTGGAGTGTCTTTCTGGAAGACATTTCTTCTCTACTTAAGAGAACATTGGTTCTAGCCTTTATATATATATTGATGAGTAGAAAATCACCCACCCAATTTGAAGCATAGAAGGAAATAGATATTGAGGTTCTTAAATAATTATTTCCACTCTTTGTTCCCTTAGATCCTCCTGTAAGACATAATGTAAATAGTTTGTTAATATGGCTGTAAAGTATTATATTGTAAGATTTGAAGAACGTCATTTTATTATACTCTGTTAATCTATAATATATTAGAATCATGCTTTATCTAAAATGTTTTGAGTTTGTATAATATATCTTGACAAATTTTACTATCCTGTTATGTAATAAATGTGTATTTTTGTACTTGCAGAAACTGCTGCTAACTTTTAAAGTTGTTTGATTTTCAAGGCACTGATAATGGATATGTATGAAGTCCATGCTGTCTATTAAATAAAATACCATTCTCCAATGTTAACAATCTCCCCAGAGCAATGTTCCCTTTGTAGAATTGTTCTAGTTAGCCCAATTTCTACTTACCATTGGAAATTTCATAAAATGCTATTCATGTAGAATTGAACTTTGAGCTCTTAGTCATAGGCCATGGTTAGTCTTTCCAGAGGGGGAAAATAAAGCTTTTCTATTTTTCTAATCTTACCATTTACCAAACAAGTCATGCTTTAAGCGCAGTCTTCATTTGTTTAAGCATTATGTTTTCCTTGTGCTCCTGGAATGTCCTTATTCTCATATCAAAAGAACCATCAACTCAGTTTAATGGATGGTATGATATTTTCTTACCTGAATTTAAATCATAATTGACCAGATTGACCAAGTTGCTCCCAGACACTCAGGACCTGAGTACTGCTGAGGTCATATAAACATTATTACTGGTTCCTCAGGACTGCTGCATCTTTACTTGTCAGAGTTCATTGGGGTTCACTCTGTGTAACTTTAACCACCATTTCAAAGAGAGGCAAGAAAAATGTAATTAGTACAGAAAAATTATTTGTATAACAGCACCGAAGACCGCACCCCACTGTCAGAAATGCCACTGATGAGGTGCAGGCAGTGTGCACATACACTGATGTTAATTTCCCCCTAACTGTTATAGAAATACAAAGATTACTGTAAAAAGGGAGCCTTGATGTACTAAAAACATTGGATTCAAGAAATTTTCTCTCATTGTGTTTTTCTACTTTTCATGGCATGCCATTGAGTTGAAAAGATCTAATGTTTCCTGGAACCAATGACATATTTCGCTTGTTGGGAAAAAAAACTCTAAGTACAGTGTGTATCTTAAGCCAAATTGTGGTAGTAAGTGTTGAACTTATCTTTTCCTACCTGGTCATGTTTTAATGACTTAAGAGAAAGTCTTTGCAAACTGCTTATTTCAGTACTAAGGAAAAAACTGAATAATAAAAGTTGAGTAAAATGTTAACTTTAACATCTATTCTGGTTATGGGGATATCTTGTAAGCTAAGTTTTCTGCTGAAAGAAAGAATACTGCTGCCCTGGCCAGTTTTTCTCAGTGGTTAGCGCAACAGCCCTCAGACCCAAGGCTCACAGGTTCAATTCCCCACCCCAGTCAAGGTGCGAGAGGAGGCAACCAATCAATGTGTCTCTCCCCCTCCTCACCCTCCCTTCCACTCTCTCTAAGAGGCCAATGGAAAAACTATCCTCGGACGAGGGTAAAACAAAAAGAGAATACCACTGAATTCTGTGTGCTATCTACAACAAGTATGAGTCCTCTGTTTCAGAGCCACCTGTGAATATAAATCCTTCCTTTGCATTGCCTTTGTTTCAAACACAGTGGCCTCCTTGAGCTTCAGGTCTGCATCTGTGTGGTGGAATTAGAAGATGGCTCTGAAGTGTAGTTTGAAAATTTTTGTTTTGAAATCCCAAAAAAAGATACACAGAGGATGATATTAGATGTATAGTGTTACTTAATTGGTACAGTGTTATTGCTCAGCAGCAGAGCACGCATACAATTTTTAGATAGTTCAATGTTGTTTCTAACCTACTTAATTTGATAAGGCAAAGTAACTAATTTTCTGGAGTTCGATATCACATGGCAATGTATGGTGCAGATTTGGAGGACACTAAGGTTTAAATGCTAATCGTTTTCATATAGGTTTTATTTTACATTACAGTAATTTGGAATTAAATTTAGCACTTCTCCTTGCAGCCTCTTGATCTACTACGAGGAATGAGTAAATTGGCTAAAAAACAGTATTTGTGCTAAGCAAAATAAGCCAGTCAGAGAGACAAGTATCACATGATCTCACTCATATGTGGAATCTAAAGAACAAAATAAACTAATGAACAAAATAGATCCAGAGACATAGAAGCGTGGGACAGACTGATGAATTTCAGAGGAAAGGCAGAGGTGGGTGGGTGGGAAGAAATTAACCAAAGAACTTGTATGCATATATGCATAACCCATGAACACAGACAATAGTGTGGTGAAGCCCTGACGTGATGGAATACGGGCCTAGAAGGGGCCAATGGGGGGAAAAGGGGGACATCTCTAATACTTTCAACAATAAAGATTTTTAAAAATCCAAAACAAAACCAAACAAAAAAAACACCTGTATTTGTGAGGTAGGCCTATTACTCTTCAGTAAATAAAATGGACGCTATAAAGGAATATTAAGTTAGGGTTTTTCAAAATGCTGACACACCGAGCTCAAAAGGTTCGCCATCACTGCTTTAAGCTGTTACAGTACAATAAGGGACCCTTTCGTTCACCTTTGAGAATTCAGTGCCAAAACTCATGTAAACAAACCAGTGATGCTCCAAAAAGGAGCAGGATGATAACCCAAACATTTGATTCTTAATTTATAAAATATTATCATGAAACTTCATAGATTAAATTAATAGTAATAAAGGATACCTATAAGCAGTTTTTCTCTTTGAGTCATAGTAATGAGTGTAACATAAAAATAGAAACTGTAGAAATAAGGTAAAGTGAGTTAAACTGGTTTTTCTACCTCACTTCTTCCTTAGATTCAGGTCAGAAGACATTTAAAAGGAGAAGATCTATCATCAATTGGGCCTTTTGGCGGGGTTCTGGCACTCACCTGGATAACTTGCCCATGTCCCCAACCTCTCCTATGACAGGGCAGCTCTTTGGAGTGTCTCTGCCAAATATCTGTGAGAATGACAATCTGCCCAAACCTATCTTGGTAAGTCTCACTCTGGCCTGGAACACCAATGGGAAGGGAGGTTTGGGGAAGGAGAGAGCTCTGAGAGGCAAATCTATACCCAAATGGAAATATAGATACCATGGCTTTGGCTGAGAATATTTATTATTATTACTTCAAAGAATAAAAATCTGATTAAGCTGTTAACAGAATCATAAGTTAGACACAATAGAAAGAGATCATCTAATCTACTTGTCTTAGAAAAGAGCCATATAAACTGCTCAGGTAGATTAGAATTTGCTTGGTAGAGAATTTGCATTATCCCTCACATTTCTCTCACTTCCTTTCTTGAATTCTGTATTGTTCTGAAAATCTCCTTTAATCCCTTTAGCAGTAGAGACTACTCAATCATATGCTCTTTAAAAATCTTACATGTGTTTTATTTGTATTTCAAGTATTTATGTATAAAAATACATCCTCTGGCATTTAGTTATTTTTCACCTGATTAGAGTGGATCAGGTGAAAACTATTGCATTTGTCTTATCTCCAAATGACCATTGTTAAGCAACATTTATTGAGTATCTAGTGTCCTCTAAGTACTCTACTAGATGAATGCATTTTATAGTATACTAGGGGCCCGGTGCACAAAATTCGTGCACTGGGTATGTGGGTGGGGGGGGAGTGTCACTCAGCCCAGCCTGCCCCCTCTCACATACTGGGAGCCCTCAGGCGTTGACCCCCATCATCCTCCAATCACAAGATCGGCCCCTTGCCCAGGCCTGATGCCTCTGACAGAGGCGTCAGGCCTGGGCAGGGGACCCCCATTTCCCCCCATCACTGGTTCTGCCCCCAGCCCAGGCCTGATGCCTCTGGCCCAGGCGTCAGGCCTGGGCAGGTGACCCCCAGACCCCTCCGATTGCTGGCTCTGCCCCTTGCCCAGGCCTGATGCCTCGGCCAGAGGCGTAGACCCCCATCACCCTCTGATCGCCTGATCGGCCCCTTGTCCAGGCCTGACGCCTCCGCCAGAGGTGTCAGGCTTGGACAGGGGACCCCCATCTCCCTCTGATCACTGGCTTTGACCCCCGCCCAGGCCTGAGGCCTCTGGCCCAGGAATCATGCCTGGGAAGGGGAGCCACATCTGCCTCTGATCGCTTGCTCCGCCCCCCGCACAGGCCTGATGCCTCGGCCAGAGGAGTTGACCCTCATCACCCTCCGATCACCAATCACCGGATCGGCCCCTTGACCAGGCCAGAGGCCTCCGGCAGAGGTGTCAGGCCTGGGCACGGTACCCCCAGCTCCCCGCGGTTGCAGCCTCTGCCCCCGCCCAGGCCTAACGCCTCTGGCCTAGGCGTTCGGCCCGGGCAGCGGGGACCTGCAGCTGCAGCGGCCCCGCGATCGTGGGCTCCAGTTTAGGCCCAGGCAAGGGACCCCTAGCTCCCGGGACTGCCAGCTTCAACTGTGCCCACCTCCCATCGCTGGCTCCACCCCTACTTCCAGCTATCACTGGCCAGGTCGGAAAAGGCACCTGATTCTCCGATCATGGCTGGGGGACAGGGCAAAAGCGGCCCCAGGGCCGCCTTTGCCCTGTCCCCCAGCTCTTAGCTCCCCCCTGGGCTTCCGATCACTGTCAGTGGCAGGGGACTTCTTCCGGCTTTCCCTTTCGCCTCCCTGCATGGTGTCTACATATGCAAATTAGCCACAATCTTGTTGGCAGTTAACTGCCAATCTTTGTTGGCAGATAACTGCCAATCTTAGCTGGCAGTTAATTTGCATATAGCCCTGATTAGCCAATGAAAAGGGTAGCGCCGTACGCCAATTACCATTTTTCTCTTTTATTAGTGTAGACTAGTTGCCTGGTGCACAAAATTCGTGCACAAAGGGGTATCCCTCAGCCCAGCCTGCACCCTCTCCAATCTGGGACCCCTGTGGGATTGAGCCTAAACCAGCATTCAGACATCCCTCTCGCAATCTGGGACTGCTGGCTCCTAACCGCTCACCTGCCTGCCTGCCTGATCGCCCCTAACCACTCTGCTGCTGGCCTGATCAACCACACTTGCCCGACCCTGCCAGACTGATTGCCCCCATCTGTCCCCCCTGCCGACCTGATCACCCCCAACTGAGCCCCCGCTACCTATTCCCCCTATCTGCCCCCCCACTGGCCTGCTCGCCCCCAATTGTCCTCCACCACCAGCCTGCTTTCCCCCAAATGCCCTCCCCTGCCGGCCTGATTGCACCTAACTGCCTCTACCTTGGTCCCACCACCATGACTTTGTCTGGAAGTTCATCCGAAAGGTCTCCTGGAAGGTCTCCTGGTCTAATTAGCATATTACCCTTTTATTAGTATGGATTGCGCATCTGTAAGTACCAGACACTAGCCTCACTACTCTATCAATTCCCCCTGCACAACAGAATTTGGGGTAGTCATCATCATCATCCCTACCTTACAAATTTATTTTAAAGCCTCAAGTTTATCCTAAATCACACAGTAAATATGTGCTATAATTAGGTTTCAAATCCCATGGGTTGCTTGTCTCCAACACCCATTCTTTTCCTGCCCTGAAGGCAGAGGACATACAGCTTGAAAGAAACCAAAATGAAATATGGCCAGAATGGACTGGGATGGAGAAAGCCTCCTGGGGGGGAAGAAGGAAGTGAATACAGGAAGTAGAATGAAGTATGGAGATGCATTAAAAGAAAGACAAGCAAGTGGAGAATGAGTTTGACAATAATATTTCCATATTTGGGGAAAAGAGTTTGTATTGGAGAGTAATGGGGAGAGAGTAGTGAGATAGAAGAGACCAGGTGACAGAGACCTTGAAGCAAAGAAATCTGAGTTTAAAGTGGCCATTGGTTCATTGAAACAAGACAGTCTCCTTAAAGCAAGTGTTTGAGGTAAAATGGTTTTTAGATGTTGAATAAAGAGAACAACAGAGATTTAGAGATACCAAAAAATAAGTTGACTAATTCCTCTAGCAGTCCATCCAGCCAGATCCCCAGAGCCGTCCCCTCGTCCACCCTCGCCTCTGGCAGAGAGAGATCGCTGGTATGTGTAAAGTGCCTGTTTCCCCTTTGCTTCCCCATAGGATATTCTTGTTTTCCTTAATCAAAACGGACCCCTCACAAATGGCATCTTCAGACAGTGCGCCAGTGTGAAATTGTGCAAAGAGCTGAAGGAGAAGCTGGACGCGGGAGCAGACGTGCCCCTGGACACTGAATCCATTTTCGTGATAGCGTCTGTTCTGAAGGTAGGAGTTCTCCCTCCCTCCATCACCCCACAGTGCACCTCTGGAGGAACAACTGGTTCCTTTCATTTTGACCTCATTCCCTTCTGCAAAGAACCATCATAGATTAGAACCTAAAAAGTGTTAAAAAAAAAAATATTTCACAAAAGTGAAGATTGTCCTTTAGAAGCCACAGCCCATGAATGGCTTGGCATGTCATGTCAGCCGTACTTTTTAAGTTTTTCTATCCCACGCCACTCTTCTCATCATGACTTCTGCTCCCTCGTGAAAAATATTATATGTAAATTAAGTTAAATTTCAAATACTCAAAGCACATAGAGCACATTTACCAAAACAAACATCCTAGCTATGATGACTTCCTCACAATCTCACTACCTTCCTAAAAAATGCAATTCTCTCAAAAATGCACTTTACTAAACTTTGAAAAAGAAGCTTACTATCCCAAACAAGCATCTGCCTGCCAACTGACACAAACATTGCTCTCTGAGGCCCCTGAAACTTCCATTCATTGATGCAGGCATGGAGCCTTCCTTGTCCCTAATGCCTTTTAAAATGACAGTGGGGCAAGGAGTGGCTCTGGACTCGGCCTCCTTTTATAAAAACCTTTCCTGACATTTTTACGGTTCTCACCCGCACCCCATGGTTACTTAAGTCACATCCACACTTGGCTTAGAGCACTTCTAAAATGTTTTCCTCCCACATTCTTGAAAATACCTCACAGTTTTAGAAAATGTAGAGTCAAAACCAGCTTTTAGCAGAGCTTTTGACCTTACGGGTAGCTTCTGCAGACGTGCCTCAGGCTTCCGTCTCCCAGCTGGGTGGGAAGCACCAGGCCAGGGCAGAGACAAGGCCCGGCCACATTCTGGGGCAGGAGCATGAAAACCAAGTTAAGGAAAACATGGTGAAGAAGACTCTCGCGCCGAAACCAGTTTGGCTCAGTGGATAGAGCGTCTGCCTGCGGACTGAAAGGTCCCAGGTTCGATTCCGGTCGAGGGCATGTACCTGGGTTGCGGGCACATCCCCAGTGGGAGATGTGCAGGAGGCAGCTCATCGATGTTTCTCTCTCATCGATGTTTCTAACTCTCTATCTCTCTCACTTCCTCTCTGTAAAAAATCAATAAAATATATTAAAAAAAAAAAAAGAAGACTCTCGCACACCCTACTCCTACCCTGTGGGGTGGGGAACTGCTTACAGAATCCTACTTCGTGACTTAATGCACCGTCAGATGATTCTTGGTAAATGGGCCATGTCTGCTCTTAACCCTGCCGCAGGCTGTGCAGTAAAGGACACTCAGAAGAACTGAGGAGCTGGAGCCAGGCTCATCCAATCTGTATTGCACAGGGTGCAATTACTATGATTACGCTTCAGCCCTGGAATACAATAAAGATATGCATGGTGTGCGCAGCCAGATATATGTCAGGGAGATATATACTAGTACACACACACAATTACTTTTTCTTTTTTACTCATCTAATTGGGCTTTCTCCCATCTCTTAATTTAAGAAGCTTAAGCCTTTGTTTTAGGACATTTTCCCTACGTGCTATTCTTCACAGCACACACTTCTTAAGATTTTGTGCTAAATTATTGAGGCTATTACAAAAGTAGAGTCCTAGAAGAGTTTGACTACATTCCAAATTGGAGAAGTATTACTTGTACAAAAATAAGCAAAGGACAAAATTAATCCAAATGATTGAAAAGTCTGGTTAAATAGGTTACAAGTAGTTGACATTCTATAATCATGTAACTGCATTTTACTCTCATTTCTTCTAAGTGGCTGCAGAAAAGGACATACTTTTTGCCAAAAGTTAAAGTTTTTGAGCTTTTGTTTTGTTTCCTGTTTTTAAGTCTATTTGGAAGTGCTACTTTAGGTCTCCTTTAATGTTTTACTTCTGCTGGTTCTGTTTAAGTATAAGCTCAACTCTTCAAACTATAATTGACAGAAAATTGCTTGAGATGCTGTAACTTTGATCCAACAGACCTTTGAGGGAAAGTTCATTTTTAGCCCTGCAGGAATCTCATCTCCGATGAGCCTGGTAGTCCTGCTGGTGACCAGGGCTCTGGCTGGGGAGGGCAGGAGACTCAGCTGAGTGCTGGGCGGCGGTGATTGTAATTCAGGACCAGCTCTCATAACCATTCTCAGCTGCAGTGGCGGTTGTATTTCATAACTTGTTATTCCAGCTGTGGAGAGTTCATTGAGATGTTACGACCTATTATCTTTCAAGTGTAGGTTTAAGATTTAATGATGCTTTTCTTCAAGACAGATCATAAGTATGTGTTCCACTGAGATTGAAAAAGAGTGCTATTGTCATGTCCCACTTAAAAATAACAGATTTTGCCTCTTTGAATCTGACTTTTAAAGTAGGTTCAGCAACTAAAATTAGCTTGGAATTATGAAAATTCAATACCTTTACCCAAAAAGAGGTAACGTTTGTCAAGACACATCTGAGTCACAAGTATCCAGGTACATTTCTACTGGAAGATGTAATAGAACAGAGAAACATAGCATAATAGAATAGCAAGAATCAGTCCTCTTCCTGCTTATTCGCCACTCTTTAAAAAAAATTGTATTATGATAGGAGACGTGACTACAAAGAGGTTTTTAAAATTACCTTGGGGGTCAGCTTTAGCTCAAGCGGTTACTTCGGATTCTGCTTGTTGCAGACACATAAAATTACCTTGGAATCTCAATTATACTTAGTTGGCCTTCCCTTGTCCCTCACTAATATTTGTCCATATGCAAATAGCAACAGCTCAGTAATAACCACCACTCTGTGTGGGGCTGTGCTTGACATTGAAGTGTACGAGTAGAGAGTGAGGTCTCCGCCCCTGCTCTGGAGGACTCATGAGCTACTGGGGGAGAGACACATGTAATCAGCTAACTATAACAGTGAGGTGTCACAGCCTTCATATCAGTAATATAAGCATGACATGTAAGTAACAAGTTGCGTTGTCTTTTGTAAAGTTGGTAATTTGGTTTTCCAGCAATATTTAAATTGCCCAATTGCATCATTCACCTCTTTCCATGAACTTGCAGAATGATAGCCAACCGTGGGTACAGTGCTTAGACGTGAAACTGAGTTTTCTCTGCCTAAAGTTTACTGAGGTAGAGATCAGACTTTGCAAGCTTAGCTTTGTGAATGCCATGCCAAAAGCAACAGAGAGAGTTGGCTTAAGACAGAAATGAACATAGGACCAGAACCAAATTTAGTTTATTTTTAAGCTTTTTATAAACAAAGGCCAAACAACAAACATCCTTGGCCATAAGAATATGCACTATGATCTGGTCTCACCACACCAGCCCCACCAATGGTTCAGCAGAACAGAGTCTGGAAGGCCAGAGAGGAGAGTGTGCTGGGCACGTGTTAATCAGTGTACACCAGGCACAGGGTGCGTCCCCAGGCTGCCAGAGCCCAGCCACTGCCTGGAATGCTGTTTCTCCCCAAGTAGTGAGAGTCCTTCCATGGGGAATAGAAGGGAGAAACTCTATCTCTAGATGGGAATTGCTCAGCAATTCCGCCGGAATATAACGTTTGAAAGTAGCAGGGACTCTGTTTTCTTCACTGCTCTGTCCCTAGTACCTGGTACATATGAGTAAATATGTATAGAATGATTGGATGCTGGTTACATTAGGAGAGGGGAAAGGGGGATTTAGGATGACTTTCCAGGCCCTGTCACATACTAGTTTGCTAAAATGTAAACAAACAGGCGCTTTCAGCCCAAAGAGGTTGTCCTGTATCTTTCCCGTTACAATCCAGACTCCGGTTGCTCCTCTGGTTTTTGCTAGAAAAAAAGTCAAAGCATGAATTTCTACATGTGCACATTAGTGGAGAGTTGGCAACAAGAACTGTGTATTCCAAAGAAGAGAAGACTTAACTCTTTTCAACAAAATGTTTTATAATCACTCCAGTACATGTTTAGCATGAAATAATGATTTAAAATATTTGTTTTTCCCTCTCTCTCAGGATTTTCTACGACATATTCCCAGAAGTGTTTTCTCATCAGATCTCTATGACCAATGGGTCTGTGTAATGGATCAAGGAAATGATGAAGAGAGAATAAATACAATTCAAAGGTAACTATTCTAATTTGGTCACATCTCAAAAATACTTTTTAAAAAACATATGTTTTATAAGCTCATCTCGTGAAGTGATGTTATCCATGGGGACCAGTTAAAAACAGATTTACGCTGGACGCTGTCATTGTTATGATTGTTCTCTCCCTAATCTTAGTAACATGGCACACTTGACCCTTGTACACCTTCTATATGTCCAAATCTGAGAGGCGTTGACAAAAGCCTACTATAAACCCAATTTATGATCTTAATTTTGGTAAATATTTAACCAGACAACCCGTTATATATCTCATTCGCCAACTGAATCCACACAGAGAAAATTTCCTCCCACAAGGTACTCACAGTCTGGTAGAGTTCACAGGTAAAGCCAGAATTACAATTGCAATTCAGTATAGTCTGTGCTATAGAAGAGATACGTGGAGGAGGGCATTGTGGGAGCACTGCAGAGAGGCAGGTGGCTCTGGAAAAACATCAAGGAAAAGGGGAGTTGCACAGATGCAGTCTGATCACAAGGAGTGCATCGTCTGTACTCAGGCAAAGGAAGCTGCTGGCAGAACTCACCACCACCACCCCCCACCCCCTCCATATTCCCTGCATTATAAGGGAGCAAGAAAGAAGTGTCCATCAAAA
The DNA here is from genome assembly GCF_963259705.1 of Myotis daubentonii. Taxonomy (NCBI): domain Eukaryota; kingdom Metazoa; phylum Chordata; class Mammalia; order Chiroptera; family Vespertilionidae; genus Myotis; species Myotis daubentonii. The sequence continues at coordinate 16,354,363 of NC_081848.1, read as the reverse complement.
AAGCAACACTTCCAGTTCTTTGAAAATCCAAAAATCCCAATACCATTGTTCGCATATGCTTCTTGAATACAGTTTTTTTCTTGAACAATTTTAAAATAGAAGTTATTCCCTACATCCTGCTGTTGATAGACATCCCTTGTCTGGAGAAAAACATGGTACCACTGTTGGAGACAGAAAGCGAAACCTTGTCACAAAATACTCTCTGCTTCCCTGATGGTTTGGTGGAAACCATCCAGAGATAGTGAAGATGAGATTCTGTGCTTATGGCTCATTGTCTAAAACTTTACACCTTACTGTTAAGGATGATTTCCTTAAAAAAAAGGTAACACTATGAGTCTCATACAAATATAAAATGAACACGTGTAAAAGATTTCATTTAAATCATTAATTAATGAGAGAACTGATAAGATATTGCAACCAGTTCAAAGGAGATTTCAAACTACCACAACTTATGTAGTTGAGTCAGAAAAGAATTTATAAATAGATACAAAACTGGCTTCCTCTACTGAGGCATTGAGGGGTAGTGAGAGAGCACAAATAAATCATTTATCTCTTGACAAGGCAGAATTTTTGATTCTATGAGCAAGTCTTAGGTGCACCAGTAACTGTCATCAATAACTTAGAGTTTGTAGGGTTAACTCAAAGGCTTAAGGCCCCCATAAAACCAGGTAACCCAAGGCGTGTACTAGACAGTGTCTTGCTTTCCATTGAGCACACTCAGTAACCTTTTGGTCTGTTTCAATATCTTTCATTATTTGTCCCTATAAACTACTCTCATTGTGACTTCATTTTACTGAAGAAATGCCTCTGTTGTTTTTGCAACAGGAATCAGACTAATTTTCTCCTCTTGGTTGCAGATTCTGTTTTAAAAAGGCAACAACCGTGATATCAACATATAAGTTTTCTGGATGGTAGTAAATATCATTTTCAGTGAATGATAATTTAAAAACCTCTTATCATTTACAAAAGGAGAATAGTAGGAAATAGACTATCATAAGCTTGACTTACATGTGAAAGTGATACCAGTGAGATGAGACTCGGGACAGATTGACTTTGGAAGCTAGTGGAGCAGAGCCCCAGTTCTCAGAATGCACTAGGCAGCCTAATAGCTCAAGTCTGGGCTCCCACCAAGAGATACGCTTTGGAACAAAGGAGCACTTTAAGTTGAATGGTTGTTGAGTTTCATCAGAAAGATTTTGTGGGGTTTTGGTGGAGAATATTCTGAAATGTTGCAGGATTAAACTAAAATACATTAGTTTCAGGTAAATTTTGGGGGATCCATTTTTGTGCAATCTTTTACATTTTCATTGAGTTGTGAAGACAGTGTACAAAACAAATAGCCAAATCCCCAGGCTTGTTTTCTCTCCTCCTGTACAGGCAGTGCTCACTTTGCATAGTACCATGTTAACTGAAACTCCTGCAGATCTGGACTGTTTTGCTTTGCATGAGGAATTCATGGAAAGCAAGGGTTGCCTGTTCATACAAATAGTTGATGAAATGTCTTGCTTAAAGAGTGCATTTGTTTTCTGTCTTCAGGCTGTTGGACCAGCTTCCGAGAGCCAATATTGTTCTTCTAAGGTACCTTTTTGGGGTACTACACAACATTGAGCAACACTCCTCATCCAATCAGATGAACGCATTTAATTTAGCGGTGTGTATCGCTCCGAGCATTCTTTGGTCTTCTACTACCTACAGCCGAGAATTAGAAGGCGAATTTACAAAAAAGGTAATGAAGTTTTTCATTTTTATGCCCTGGGAGACTGAGTCCCCATTTTGAACCCAAAATTCAGGGTATTCATTCTAAAAGACAGTTTCTTAAAAGAACATACACTTGGGTTCATTCATTGTTTTATCCTATCCTGGTAGACTATAGAAAAGTGGTTTCTGAAGCAGAAAAGTGCTAGCAGTTGGGTTAGTTCTCTTTTCCCTTGAAAGAGGCAAAAAACTGTGACTGACTTCAACCACAGAATGATAAGCAGTTGATTTGAGAAAACAAACAAGAACTTTGAAGTTAGACAAGCCAGGGTTCAAGTCTCAGCCCCACACTTGCCAGAAGTACACTCCTGGGCAAAATTAGTTACACTGATCCAGCTTCTTCTCGGGAAAGTGGTGGTGGTGATAATACCCCGCTCATAAAGTGGTTACTTGAAACCACACCCCTGTGGTGCCTGGCGCACCCACCATTCTGCTTGCTCCTTGGCTCAGCTGTTGGGGCAGGGAAACTACAGCCAGACTCCACAACAGCTCAGGGGAGGCAGAAAGCTCCCTGGTGAAGTCTCCCCTCTTCTGCAGGAGCCTTCCATTAGGGAGCCTGCGGGAAGGAAGTGCCTAGGGAGAGACCAGGGGGGCAAAATGCAAGTTTTCTCTCCAGCTGTCTCTCTCCTTCACAGTCAACCCATAGAGGACGCCCTCTTCCCAGACCCAAGACAACTGCCTCATACATAAGAAATACACTTCGTATGTCTGTCTAGTGATGCTTTACGGGCTTTAATCACAACGTATATTTCTTCACCCCAAACACTGCGGAGAATATATAAAACTACCCTAATTTTAAAGACAGAACCATTGGGATGAAAATGTTAGCATTAAGCCAAGGCCACAAATAATAACTTTAGTGCACTGATTAAAATGTATTTCTATCCCTAAATTACTATGGGAAACTCTTCGTATACTTTTAAAACAGACATAATTTTTTTTCCCCTCTGGATTCTTTTGCATTTTTGTTGAAATCAGCACTCATATATTAAGTATGGTTTATAGATATGCTGTATGGAAAGTGGCACTTCAATTTTGTCCCTTTTTGTACAGGTTACTCTGCTTATTCAATTTGTGATTGAAAATTGCTGTAGAATATTTGGAGAAGAAATCACTTCCCTCTTTGGAGAGGTGTCAGTGAGGTGTGACATTAGAGAGAATACCTCAGGTATTGTGACTAATTGGACTGTTTTCCCGTGAGAAACACACTGTGAAGGTGGGGGGACAGTGGTTGTCCTGGATCCCACAGCAGCTCCGGTGAAGGGAGCCACTGGCCTGGGTCAGTGGGCCTCGGGCTCCTCCCTTAGAAGGCCTGCTGGTGGGGTTCCCGTGGGTAAGATGAGATCCCCAACTTCAGGAACCTGTTAGCACTTGATGGTGTTAATCGTTTCTGTAACCAGAACTTTACAAGGAACGCTAATACACATCATAGGCCTGGCATTAAACCTGGAGCAGGAGGCCCGGAGGCCAAGAAGCAGCCGGGCGTTTTCTCTCTCCCCTTCCTCTGCGTCCCTAGGACACTCGGATGCTGGAGACTCTAAAACCATTTCTAAGCAACGGCATCCGGACTGTGCAGTCCTGTACCACCAGTGACCTTTGGTCACTTATTCTCTGCCACTGAGCATCGGTTCTGTATCTATAAAATATGGATACCCATGATGCCTAACTTTTATGGTGGTTTTAAAGATTAAATAAATAATGGATATTAAAGAACTCTACCTAAGAGAAGCTGACAGGGTTAGTAAATGGTTGCCCTGAGAGTGAATTCCGTGTATTCACCAGCAAGCCACGCTAGAAGGCAGTCTCATTCGGAATCCAGGTGTACTTGGCATTGATTCCTTTATTTTTTTGTATCATTTCTCGGTATTATGACATGTCTCTTTGCTTTGAGGAAATCTTACTTAGGGAAAGCCCATTTCTTCAGGAACTGAGATCAATCTAGTACACCCAAACAATTTTATTTTGTATTCTGCACTGACAAATTGAGAGATTGTGATTAATTAATTGTGATTAAAAATTAAGGATTTTTCCTTAAATATAGAAATTTGAAAAATCTACATGAAAAGAGAATTAAACTAAGCATCACAGTTTTTGTCTTTTTAGGCAGCATGCGCTTGGAGTGTTTAACAAGGTTATCATGGTTTGATTTCCCGCAGGTATCTCTTGCTTACAAATGACCGACGCCTCCTATGACAGCTTGGAAAACGAGCTGAATGAGGACGTTGACGCTCCGTGCAGTGACCTGGTGACAACCCTCGGCCAGGGTAGCAGAAGCATGGACTCAGTCCTCAGCCTCAGTGACTGTGACACCGACCAGCCCGAGCTGGGAGGTCTTTTAACCCTGAGCGACTTTGACTTAGACAATCCTAAACATGAAGACATTCAAATGGAAGGGCCTCTCGAATCCAAGCCGGTGACTGTCCCAGGACTGTACGGAGAGGCCAGCCTGCAGGACCATGGCGGGGCCCCGACTGGCGCCGCCACACCCAGCTACCTGACCAGGGCTGCAGCAGATGCTCCGAAAAGCCCGCGGCGACAGCGGCGCTGCTCCGAACCCAGCATCAACTATCGAGATGCAAAGCTGTCCTCTTTCCGGGAGTTTTGCCAGAAAAAGCTACGCAAGTCCAGCTGTGATGCAATTCTCTCACAGAAAGGTGAGGACCATCTGAAGCAAAACGAACCCCCACAGGTAGAGGGTAAGATGTATTTTAAACAGGCTCTAGTCACAGGCACTGATATCAAGAAAAATGCCTCTAATAAAAGTGCTAAGAAGAAGGGCTTCTTTGGTATGCAAGGAAGTCAGGTGAAGCGCCCCCCGCCCTCAAAGCCAGTGGCCATTTCTGTGGCATCTTGCAGTTACATGTCCTCACATGATTGTCCCAGGAGCCAGCCCTTGGATGCAGACACACCTGCACACGCCCCGTCACACACAGCAGATGCCCCCAAGAGTTCCAAGAGGCACCAACGCTGCCAGAAACCAGCATCGACGACCAGCGCGCTCCAAGCTGAGCTATCTCAGGGGTATTTTCTCAAGGAAACACAAAAAAGCAGCTTTGAAGTACGCCCGTTGTCTGGAGAGGAGGAGTATCTCCAGCAGCACAAGTCTTTACAATTGGAGGGCCAAAAGCTCATTAACCAGAGCTTGGTCATGGGGATCGAGGTGGGCAAGAGTGGTGCCACCGACCAGAACCCCGAGAAGCTTTTACCCTCAAAATTAAGCACCTGCCCCAGGACGAGCTGTTCTAGCTTGTCTTCCCCAGGCACCTCCCCATCTGGCTCCTCAGTGAGCTCCCAGGATAGTGCTTTCTCTCAGATTTCAGAGCATTCCGTGTTTACACCCAACGAAACGTCCTCCCCAGTAGATTGTACTTTTCTGGCCCCAAGCCAGCAGGGAGAACCGTCCGACTCCAGCAGCTCCAGACTCGTTTCTGGAGTGCCTGGTCCCGCCTCTGAGCAGGCCAGCAGCCGCCTGGCTTATTCAAAAAAGGACACCTTAGAGTGGCATTCACAGATGCATTCTGTAACCCTTCATCCCAGCACATGGTTAAGAAATGGTATGGCCAGCTTGAAAAACTGGTCCCTCAAAAACAAAGCCAGGGCAGCCAGAGCAGAGGAAAAGAAAATATCTTCTCTGCCAGGGCCCGCAGAGCCCCCTCCCCATGCTTCTGGGGCTCCAGAAGCCAACCCACAGCAAGAGACACAGAAAGACATGCCCCCAAGGGTACCTGCAGGACTTGCAGCTGCGCAGACAGGCCAGCGGGACACCTCCAATCCCAGACACGGCTCCGAGCCACGCGGTAGCTCTCCGCCCAGCCCAGTGGAAGGCACAGTGGAGCTCTGTCTGAAGTCACAGGAGGAAGGAGAGAGTAGCGGGCCGTGCTCTCCTGGCATCCCGCCGTGTGCAATATCCTCGCCCAGCTCTTTGGTTATAGATGATGAGTCCGGCCCAGACTCAGGGCCTGCACCAGTGTGTGATGTTGAGGACAAACATTCAACCAAAGACATTTTACCACAAGAAGAACCTGATGTCTAGAAGAACAGGAAGAACAGGAAGTGGCCTAATAACATCAAGACAATATTCATTATGACCCCTCTGTATAAAGTACCTGGAATAGGTAGCATAAAGATAATTATTGCTAATACTTAGTACAATAAAATAATTCTCTTTACTAAGACCATGTGGCAAGAAGTTTTACTACAATTTTAGAGATACTAGCAGAGTTAGAGAAAGTGTCTTCTTTTTTTTTCTTTTTATAAACTTTATTGAATTTATTAGGTAACATTGGTAAATAAAATTATATAGGTTTCAGGTGTACAATTATGTAATACATCATCTGGATATTGTATTGTGTGTTCACCACCCAAAGTCAAGTCTCCTTCCATCACCATGTATCTCCCTTTGCCCTCTCCTGTCACTCCCCACCCCCTTTCCATCTGGTAATCACCATACAGTTGTCTGTGTCTATGAGGGTTTTTTGTTGTTTGTTTGTTTTGTTTTGTTTTTTGGGGGGGGTACTTAATCCCTTCACCTTTTTCACCCAGCCCCCCAACCCCCATACCCTCTGAGAGCTGTCAGTCTCTATGCGTCTGTTTCCATTTTGTTTGTTAGTGAAATCATGTATACTTGTCTGTCTCTGACTGGCTTATTATTTAGCATAAAAAGGAAGCATGCATTATATCACGTTAGGCTCCTGAGAAGGCCATGGTATCATTAGTGAAGCATGGAGATTACGGGGAGTGGGGAAGGGTGCAGACAAACAATGCACACTCCATGGAATGTGTTCAATAAATAAGCAAGAAAAATGCCACTAATCCAAGTATTGGGAAGAAAAGCACGCCCAGTAATGAAGGAAATCATGTGAAACATTTCCCTTCATCCAAGTCACTGTCCATTTCTGTGACTTCTAGAGTCACATGTCCTCGCAGGATCATTCCAGAAAGTAGCCCATGATGCAGCTAGACTGGGGAAAAGGAGAGTGGCTCAAGAGCCATGAGTATCATGATGCCATTTTTTTGTTGGTTGTGTTGCTTGATTCATTGTTCCATTAGCACCGCTTTGCAAAGGCTCCAGTGAACAGCTGGGAAGAGAAAGACGGAAATGTCGCTCATCTCAGTGTTCTTTACAAAGGGACCTGTGCTGGGAGAGTTCTCCAGGAACACAGCTTTTCCTGTGAGAAGGTGACCTGAAAGCACTGGTTACCTGAGCGTGGGGGAAACTGCAAAACAGTCTTTTCTCTGTTACACGAATGCTGTTGCCAGCAGGATGAAAGCCGGGCTCCTCTGCCCAGATGGTTTTCTGCAGCCCCGCCTCTTAGAGTAGTCAGCCAGAAAACATTGCTGATAAGTCATCCTTTTTCTGATTATCATTTGGCCATAGAGAGAGCAATTTTGAATTTGCTAACTTATGAAGAGTTGCAGAATAGAATACCCACCAAAGTGGCTATCGGGCCTTCTCAATCACTGGCTTTGGATTTCCCTACCTCCAGGAGTTTTTACATACTTTTGTCCCAAATGATTCATGGTTCACAGAGAGTGTGTACCCCACCCCATTGGTTTATATCCATGGACACCTCTCTCTTGCCTTAAAGTGACACTGGTACATCTCCTGGATTAACTCCATTGATTATTAGGCCTGCCAGCCTGTCTGGAGGGATAGAGTCAGGAAAGGATGTGCATCGTCCTTCATTTCAACTTGATACTTATAAGAAGCTGCTTAGAACCCACTGGGTCTCTTTAGTCCACCATCAAATGGACCTTTCTCCCTCAAACTAGCTTATTTCAAACTATATTTCTGAGCCACTAGGAAACTTTTATGTTGTGTTCTTTTCCTGTTGTCCTAAATGTTGCATTTTTTTCAGTTAAAGGGGGAAAAATGTTTTCTGGTGGCTCTGGCCAGGAAGTGCCATTGGTTAGAGTGTCGTCCTGATATGCCAAGGTGGTGGGTTCAATCCCCAGTTGGGGCACATACAAGAATTAACCAATGAGTGCATAAATAAGTGGAACAATAAATCAATGTTATTGATGTTTCTCTATATCTCTCTCCCTCCCTCCCTCCTCTTTCTCTCTCTCTCTCTTACTCTCTCTCTCTCTCTCTCTCTCCCATCCTCTCTCTCTAAAATCACTAAAGTAAATAAAAATAAAATGTAAGATATAACAAGTCTTTTCAGTATTAGCTATTGGTGCTACCTACCTCTGGGGTACATGGCCCTGTTTGCCCTTAGCATTATAATTAGCTTTTATAACTCTGGGTCCAAAGAACTCCTTCATGACACTGGCCATCTCCCTCACAGGTGTGAAGTAGATTCCACTTTGTCCTATAGCTTAGACCTCTAAGTGTCCACATGCATTTTTTGCGATATATAAAGGCAACAGGGATCTCCCTTACCCCGAGGGCAAAACTACTGTTGGAACTGCAAGATGTGAATGAAGCTCTTCCAGCTTGGAGTGTCTTTCTGGAAGACATTTCTTCTCTACTTAAGAGAACATTGGTTCTAGCCTTTATATATATATTGATGAGTAGAAAATCACCCACCCAATTTGAAGCATAGAAGGAAATAGATATTGAGGTTCTTAAATAATTATTTCCACTCTTTGTTCCCTTAGATCCTCCTGTAAGACATAATGTAAATAGTTTGTTAATATGGCTGTACAGTATTATATTGTAAGATTTGAAGAACGTCACTTTATTATACTCTGTTAATCTATAATATATTAGACTCATGCTTTATCTAAAATGTTTTGAGTTTGTATAATATATCTTGACAAATTTTACTATCCTGTTATGTAATAAATGTGTATTTTTGTACTTGCAGAAACTGCTGCTAACTTTTAAAGTTGTTTGATTTTCAAGGCACTGATAATGGATATGTATGAAGTCCATGCTGTCTATTAAATAAAATACCATTCTCCAACGTTAACAATCTCCCCAGAGCAATGATCCCTTTGTAGAACTGTTCTAGTTAATGAGCCCAATTTCTACTTACCATTGGAAATTTCATAAAATGCTATTCATGTAGAATTGAACTTTGAGCTTTTAGTCATAGGCCATGGTTAGTCTTTCCAGAGGGGGAAAATAAAGCTTTTCTATTTTTCTAATCTTACCATTTACCAAACAAGTCATGCTTTAAGCGCAGTCTTCATTTGTTTAAGCATTATGTTTTCCTTGTGCTCCTGGAATGTCCTTATTCTCATATCAAAAGAACCATCAACTCAGTTTAATGGATGGTATGATATTTTCTTACCTGAATTTAAATCATAATTGACCAGATTGACCAAGTTGCTCCCAGACACTCAGGACCTGAGTACTGCTGAGGTCATATGAACATTATTACTGGTTCCTCAGGACTGCTGCATCTTTACTTGTCAGAGTTCATTGGGGTTCACTCTGTGTAAGTTTAACCACCATTTCAAAGAGATGCAAGAAAAATGTAATTAGTACAGAAAAATTATTTGTATAACAGCACTGAAGACCACACCCCACTGTCAGAAATGCCACTGATGAGGTGCAGGCAGTGTGCACATACACTGATGTTAATTTCCCCCTAACTGTTACAGAAATACAAAGATTACTGTAAAAAGGGAGCCTTGATGTACTAAAAACATTGGATTCAAGAAATTTTCCCTCATTGTGTTTTTCTACTTTTCATGGCATCCATTGAGTTGAAAAGATATAATGTTTCCTGGAACCAATGACATATTTCGCTTGTTGGGAAAAAAAACTCTAAGTACTTAAGCCAAATTGTGGTAGTAAGTGTTGAACTTATCTTTTCCTACCTGGTCATGTTTTAATGACTTAAGAGAAAGTCTTTGCAAACTGCTTATTTCAATACTAAGGAAAAAACTGAATAATAAAAGTTGAGTAAAATGTTAACTTTAACATCTATTCTGGTTATGGGGATATATTGTAAGCTAAGTTTTCTGCTGAAAGAAAGAATACTGCTGCCCTGGCCAGTTTTTCTCAGTGGTTAGCACAACAGCCCTCAGAGGCTCACAGGTTCAATTCCCCACCCCAGTCAAGGTGCGAGAGGAGGCAACCAATCAATGTGTCTCTCCCCCTCCTCATCCTCCCTTCCACTCTCTCTAAGAGGCCAATGGAAAAACTATCCTCGGACGAGGGTAAAACAAACAAAAAAATACCACTGAATTCTGTGTGCTATCTACCCCAAGTATGAGTCCTCTGTTTCAGAGCCACCTGTGAATATAAATCCTTCCTTTGCATTGCCTTTGTTTTAAACACAGTGGCCTCCTTGAGCTTCAGGTCTGCATCTGTGTGGTGGAATTAGAAGATGGCTCTGAAGTGTAGTTTGGAAATTTTTGTTTTGAAATCACAAGAAAAGATACACAGAGGATGATATTAGATGTATAGTGTTACTTAATTTGTACAGTGTTATTGCTCAGCAGCAGAGCACGCATACAATTTTTAGATAGTTCAATGTTGTTTCTAACCTACTTTATTTGTTAAGGCAAAGTAACTAATTTTCTGGAGTTCGATATTACATGGCAATGTATGGTGCAGATTTGGAGGACACTAAGGTTTAAATGCTAATCGTTTTCATATAGGTTTTATTTTACATTACAGTAATTTGGAATTACATTTAGCACTTCTCCTTGCAGCCTCTTGATCTACTACGAGGAATGAGTAAATTGGCTAAAAAACAGTATTTGTGCTAAGCGAAATAAGCCAGTCAGAGAGACAAGTATCACATGATCTCACTCATATGTGGAATCTAAAGAACAAAATAAACTAATGAACAAAATAGATCCAGAGACATAGAAGCGTGGGACAGACTGATGAATTTCAGAGGAAAGGCAGAGGTGGGTGGGTGGGAAGAAATTAACCAAAGAACTTGTATGCATATATGCATAACCCATGAACACAGACAATAGTGTGGTGAAGCCCTGACGTGATGGGATATGGGCCTAGAAGGGGCCAATGGGGGGAAAGGGGGGACATCTCTAATACTTTCAACAATAAAGATTTTTAAAAATCCAAAACAAAACCAAACAAAAAAACACCTGTATTTGTGACGTAGGCCTATTACTCTCAGTAAATAAAATGGACGCTATAAAGGAATATTAAGTTAGGGTTTTTCAAAATGCTGACACGCCGAGCTCAAAAGGTTCGCCATCACTGCTTTAAGCTGTTACAGTACAATAAGGGACCCTTTCGTTCACCTTTGAGAATTCAGTGCCAAAACTCATGTAAACAACCCAGTGATGCTCCAAAAAGGAGCAGGATGATAACCCAAACATTTGATTCTTAATTTATAAAATATTATCATGAAACTTCATAGATTAAATTAATAGTAATAAAGGATACCTGTAAGCAATTTTTCTCTTTGAGTCATAGTAATGAATGTAACATAAAAATAGAAACTGTAGAAATAAGGTAAAGTGAGTTAAACTGGTTTTTCTACCTCACTTCTTCCTTAGATTCGGGTCAGAAGACATTTAAAAGGAAAAGATCTAACATCAATTGGGCCTTTTGGCGGGGTTCTGGCACTCACCCGGATAACTTGCCCATGTCCCCAACCTCTCCTATGACAGGGCAGCTCTTTGGAGTGTCTCTGCCAAATATCTGTGAGAATGACAATCTGCCCAAACCTATCTTGGTAAGTCTCACTCTGGCCTGGAACACCAATGGGAAGGGAGGTTTGGGGAAGGAGAGAGCTCTGAGAGGCAAATCTATACCCAAATGGAAATATAGATACCATGGCTTTGGCTGAGAATATTTATTATTATTACTTCAAAGAATAAAAATCTGATTAAGCAGTTAACAGAATCATAAGTTAGACACAATAGAAAGAGATCATCTAATCTACTTGTCTTAGAAAAGAGCCACATAAACTGCTCAGTTAGATTACAATTTGCTTGGTAGAGAATATGCATTATCCCTCACATTTCTCTCACTTCCTTTCTTGAATTCTGTATTGTTCTGAAAACCTCCTTTAATCCCTTTAGCAGTAGAGACTACTCAATCATATGCTCTTTAAAAATCTTACATGTGTTTTATTTGTATTTCAAGTATTTATGTATAAAAATACATCCTCTGGCATTTAGTTATTTTTCACCTGATTAGAGTGGATCAGGTGAAAACTATTGCATTTGTCTTATCTCCAAATGACCATTGTTAAGCAACATTTATTGAGTATCTAGTGTCCTCTAAGTACTCTACTAGATGAATGCATTTTATAGTATACTAGTGGCCTGGTCCACAAAATTCGTGCACAGAGGGGTATCCCTCAGCCCAGCCTGCACCCTCTCCAATCTGGGACCCCTGTGGGATTGAGCCTAAACCAGCATTCAGACATCCCTCTCGCAATCTGGGACTGCTGGCTCCTAACCGCTCACCTGCCTGCCTGCCTGATCGCCCCTAACCACTCTGGTGCTGGCCTGATCAACCACACTTGCCCGACCCTGCCAGACTGATTGCCCCCAACTGTCCCCCCTGCTGACCTGATCACCCCCAACTGAGCCCCAGCTACCTATTCCCCCTATCTGCCCCCCCACTGGCCTGCTCGCCCCCAATTGTCCTCCCCCACCAGCCTGCTTGCCCCCAAATGCCCTCCCCTGCTGGCCTGATTGCCCCTAACTGCCTCTGCCTCGGCCCCGCCACCATGACTTTGTCTGGAAGTTCGTCCGGAAGTTCTCCTGGAAGGTCTCCTGGATAATTACCATATTACCCTTCGATTAGTATGGATTGCGCATCTGTAAGTACCTGACACTAGCCTTACTACTCTATCAATTCCCCCTGCACAACAGAATTTGGGGGTAGTCATCATCATCATCCCCACCTTACAAATTTATTTTAAAGCCTCAAGTTTATCCTAAATCACACAGTAAATATGTGCTATAATTAGGTTTCAAATCCCATGGGTTGCTTGTCTCCAACACCCATTCTGTTCCTGCCCTGAAGGCAGAGGACATACAGCTTGAAACAAACCAAAATGAAATATGGCCAGAATGGACTGGGATGGAGAAAGCCTCCTGGGGGGGAAGAAGGAAGTGAATACAGGAAGTAGAATGAAGTATGGAGATGCATTAAAAGAAAGACAAGCAAGTGGAGAATGAATTTGACAATAATATTTCCATATTTGGGGAAAAGAGTTTGTATTGGAGAGTAATGGGGAGAGAGTAGTGAGATAGAAGAGACCAGGTGACAGAGACCTTGAAGCAAAGAAATCTGAGTTTAAAGTGGCCATTGGTTCATTGAAACAAGACAGTCTCCTTAAAGCAAGTGTTTGAGGTAAAATGGTTTTTAGATGTTGAATAAAGAGAACAACAGAGATTTAGAGATACCAAAAAATGAGTTGACTAATTCCTCTAGCAGTCCATCCAGCCAGATCCCCAGAGCTGTCCCCTCGTCCACCCTCGCCTCTGGCAGAGAGAGATCGCTGGTATGTGTAAAGTGCCTTTTTCCCCTTTGCTTCCCCATAGGATATTCTTGTTTTCCTTAATCAAAACGGACCCCTCACAAATGGCATCTTCAGACAGTGCGCCAGTGTGAAATTGTGCAAAGAGCTGAAGGAGAAGCTGGACGCGGGAGCAGACGTGCCCCTGGACACTGAATCCATTTTCGTGATAGCGTCTGTTCTGAAGGTAGGAGTTCTCCCTCCCTCCATCACCCCACAGTGCACCTCTGGAGGAACAACTGGTTCCTTTCATTTTGACCTCATTCCCTTCTGCAAAGAACCATCATAGATTAGAACCTAAAAAGTGTTAAAAAAAAAAAAAATACTTCACAAAGTGAAGATTGTCCTTTAGAAGCCATGGCCCATGAATGGCTTGGCATGTCATGTCAGACGTACTTTTTAAGTTTTTCTATCCCTCACCACTCTTCTCATCATGACTTCTGCTCCCTCGTGCAAAAAATTATATGTAAATTAAGTTAAATTTAAAATAATCAAAGCACATAGAGCACATTTACAAAAACAAACATCCTAGCTATGATGACTTCCTCACAATCTCACTACCTTGAGATGCTGTAACTTTGATCCAACAGACCTTTGAGGGAAAGTTCATTTTTAGCCCTGCAGGAATCTCATCTCCGATGAGCCTGGCAGTCCTGCTGGTGACCAGGGCTCTGGCTGGGGAGGGCAGGAGACTCAGCTGAGTGCTGGGAGGTGGTGATTGTAATTCAGGACCAGCTCTCATAACCTTTCTCAGCTGCGATGGCGGTTGTATTTCATAACTTGTTATTCCAGCTGTGGAGAGTTCATTGAGATGTTACGACCTATTATCTTTCAAGTGTAGGTTTAAGATTTAATGATGCTTTTCTTCAAGACAGATCATAAGTATGTGTTCCACTGAGATTGAAAAAGAGTGCTATTGTCATGTCCCACTTAGAAATAACAGATTTTGCCTCTTTGAATCTGACTTTTAAAGTAGGTGCAGCAACTAAAATTAGCTTGGAATTATGAAAATTCAATACCTTTACCCAAAAAGAGGTAACTTTTGTCAAGACACATCTGAGTCACAAGTATCCAGGTACATTTCTACTGGAAGACGTAATAGAACAGAGAAACATAGTGTAATAGAATAGGAAGAATCAGTCCTCTTCCTGCTTATTCGCCACTCTTTTAAAAAAATTGTATTGTGATAGGAGACATGACTACAAAGAGGTTTTTAAAATTACCTTGGAATCTCAATTATACTTAGTTGGCCTTCCCTTGTCCCTCACTAATATTAGTCCGTATGCAAATAGCAACAGCTCAGTAATAACCACCACTCTGTGTGGGACTGTGCTTGGCATTGAAGTGTACGAGTAGAGAGTGAGGTCTCCGCCCCTGCTCTGGAGGACTCATGAGCTACTGGGGGAGAGACACATGTAATCAGCTAACTATAACAGTGAGGTGTCACAGCCTTCATATCAGTAATATAAGCATGACATGTAAGTAACAAGTTGCGTTGTCTTTTGTAAAGTTGGTAATTTGGTTTTCCAGCAATATTTAAATTGCTCAATTGCATCATTCACCTCTTTCCATGAACTTGCAGAATGATAGCCAATCGTGGGTACAGTGCTTAGACGTGAAACTGAGTTTTCTCTGCCTAAAGTTTACTGAGGTAGAGATCAGACTTTGCAAGCTTAGCTTTGTGAATGCCATGCCAAAGCAACAGAGAGAGTTGGCTTAAGACAGAAATGAACATAGGACCAGAACCAAATTTAGTTTATTTTTAAGCTTTTTATAAACAAAGGCCAAACAACAAACATCCTTGGCCATAAGTATATGCATTATGATCTAGTCTCACCACACCAGTCCCACCAATGGTTCAGCAAAACAGAGTCTGGAAGGCCAGAGAGGAGAGTGTGCTGGGCACATGTTAATCAGTGTACACCAGGCACAGGGTGTGTCCCCAGGCTCCCAGAGCCCAGCCACTGCCTGGAATGCTGTTTCTCCCCAAGTAGTGAGAGTCCTTCCATGGGGAATAGAAGGGAGAAACTCTATCTCTAGATGGGAATTGCTCAGCAATTCGGCTGGAATATAATGTTTGAAAGTAGCAGGGACTCTGTTTTATTCACTGCTCTGTCCCTAGTACCTGGTACATATGAGTAAATATGTATAGAATGATTGGATGCTGATTACATTAGGAGAGGGGAAAGGGGAATTTAGGATGACTTGTCAGGCCCTGTCACATACTAGTTTGCTAAAATGTAAACAAACAGGCGCTTTCAGCCCAAAGAGGTTGTCCTGTATCTTTCCCGTTACAATCCAGACTCGGGTTGCTCCTCTGGTTTTTGCTAGAAAAAAAGTCAAAGCATGTATTTCTACATGTGCACATTAGTGGAGAGTTGGCACCAAGAACTGTGTATTCCAAAGAAGACAGGACCTATCTCTTTTCAACAAAATGTTTTATAATCACTCCAGTACGTGTTTAGCATGAAATAATGATTTAAAATATTTGCTTTTCCCTCTCTCTCAGGATTTTCTACGACATATTCCCAGAAGTGTTTTCTCATCAGATCTCTATGACCAATGGGTCTGTGTAATGGATCAAGGAAATGATGAAGAGAGAATAAATACAATTCAAAGGTAACTATTCTAATTTGGTCACATCTCAAAAATACTTTTTAAAAAACGTATGTTTTATAAGTTCATCTCGTGAAGTGATGTTATCCATGGGGACCAGTTAAAAACAGATTTACGCTGGACGCTGTCATTGTTATGATTGTTCTCTCCCTAATCTTAGTAACATGACACTCTTGACCCTTATACACCTTCTATATGTCCAAATCTGAGAGGCATTGACAAAAGCCTACTATAAACCCAATTTATGATCTTAATTTTGGTAAATATTTAACCAGACAACCCGTTATATATCTCATTCGCCAACTGAATTCACACAGAGAAAATTTCCTCCCACAAGGGACTCACAGTCTGGTAGAGTTCACAGGTAAAGCCAGAATTACAATTGCAATTCAGTATAGTCTGTGCTATAGAAGAGATACGTGGAGGAGGGCATTGTGGGAGCACTGCAGAGAGGCAGGTGGCTCTGGAAAAACATCAAGGAAAAGGGGAGTTGCACAGATGCAGTCTGATCACAAGGAGTGCATCGTCTGTACTCAGGCAAAGGAAGCTGCTGGCAGAACTCGCCACCACCACCCCCCACCCCCTCCATATTCCCTGCATTATAAGGGAGCAAGAAAGAAGTGTCCATCAAAAAAGCAACACTTCCAGTTCTTTGAAAATCCAAAAATCCCAATACCATTGTTCGCATATGCTTCTTGAATTCAGTTTTTTTCTCGAACAATTTTAAAATAGAAGTTATTGTCTACATCCTGCTGTTGATAGACATCCCTTGTCTGGAGAAAAACATGGTACCACTGTTGGAGACAGAAAGCGAAACCTTGTCACAAAATACTCTCTGCTTCCCTGATGGTTTGGTGGAAACCATCCAGAGATAGTGAAGATGAGATTCTGTGCTTATGGCTCATTGTCTAAAACTTTACACCTTACTGTTAAGGATGATTTCCTTAAAAAAATGGTAACACTATGACTCTCATACAAATATAAAATGAACACGTGTAAAAGATTTAATTTAAATCATTAATTAATGAGAGAACTGATAAGCTATTGCAACCAGTTCAAAGGAGATTTCAAACTACCACATCTTATGTAGTTGAGTCAGAAAAGAATTTATAAATAGATACAAAACTGGCTTCCTCTACTGAGGCATTGAGGGGTAGTAAGAGAGCACAAATAAATCATTTGTCTCTTGACCAGGCAGAATTTTCGATTCTATGAGCAAGTCTTAGGTGCACCAGTAACTGTCATCAATAACTTAGAGTTTGTAGGGTTAACTCAAAGGCTTAAGGCCCCCATAAAACCAGGTAACCCAAGGCGTGTACTAGACAGTGTCTTGCTTTCCATTGAGCACACTCAGTAACCTTTTGGTCAGTTTCAATATCTTTCATCATTTGTCCCTATAAACTACTCTCATTGTGAGTTCATTGTACTGAAGAAATGCCTCTGTTGTTTTTGCAACAGGAATCGGACTAATTTTCTCCTCTTGGTTGCAGATTCTGTTTTAAAAAGGCAACAACCGTGATATCAACATATAAGTTTTCTGGATGGTAGTAAATATCATTTTCAGTGAATGATAATTTAAAAACCTCTTATCATTTACAAAAGGAGAATAGTAGGAAATAGACTATCATAAGCTTGACTTACATGTGAAAGTGATACCAGTGAGATGAGACTCGGGACAGATTGACTTTGGAAGCTAGTGGAGCAGAGCCCCAGTTCTCAGGATGCACTAGGCAGCCTAATAGCTCAAGTCTGGGCTCCCACCAAGAGATACACTTGGAAAAAGGGAGCACTTTAAGTTTAATGGTTGTTGAGTTTCATCAGAAAGATTTGTGGGGTTTTGGTGGAGAATATTCTGAAATGTTACAGGATTAAACTAAAATACATTAGTTTCAGGTAAATTTTGGGGGAGCCATTTTTGTGCAATCTTTTACATTTTCATTGAGTTGTGAAGACAGTGTACAAAACAAATAGCCAAATCCCCAGGCTTGTTTTCTCTCCTCCTGTACAGGCAGTGCTCACTTTGCATAGTACCATGTTAACTGAAACTCCTGCAGATCTGGACTGTTTTGCTTTGCATGAGGAATTCATGGAAAGCAAGGGTTGCCTGTTCATACAAATAGTTGATGAAATGTCTTGCTTAAAGAGTGCATTTGTTTTCTGTCTTCAGGCTGTTGGACCAGCTTCCGAGAGCCAATATTGTTCTTCTAAGGTACCTTTTTGGGGTACTACACAACATTGAGCAACACTCCTCATCCAATCAGATGAACGCATTTAATTTAGCGGTGTGTATCGCTCCGAGCATTCTTTGGTCTTCTACTACCTACAGCCCAGAATTAGAAGGCGAATTTACAAAAAAGGTAATGAAGTTTTTCATTTTTATGCCCTGGGAGACTGAGTCCCCATTTTGAACCCAAAATTCAGGGTATTCATTCTGAAAGACAGTTTCTTAAAAGAACATACACTTGGGTTCATTTAATTGTTTTATCCTATCCTGGTAGACTATAGAAAAGTGGTTTCTGAAGCAGAAAAGTGCTAGCAGTTGGGTTAGTTCTCTTTTCCCTTGAAAGAGGCAAAAAACTGTGACTGACTTCAACCACAGAATGATAAGCAGTTGATTTGAGAAAACAAACAAGAACTTTGAAGTTAGACAAGCCAGGGTTCAAGTCTCAGCCCCACACTTGCCAGAAGTAACCTCCTGGGCAAAATTAGTTACACTGATCCAGCTTCTCCTCGGGAAAGTGGTGGTGGTGGTAATACCCCGCTCATACAGTGGTTACTTGAAACCACACCCCTGTGGTGCCTGGCGCACCCACCATTCTGCTTGCCCTTGGCTCAGCTGTTGGGGCAGGGAAACTACAGCCAGACTCCACAACAGCTCAGTGGAGGCAGAAAGCTCCCTGGTGAAGTCTCCCCTCTTCTGCAAGAGCCTTCCATTAGGGAGCCTGCGGGAAGGAAGTGCCTAGGGAGAGACCAGTGGGGCAAAATGCAAGTTTTCTCTCCAGCTGTCTCTCTCCTTCACAGTCAACCCATAGAGGACGCCCTCTTCCCAGACCCAAGACAACTGCCTCATACATAAGAAATACACTTCGTAT
Organism: Myotis daubentonii; assembly: GCF_963259705.1. Taxonomy (NCBI): domain Eukaryota; kingdom Metazoa; phylum Chordata; class Mammalia; order Chiroptera; family Vespertilionidae; genus Myotis; species Myotis daubentonii. The sequence goes on along the minus strand of NC_081848.1, from coordinate 16,335,489 downwards.
GTCTGTCTAGTGATGCTTTACGGGCTTTATTCACAACGTATATTTCTTCACCCCAAACACTGTGGAGAATATATAAAACTACCCTAATTTTAAAGACAGAACCATTGGGATGAAAATGTTAGCATTAAGCCAAGACCACAAATAATAACTTTGGTCCACTGATTAAAATGTATTTCTATCCCTAAATTTCTAGAGGGAACTCTTCATATACTTTTAAAACAAACATGATTTTTACCCCTCTGGATTCTTTTGCATTTTTGTTGAAATCAGCACTGATATATTAAGTATGGTTTATAGATATGCTGTATGGAAAGTGGCACTTCAATTTTGTCCCTTTTTGTTCAGGTTACTCTGCTTATTCAATTTGTGATTGAAAATTGCTGTAGAATATTTGGAGAAGAAATCACTTCCCTCTTTGGAGAGGTGTCAGTGAGGTGTGACATTAGAGAGAATACCTCAGGTATTGTGACTAATTGGACTGTTTTCCTGGGAAAAACACACACGTGTCTGTGAAGGTAGGGGGACAGTGGTTGTCCTGGATCCCACAGCAGCTCCAGTGAAGGGAGCCACTGGCCTGGGTCAGTGGGCCTCGGGCTCCTCCCTTAGAAGGCCTGCTGGTGGGGTTCCCGTGGGTAAGATGAGATCCCCAACTTCAGGAACCTGTTAGCACTTGATGGTGTTAATCGTTTCTGTAACCAGAACTTTACAAGGAACGCTAATACACATCATAGGACTGGCGTTAAACCTGGAGCAGGAGGCCCGGCGGCCGCAGAAGCAGCCGGGCGTTTTCTCTCCCCTTCCTCTGCGTCCCTAGGACACTCGGATGCTGGAGACTCTAAAACCGTTTCTAAGCAACGGCATCCGGACTGTGCAGTCCTGTACCACCAGTGACCTTTGGTCAATTATTCTATGCCACTGAGCATCGGTTCTGTATCTATAAAATATGGATACCCATGATGCCTAACTTTTATGGTGGTTTTAAAGATTAAATAAATAATGGATATTAAAGAACTCTACCAAAGAGAAGCTGACAGGGTTAGTAAATGGTTGCCCTGAGCGTGAATGCCGTGTATTCACCAGCAAGCCACGCTAGAAGGCAGTCTCATTCGGAATCCAGGTGTACTTGGCATTGATTCCTTTATTTTTTTGTATCATTTCTCGGTATTATGACAAGTCTCTTTGCTTTGAGGAAATCTTACTTAGGGAAAGCCCATTTCTTCAGGAACTGAGATCAATCTAGTACACCCAAACAAATTTATTTTGTATTCTGCACTGACAAATTGAGAGATTGTGATTAATTAATTGTGATTAAAAAATAAGGATTTTTCCTTAAATATAGAAATTTGAAAAATCTACATGAAAAGAGAATTAAACTAAGCATCACAGTTTTTGTCTTTTTAGGCAGCATGCGCTTGGAGTGTTTAACAAGGTTATCATGGTTTGATTTCCCGCAGATATCTCTTGCTTACAAATGACCGACGCCTCCTATGACGGCTTGGAAAACGAGCTGAATGAGGACGTTGACGCTCCGTGCAGTGACCTGGTGACGACCCTCGGCCAGGGTAGCAGAAGCATGGACTCAGTCCTCACCCTCAGTGACTGTGACCCCGACCAGCCCGAGCTGGAAGGTCTTTTAACCCTGAGCGACTTTGACTTAGACAATCCTAAACATGAAGACATTCAAATGGAAGGGCCTCTCGAATCCAAGCCAGTGACTGTCCCAGGACTGTACAGAGAGGCCAGCCTGCAGGACCATGGCGGGGCCCCGACTGGCGCCGCCACACCCAGCTACCTGACCAGGGCTGCAGCAGATGCTCCGAAAAGCCCGCGGCGACAGCGGCGCTGCTCCGAGCCCAGCATCGACTATCGAGATGCAAAGCTGTCCTCTTTCAGGGAGTTTTTCCAGAAAAAGCTACGCAAGTCCAGCTGTGATGCAATTCTCTCACAGAAAGGTGAGGACCATCTGAAGCAAAACGAACCCCCACAGGAGGAGGGTAAGATGTATTTTAAACAGGCTCTAGTCACAGGCACTGATATCAAGAAAAATGCCTCTAATAAAAGTGCTAAGAAGAAGGGCTTCTTTGGTATGCAAGGAAGTCACGTGAAGCGCCCCCCGCCCTCAAAGCCAGTGGCCATTTCTGTGGCATCTTGCAGTTACATGTCCTCACATGATTGTCCCAGGAGCCAGCCCTTGGATGCAGACACACCTGCACACGCCCCGTCACACACAGCAGATGCCCCCAAGAGTTCCAAGCGGCACGGGCGCTGCTCAGAAACCAGCATCGACGACCAGCGCTCCAAGCTGAGCTATCTCAGGGGGATTTTCTCAAGGAAACACAACAAAACCAGCTTTGAAGTACGCCCCTTGTCTGGAGAGGAGGAGTATCTCCAGCAGCACAAGTCTTTACAATTGGAGGGCCAAAAGCTCATTAACCAGAGCTTGGTCATGGGGATCGAGGTGGGCAAGAGCGGTGCCACCGACCAGAACCCCGAGAAGCTTTTACCCTCAAAATTAAGCACCTGCCCCAGGACGAGCTGTTCTAGCTTGTCCTCCCCAGGCACCTCCCCATCTGGCTCCTCAGTGAGCTCCCAGGATAGTGCTTTCTCTCAGATTTCAGAGCATTCCGTGTTTACACCCAACGAAACGTCCTCCCCAGTAGATTGCACTTTTCAGGCCCCAAGCCAGCAGGGAGAACCGTCCGACTCCAGCAGCTATAGACTCGTTTCTGGAGTGCCTGGTCCCGCCTCTGAGCAGGCCAGCAGCCGCCTGGCTTATTCAAAAAAGGACACCTTAGAGCGGCATTCACAGATGCATTCTGTAACCCTTCATCCCAGCACATGGTTAAGAAATGGTATGGCCAGCTTGAAAAACTGGTCCCTCAAAAACAAAGCCAGGGTAGCCAGGGCAGCCAGGGCAGCCAGAGCAGAGGAAAATAAAATATCTTCTCTGCCAGGGCCCGCAGAGCCCCCTCCCCATGCTTCTGGGGCTCCAGAAGCCAACCCACAGCAAGAGACACAGAAAGACATGCCCCCGACGGTACCTGCAGGACTTGCAGCTGCGCAGACAGCCCAGCGGGACAGCTCCAATCCCAGCCACGTCTCCGAGCCACGCCGTAGCTCTCCACCCAGCCTAGTGGAAGGCACAGTGGAGCTTTGTCTGAAGTCACAGGAGGAAGGAGAGAGTAGCGGGCCGTGCTCTCCTGGCACCCTGCCATGTGCAATATCCTCGCCCAGCTCTTTGGTTATAGATGATGAGTCCGGCCCAGACTCAGGGCCTGCACCAGTGTGTGATGTTGAGGACAAACATTCAACCAAAGACATTTTACCACAAGAAGAACCTGATGTCTAGAAGAACAGGAAGAACAGGAAGTGGCCTAATAACATCAAGACAATATTCATGATGACCCCTGTGTGTAAACTACCTGGAATAGGTAGCATAAAGATGATTATTGCTAATACTTAGTACAATAAAATAACTCGCTTTACTAAGACCATGAGCAAGAAGTTTTACTACAATAATTCTTTAGAACATGGGTCTGGGCCTGTCATGATTTTAGAGATACTCGCAGAGAATTAGAGAAAGTGTCTTCTTTTTTTTTATTACTTTTTTTAACTTTATTGAATTTATTAGGTAACATTGGTAAATAAAATTATATAGGTTTTAGGTGTACAATTATTTAATACATTATCAGGATATTGTATTGTGTGTTCACCACCCAAAGTCAAGTCTCCTTCCATCACCATTTATCTCCTTTTACCCTCTCCTATCACTCCCCACCCCCTTTCCCTCTGGTAATCACCATACAGTTGTCTGTGTCTATGAGGGTTTTTGGTTGTTTGTTTGTTTGTTTGGGGGGGTGGGGGTACTTAATTCCTTCACCTTTTTCACCCAACCCCCAACCCCATAACCTCTCAGAGCTGTCAGTCTCTATGCGTCTGTTTCTATTTTGTTTGTTAGTGAAATCATGTGTACTTGTCTGTCTCTGACTGGCTTATTATTTAGCATAAAAAGGAAGCGTGCATTATATCACGTTAGGCTCCTGAGAAGGCCATGGTATCATTAGTGAAGCATGGAGATTACCGGGCGTGGGGAAGGGTGCAGACAAACAATCCACACTCCATGGAATGTGTTCAATAAATGAGCAAGAAAAATGCCACTAATCAAAGTATTGGGAAGAAAAGCACGCCCAGTAATGAAGGAAATCATGTGAAACATTTCCCTTCATCCAAGTCACTGTCCATTTCTGTGACTTCTAGAGGCACATGTCCTCACAGGATCATTCCAGAAAGTAGCCCATGATGCAGCTAGACTGGGGAAAAGGAGAGTGGCTCAAGAGCCATGAGTATCATGATGCCATTTTTTTGTTGGTTGTGTTGCTTGATTCATTGTTCCATTAGCACCGCTTTGCAAAGGCTCCAGTGAACAGCTGGGAAGAGAAAGACGGAAATGTTGCTCATACCAGTGTTCTTTACAAAGGGACCTGTGCTGGGAGCGTTCTCCAGAAACACAGCTTTTCCTGTGAGAAGGTGACCTGAAAGCACTAGTTACCTGAGGGTGGGGGAAACTGCAAAACAGTCTTTTCTCTGTTACACGAATGCTGTTGCCAGCAGGATGAAAGCCGGGCTCCTCTGCCAAGATGCTTTTCTGCAGCCCCGCCTCTTAGAGTAGTCAGCCAGAAAACATTGCTGATAAGTCATCCTTTTTCTGATTATCATTTGGTCATAGAGAGAGCAAATTTGAGTTTGCCAGTTTATGAAGAGTTGCAGAATAGAATACCCACCAAAGTGGCTATCGGGCCTTCTCAATCACTGGCTTTGGATTTCCCTACCTCCAGGAGTTTTTACATACTTTTGTCCCAAATGACTCATAGTTCACAGAGTGTATACCCCACCCCATTGGTTTATATCCATGGACACCTCTCTCTTGCCTTAAAGTGACACTGGTACATCTCCTGGATTAACTCCATTGATTATTAGGCCTGCCAGCCGGCCTGGAGGGATAGAGTCAGGAAAGGATGTGCATCGTCCTTCATTTCAACTTGATACTTATAAGAAGCTGCTTAGAACCCACTGGGTCTCTTTAGTCCACCATCAAATGGACCTTTCTCCCTCAAACTAGCTTATTTCAAACTATATTTCTGAGCCACTAGGAAACTTTTATGTTGTGTTCTTTTCCTGTTGTCCTAAATGTTGCATTTTTTCAGTTAATGGGGGAAAAATGTTTTCTGGTGACTCTGGCCAGGTAGTTCCATTGGTTAGAGTGTCGTCCTGATATGCCAAGGTGATGGGTTCAATCCCCAGTTGGGGCACATACAAGAATTAACCAATGAGTGCATAAATAAGTGGAACAACAAATCAATGTTATTGATGTTTCTCTATCTCTCTCTCCCTCCCTCCCTCCTCTTTCTCTCTCTCCCTCTCTCTCTCTCTCTCTCCCATCCTCTCTCTCTAAAATCACTAAAGTAAATAAAAATAAAGTGTAAGATAAAACAAGTCTTTTCAGTATTAGCTATTGGTGCTACCTACCTCTGGGGTACATGGCCCTGTTTGCCCTTAGCAGTATAATTAGCTTTTATAACTCTGGGTCCAAAAAACTCCTTCATGACACTGGCCATCTCCCTCACAGGTGTGAAGTAGATTCCACTTTGTCCTATAGCTAGACCTCTAAGTGTCCACATGCATTTTTTGCGATATATAAAGGCAACAGGGATCTCCCTTACCCCGAGGGCAAAACTACTGTTGGAACTGCAAGATGTGAATGAAGCTCTTCCAGCTTGGAGTGTCTTTCTGGAAGACGTTTCTTCTCTACTTAAGAGAACATTGGTTCTAGCCTCTATATATATATTGATGAGTAGAAAATCACCCACCCAATTTGAAGCATAGAAGGAAATAGATAGTGAGGTTCTTAAATAATTATTTCCACTCTTTGTTCCCTTAGATCCTCCTGTAACAATGTAAATAGTTTGTTAATATGGCTGTAAAGTATTATATTGTAAGATTTGAAGAACGTCATTTTATTATACTCTGTTAATCTATAATATATTAGACTCATGCTTTATCTAAAATGTTTTGAGTTTGTATAATATATCTTGACAAATTTTACTACCCTGTTATGTAATAAATGTGTATTTTTGTACTTGCAGAAACTGCTGCTAACTTTTAAAGTTGTTTGATTTTCAAGGCACTGATAATGGATATGTATGAAGTCCATGCTGTCTATTAAATAAAATACCATTCTCCAACGTTAACAATCTCCCCAGAGCAATGATCCCTTTGTAGAACTGTTCTAGTTAATGAGCCCAATTTCTACTTACCATTGGAAATTTCATAAAATGCTATTCATGTAGAATTGAACTTTGAGCTTTTAGTCATAGGCCATGGTTAGTCTTTCCAGAGGGGGAAAATAAAGCTTTTCTATTTTTCTAATCTTACCATTTACCAAACAAGTCATGCTTTAAGCGCAGTCTTCATTTGTTTAAGCATTATGTTTTCCTTGTGCTCCTGGAATGTCCTTATTCTCATATCAAAAGAACCATCAACTCAGTTTAATGGATGGTATGATATTTTCTTACCTGAATTTAAATCATAATTGACCAGATTGACCAAGTTGCTCCCAGACACTCAGGACCTGAGTACTGCTGAGGTCATATAAACATTATTACTGGTTCCTCAGGACTGCTGCATCTTTACTTGTCAGAGTTCATTGGGGTTCACTCTGTGTAAGTTTAACCACCATTTCAAAGAGATGCAAGAAAAATGTAATTAGTACAGAAAAATTATTTGTATAACAGCACCGAAGACCGCACCCCACTGTCAGAAATGCCACTGATGAGGTGCAGGCAGTGTGCACATACACTGATGTTAATTTCCCCCTAACTGTTACAGAAATACAAAGATTACTGTAAAAAGGGAGCCTTGATGTACTAAAAACATTGGATTCAAGAAATTTTCTCTCATTGTGTTTTTCTACTTTTCATGGCATGCCATTGAGTTGAAAAGATCTAATGTTTCCTGGAACCAATGACATATTTCGCTTGTTGGGAAAAAAAACTCTAAGTACTTAAGCCAAATTGTGGTAGTAAGTGTTGAACTTATCTTTTCCTACCTGGTCATGTTTTAATGACTTAAGAGAAAGTCTTTGCAAACTGCTTATTTCAATACTCAGGAAAAAACTGAATAATAAAAGTTGAGTAAAATGTTAACTTTAACATGTATTCTGGTTATGGGGATATCTTGTAAGCTAAGTTTTCTGCTGAAAGAAAGAATACTGCTGCCCTGGCCAGTTTTTCTCAGTGGTTAGCGCAACAGCCCTCAGACCCAAGGCTCACAGGTTCAATTCCCCACCCCAGTCAAGGTGCGAGAGGAGGCAACCAATCAATGTGTCTCTCCCCCTCCTCACCCTCCCTTCCACTCTCTCTAAGAGGCCAATGGAAAAACTATCCTCGGACGAGGGTAAAACAAAATGAGAATACCGCTGAATTCTGTGTGCTATCTACCCCAAGTACGAGTCCTCTGTTTCAGAGCCACCTGTGAATATAAATCCTTCCTTTGCATTGCCTTTGTTTTAAACACAGTGGCCTCCTTGAGCTTCAGGTCTGCATCTGTGTGGTGGAATTAGAAGATGGCTCTGAAGTGTAGTTTGGAAATTTTTGTTTTGAAATCCCAAAAAAAGATACACAGAGGATGATATTAGATGTATAGTGTTACTTAATTTGTACAGTGTTATTGCTCAGCGGCAGAGCACGCATACAATTTTTAGATAGTCCAATGTTGTTTCTAACCTACTTAATTTGTTAAGGCAAAGTAACTAATTTTCTGGAGTTCGATATCACATGGCAATGTATGGTGCAGATTTGGAGGACACTAAGGTTTAAATGCTAATCGTTTTCATATAGGTTTTATTTTACATTACAGTAATTTGGAATTACATTTAGCACTTCTCCTTGCAGCCTCTTGATCTACTACGAGGAGTGAGTAAATTGGCTAAAAAACAGTATTTGTGCTAAGCGAAATAAGCCAGTCAGAGAGACAAGTATCACATGATCTCACTCATATGTGGAATCTAAAGAACAAAATAAACTAATGAACAAAATAGATCCAGAGACATAGAAGCGTGGGACAGACTGATGAATTTCAGAGGAAAGGCAGAGGTGGGTGGGTGGGTGGGTGGGAAGAAATTAACCAAAGAACTTGTATGCATATATGCATAACCCACGAACACAGACAATAGTGTGGTGAAGCCCTGGGGTGATGAGGTATGGGCCTAGAAGGGGCTAATGGGGGGAAAGAGGGGACATCTCTAATACTTTCAACAATAAAGATTTTTAAAAATCCAAAACAAAACCAAACAAAAAGACACCTGTATTTGTGAGGTAGGCCTATTACTCTCAGTAAGTAAAATGGATGCTATAAAGGGATACTTCCTCTCTGCCAGGTTACAGGGGCTGTGATTGTTACTACCTAAAATTCACTAGAAAAAAAACATATCTTTGCCCAAGAATGGGATGATAGAGAATCATCAAAATATATGACTATAGAGAAGCTTATTACTTGAAGGCAGAGCAAATGAATGGGTGGGGGAGGGAGCCAAAGATGAGCTAATTCAAGCAAGACACTGAAGGACACATAAAAAGGTCAAATCTGAAAAGAGGGAAAGAGCATGGTGTGGGGAGGTAGAGGTGTTGCAAATGATATAAATACTACTCAGGCCATTTAATGCCAAGGACTGTTCTAGACCTTAAAGCTACAATGTGAAAAAAGATTGTTTCTGTCCTCACGGGCTTTAAACAACTAAGAAAAATGAGCTGTGTAGAAGAAAGGGGACATTAGCATTTATTGGGCACTTCTTGTTGCCTGCATATATGAATGCATTCATGTATCTTTTTCACTTAATGATTACAGTAGCCCTTCATAGTGGGTACATTCATCCCTAGAACCTCGTTCTGACCCAGGGCTCTTTTTTTTTTACCGTTGAACCTTAAAATAGGGATTAAAATAATTCTTTCTCCATAGTAAACAGACACAATTTATGGGAAGTCGATCCAAACTTACCAAATTATAGTGTCTTGGCTAGGTAGCTCCAATTTAAAAATAATTCAGTATCAGACATAATTCAGAAAGCCATAGTAAATGTAAAAATATCTGAAAATTTGGTCCAGAGAAAATGGTATAGACTTGTGTCTCCCTGCTCCTCCCCACTAAACATGACCATATAGTTAAGTATAATCATAAATCCTCAAAATAATGCAAAAAGACGACCAAAGGATAATCCTAAAAGGTGGTAAGAGAAAGGTAAATTGGTCCAGAATCCTAGGACTGGAGAAACAACACCATAGCACAGCATCTTACATCCCCTCAACCAACAGAAGGCAACTCAGGCCTGACCTTTTCCAACCTAGCATCAGAAGGCAGCCCAGATATGCTCATTCCTCCCCCTGATCCTCCAACTGAAGTACCTTTGACACCACTGGGTAAGCCAGGCACCACCCACAGGAGGGATGGATGTTAGTGGCCCACAAGCATTAAGTGGTGGGGGAGGAAGGGAAGAATTATCCTTCCTGCTGAGTCTGAGGCTCCCCTCCCCCACTGGGAGGCAACAACAGAAAGAGGAACTTAGTCACAATAAGCAGCTCAGCCTGGGAAGCATCTTTGCCCCTGCAGGCCTAAGACTCCCCTCCCCCAGGCAAAGACACTGGGATGCCCAGGCAGCACAGAGAGGAAGGATCCCACCACAGAAAGCACCCATCCAGGGGAGTCTCAGACCATGGCTCAGTCCATGAATGTGTATGCACAACCAACAAAGCTTCAAAATATGTAAAGTGAAACATGACATAATTGAAAAGAGAAATAACCAAAATCATAATTATAATTGAAGACTTTAACAATCCTTCCTCACTAATTGATAGAACTAGACAAAAGCCCAGCAATGATATAGAACTTATCAACACCATGAACCAAAAGAATATAGTTGTTGTTTATGGAACACTTCGTCTAACAATAGAAAAATATATATTCTCTTCATTTATTCATGGAACATTAATCAAGATATACCATATACCGGGCCATAGAACAAACATCAACATCTTTTAAAAATCAAAATCATACAGAGTAGGTTTTCTGACCACAATGCAATCAAATTAGAAATCAATAACAGAAAACTCTTTAAACCCTTGAAAAACAAAAAACACACTTTTAATTAATACATTGGTCAAAGAGGAAGTTTCAAAGGAAATTTTTTAATCATAGAAATAAATGAAAATACAAATATCAAAATATTTGGAATGCTGCAAAAGCAGTGTCAAGAGGAAAATTAAATGCTTAGATGTAAAAAGATCTCAAATCAGTACACTTCCTACCTCAAGAAACTAATAAAAGAAGAAAATAAAGCCAAAGCAAGCAAAAGAAAGAAGAAAAGATTATAGCAGAAATCTATAGGGTGGGGCAAACATAAATTTACAGTTGTGAGTACTCAAAACAGAATTTATTCTTATATTATTATTAATAAACTAGTGTCCCGGTGCACAAAATTCGTGCAGGGGGGAGGGGGGATTGTCCCTCAGCCTGGCCTGCACCCTCTCCAATCTGGGACCCCTTGGGGGATGTCCGACTGCCTGTTTAGGCTCAATCCCACAGGCGGCAGTCCGACATCTCTCTCGCAATCCAGGACTGCTGGCTCCTAACCACTCACATGCCTGCCTGCCTGGTTGCCCCTAATCACTCTGCCTGCCGGCCTGCCCACCCCCAACTGCCCCCCTGCCAGCCTGATCACCCCCAATGCCCCCCCACCCCCACCAGCCTGAGCTCCTACAACTGACCTCCCTCTTGGCCTCTAACCATGGCTTTGTCCTGAAGAACATCTGGAAGGTCTCCTGGAAGGTCTCCCAGTCTAATTAGCATATTACCCTTTTATTAGTATAGATTATTGTATTATTTTTATATGAACAACTGTAACCTACTTTTGCTCCACCCTGTATAAATTTTAACATAGAAAAATAATAGAGAAAAGTCAATAAAATTTCATTTAAAAAATTAGTAAAATTAGTAAATCTCTATTAAGATTAATGGCAAAAATAAACAACCCACAAAACACCAAGATCAAGAGTAAAAGAAGACATCATTATACATCCTACAGCCATTAAGAGGATAAGAGTCAAATGGCGAAGTAGGTAAGTACACACTCAAATCCTAACACCACCACATCAAAATGACAATTAAACTACAGAACAACCATCACTCAGAACCACCCAAAATCTGGCTGAAGAGTAGTCCTACAAGTAGGGAATTAAAGAAGAATCCAAATGGAAACTGATAAGAGAGGCGGAGACACAGAACAGGCTGGTCTTATCCTCACGAGTGACAGTTAAAAATTGGGAAGGATAACTTGGCTGCAGCTGTCCCCTGTGAGGAGCGAGGGGTCCTAGCCCCACACCAGGGCCCCCAGTCCATTGTTCCGGTGCCAGGGAGAGACATCCCCATAACTTCCAGCTGTGAAAATCAGCGGAGATTGTGGCTGAGTGAGACTGAGAACTGAGGGAATTCCAGGTGTTTCTCTTAAAGACCTGCAAAGGGACTATTCCAGTGGTTCTCAACCTTGGCTGCACATTAGAATCACCTGGAATCTTGTTAAATCCTGATTTCTGGGCCTCATCCTCCAGAAATTCTGTTTCTTTGTTACTAATGATGAGGCCCAGAAATCAGGATATTTTAACAAGATTCCCAGGTGATTCTAATGCACAGCCAAAGTTGAGAACCACTGGACTATTGGAACTCTCTCTGAGCTCTAGCACTGAGGCTGCAGCTTGAAAGGTGCCAGGAACATACAGAGAAAAACTGAATTGTCTGACATCATGGCAAGGGCTAAAGGGACTGCTTTCTCCTAGACAGAAATGCTGGCTGAGGCCATTGTTCCTTTGCTGAGCCCTCTCCCAACAGAGCTGGCAGGTAAGCATCATTTCTGAGTTTCCATTAATCTGGTCAACAGTGTTCTCGCCCCACCCTGGTGATTCCCTCATACCCCACCCCACCCAACTTATGGGCCAACCCAGATTGTTTCTGTGGCAATCCCATACAAATGGCCTATCTTGGCTCATGCTTCAGACTCTCCTAAAAATCTAGCAAACAAGCAGCATCTGGCCTCAGCATGCCTTGTACCTCTTGCTAAGTGATCCCAAGCCAGGCATTAGTGGCAGCTAGAATCAGTTTGCAGCTTAGCCTCTGCCAGGCACCTCCAAGCCCACCACAAGTAACAGCCATCTGCAGATCGCTCTGTATCTCATGCCAGGGGTTCCCAAGCAAAGAACAGGCAGCAGCTGATGAGGGAGGCCTCAAAGACATCTACAGATGGTTCCAGAGCACATCCAACCACCTCCAAAAGCAACATACCAAGAGTAGACTCAGCCAGCACCAGAGCCCTGCTAAAGTAAGTCCTGCTCTATAAGGTTGGCCCCTGCACAGCAGATCCTCAGCTGCAGTTGCAATCAATTATTGCAGCTAATCAACTACAACAGGAGGGGGCACATAGCCCACACAGGGGCACACCCAGAGCACCCAGCTCACATGACTGAGGAGACTGTGCCTCTGGGCACTACAGGATACTTACTACATAAAGCCATTCTACCAAAAACAAGAGACATCATAGCTCTACCTAATGCATAGAAACAAACACAAATGAGGCAGCCAAAATGAGGAGACAAAGAAAAAAAAAGAACAGAATAAAACTCCAGAAAAAGAACTAAACAAAATGGAGACAGGCAATCTACCAGATACAGAGTTCAAAACACTGGTTATGAAAATGCTCAGTGAACTTAGAAAAGTATATGAATTTAGTGAAAACTCAAGCAAAGACATAGGAAACATTAAGAAGAACCAATCAGCAACAAAGGATACACTAACTTAAATGAAGAATATATTACAGGGAATCAATAATAGAGTAGATATATAAAGGATAAAATCAGCTATTTGATAGATAAGAAAACACCAAATCTGAAGATAGCAAAGTAAGAACAATTTTTAAAAATGAGGATAGTATATGGAGTCTCTGGGTCAACTACAAGCATACTAACATTTGTACCATGGGAATGCCAGAAGGAGAATAGAGAAAGCAAGGAATAGAAAACCTATTTGAAAAAATAATTACAGAAAAATTTCCTAACCGGGTGAAGAAAATAAACACAAGTCCAGGAATTGCAGAGATGAACCCGAAGATCCCACACCAAGACACATCATAATTAAAATGACAAAGGTTAACTATAAAGAGAAAATCTTAAAAGCAGCAAGAGAAAAGCAGTTAGTTACCTACAAGGGAGCTCTCTTAAGACTGTCAGTTGACTTCTCAACAGAAACTTTGCAGGCCAGAACAGATGGCAAGAAATATTCAAAGTGATGAAAAGCAAGAACCTACAACCAAGATTACTCTACCCAGAAAAGCTATCATTTAGAATCAAAGACAGATAAGGAGCTTCCCAAACAAGAAAACACGAAAGGACTTCATCACCACCAAACCAGTATTACATGAAACATTAAAGAATCTTCTTTAAGAAGAAGGGGGGAAAAAGATAAAAGATACGAATAATAAAATGCCAATAAATACATACCTATCAATAATTACTTTAAATGCATATGAAGTAAATGTTCCAATCAAAAGACATACGTTCTTGTTTTGAATAGATAACAAAACAAGACCCTTAAATACAAGAGTCTTACTTCAGATCACAGACTGAAGGTAAAGGAATGGAGAAAGATACTTGATGAAAATGGAAACAAAACAAAACAAAAAAGCTGGGATAGCAATTCTTATACCAGACAAAATAAATACCAAAAGAAAGGCTCTAACAAGTGATAAAGAAGTACCAACAACTCCATTTTTGGGGCATTTATCCGAAGAAACCCAAAATCCTGAATCAAAAAGACATATACATCCATATTCTCACTGCCCCATTATTTACAACAGCCGAGGTATGGAAGCAACCTAAGCAGCCATCAGAAGATGAATGGATAAAGAAGTGGTGTATATACCAAGCCAATGGATTATGACTCAGCCATAGAAAAGACCACAAAGTATCTAAGACATAAAGTTAATTTTCACACACACACACACACACACACACACACACACACACACACACACGTACACATAACAGTGTTTTAAACATTTTTCAAGGTTTCCCATTCACCGCATTGCCAGGAATGCTCTTGTCCTAGATGCGCACTGAGCTCACTGCCTGTCTCTCCCCACTTCTTCAACTCTTTACTCCAATGTGCCTTCTCAGAGAGCCTTCAAGTAATTGAAAACACTTTTTTTTTTCAAAATGCTGGGAATCCGGAGCATAGAAACACTGCTTAATCTCCTCATTTCTAAAATGAAGATACTTGCTCTACTTAAAGGACAGGAAACAATTGCTAACTCCTTCAGCTAAGGGGTGGGGAACTGCGCTGTCCGCTGGTTTCAGCAGTACCAGGCAGTGCACAGGAGAACCTCCTGCCCTCGAGGAGCTGACACTCTATGGGAAGGCACACAATAAAGAAGATAAAGCAAATGTTTAGTTCACAGACACACCTCATTTTATTGCACATTGCTTTATTGTGCTTCACAGGCGTTGCATTTTTTACAAATTGAAGGCAAGAACCTCCACAGGCAAAATGCTCCCGGCTCACTTCACTGCAGTGGTCTGGGACGGAACCATATGTATCCAAGCGAGGCTGCCATTAGATGCTGACCAGTGCAAAGGAGAAAAAGAAAGCAGGGGAGGGAGATGGAAGTGGCAGGAGCAGGCAGGTCGGGGTAAACCTTTAGATCAGGTGTCCAGGGAAGGCTCTAGGGTTCCATTCCTGGTCAGGGAAAATACCCAGGGTGTGGGTTCCATCCCCCGTCAGGGTACTGCAGGAGGTAACCGATGGATGTTTCTCTCTCACATTGGTGTTTCTCTCTCACTCCCTCTCCCTTCCTCTCTCTCTAAAATCAATAAAAACATATCCTCAGGTAAGAATTATTTTAAAAGATTATTATCTAGAATCAGGGCCATTAGACGTAACCTAAGAAATCAACAAGTCAACATCAAAGGACCCTCAGAGGCCACATGAGGCACAGGTCCCACGTGAGGACGTGGCAGGGCGTTTCCCAGTGCTGTCTCCATGGGCCATGTCACCTGGCATTTGACTACCCGAGAAGCTGGTCCCTCAAGGCTCACGTAGAACCCACAGCTGGTGAAGCCACTTCCTGGTTGCAACCAGACACTAGCTTCCCTAAGACATTCATTTCTCAAATGCCCACCACACTCTTAGCTGAGGATCTGTTCAGCTCTGGTTTCTAATCCCCTGAATTGATAGCACAGAGCCGTGCTTCTTCAGCTTCCTTCCCTCTGCAAGGCTTTCCATTCAGGACCACCCACAGCTGCCACACATACACTCAGAGCTGTGGCAGTGGACAAAACAGCACTTGGGCACACAACTCAATCAGGTCGGTTACGTTTGACTCGACCTGGGCCTGAGGAGTTCTCTTACATACGGTTCCACCTTCCCCCGCCCCCCTCCCCGAGGTGTCAAATACAGGCTCCAGCTGCTCACGATGTCAGCGTCGCTTGTTGCAGTCAAAACAGCTCCTGGTGCCATGTGGCACCCATGTAAACAAGTGGTTGGTGAGGTGTCACATAGACAAAACAACTGTTGGAAGGACTGGGTTTTCCCTTTCCACCCAGCACAAGTTGGCATGAGTCGAGGGTGATGCCTGCCAAGTATGTGGGCAGTTGGGGCCTGCACACGTGGCTGTTTGTGGTGCTGGCAGCTGCCCCATCTTCCCGCTGTCTTTCAGTAGGGTGGGCTGCTTGGTTTGGAGCGTGGGGCAAAGAAGGGAGCTAAGTGTGAATTAGGATAGGGCTAAGTGTGTCAGTTCCCTAACCCGAAAAAGTCTCCCATGTTTTCCAAGTTCACCCTCTTGTCCAGAGTGGGATTTGCGGGGACCTGATGTTCACCCCAGCCTGCATCTTTGTGTGACTGACCAGGCGACAACAAAGGCTTTCTTGGAATCTGAGGTTAAAGAAAGATGAAGGGCCAGGGCCGCCTGTCTGTCTGCAATGGGCATATTGCATAATAATAGCTCTCTCTGATCTTTCTTCTGCATGTTCTTGGTTTCTCCACGTCTTCCTTTCGGCTTTGTAATGTGACACTCAGCCGCTGGTTTCTTATCTTTGCTGCTCCCTCACCCCCTCCCACCCCCCAACCCTTCTCTCTCAGATCCACACAGAGAACAGACCACTCCAGCTTTGAAGCCTTAAGGATCATGGCATTTGCCTTAACACCCTCTGTTTGCCGGACTCCTCGTTTAATGATGGAGTAACCAGGCAAGGACCATAAATTGCCTCCCCTGCCTTTATCTTGCCTTCCTTTCCTCTCTCCCAATTATAAGGTGTCTAACACAGGCAGCTCACCGTGCTCTCCTCGGCCCTGGAGGCCCCATCTTAGAGTGGGACAGGGCCGAGATATGAATATTTGGTCTGGATTTTTCAGCTCCTCCATAAACTCAGGAGATATGAAAAACAAGACTGTTGACTTTCTTAGACAGCTTTTACACTTCGTAAGTTTCTCCTGGGGGAGAATAACAAAGTCCAGAAGAGAAAACATTGTCCACCTGTGGGAAGCTTCAGGGGTTACCACAGCTTGGTGGACCCCAAGTTTGGCCAGTGGGTGGCTGCATGAGGAGCTGCGGCATGTATGGTCCAGTTTGACACTCCTGGGGAGCCCTAAGCTGCCAGCTCAGCAGGAGCATAAGGAGAGTGGGTGTTTCCAAGTATCCCAAGCTTCCCAAGTATCCTGCTTCCTTTGCTCCTTCCAAGGACTGTGCTGTGAAGCAAGAGAACAAATTGTCCTCCACGTAGCTCTTCTCAAAGACACTGAGTGCAATGAGCAAGAACTCCCCATCAGGGGTCCCCAACTGCTTGGGCCTCTCAGAGGTAGAAATGGAGATACCCTCATAATTTTCAACACAAAAAAACAATGGCTAATGACAACATCCACACCATTTTTTACTTTTAATTGTAATTCATGAATTTGGTATGTCAACTTGTGGGAAAAGAAGGGCTGTCTCCTGACAAAATTAACTACTTACAATTGCATAAGGGTTTAGGGGTTACTTTTTTATATTTAAAATTATATGTTAAAAATTGGGATGTGCAGGGAGGAAATAATGAAAGGAGCCATTAGGGATGAAAAGACAAGGCCCCTCTGACAACTTGCTCAGGAATCCCCAACAGCTGTCAACCTCTCAGACTCTCATGTAGCCCTCCCACTGCACAGAGCGCACTGCCCCACACACAGTCCCAGGGGACTAATACACTACAAGAACTTCTCCTGGAAACGCAAGCAAGTGACAAGAAGGATTTGAATTTTGCAATCTTTTTTTTTCTGCTTGTTCTCCACAAAGATGCTCTTTATTACCTGAGCAGGTCTGCCTAGGCCCTAGGGCCAACCGGTAGTGTGTGGTTTCTTGACTTCGTGTAGGAAAAATTTCACAACACAACTATGAGGACACGTATATTAAAGCTGGAGGGCTTGGTATAGAAGAAGCAACAGCAGAGCCTAGGCTGGGCTGCCCTAATTCACTGGGAAGTCAGAGAAAAGGGGGCGACCTTGGGGATAGGTTCAGAGGATTAGCCTGGGATAAGCTGCCACTGCCCCTTGCTCCCCTGGTTGCAAGTCTCATGGGGACCCTTAGAGTAAGGGAGATGCATGCCTGTGGGGGAAGAAGAGAGGGAAGAAGAGGGGGAAGGGAATGGCACAGGCTGCTCCCCAGAGAAAGAACACAAGCAGCATCTTTCTCTTGAGGCTTTTATCACTCTCTCACAGGCAGGGATCTTAGAGGAGGTGTCAGCGTGAGGGTTTCAGCAGAATATTCATCAGTTTTCCAAGTGTGCTCTTTCCGGGCTATGGTCTCCATTGATTGGCCAGTGCCAGCGCAGAGGTTCATGGGTCACTGCAGCTGGTCCTGGTGTCACCCACCTGGTTTTGCTGTTTTTCTGGACCTGGAGCTGACATACAATTGAGGCTTAGATGTTATTTCTAGAGAGACTACCTTCTGTATCTGGCTACTAATAAAGAGCATCTTTGTTCAGCTGTCAGTCCCAGTTTCCCTATTCCACTTGTCCTGGCTTACTGGCCTGTCTCACTCTTGAGCAGTGAGGTTCTCAGGAGTGAGGGTTGGGGGAGGAGAAGAGGGAGGATAACACAAACAGGATGATTTCTGTAGGGCTGATGAGACAATAGTGGTAGTTACTGACGTAATATTCATGATCACTTGTTGAGTACCTCGTGGCTTTCAGAGTTTATTCAAATCCCATTATTCCAAGCCCTTTATGATGTCTTGAGCAAGTATGATTACCCCCATTCTTCAGATTCATAAATTGGTTACTTAATTAGTAAATGGCTGAGCCAAGGCTTGACTAACCTTGTGCCTTTTCAAAGCTAGTATGAAGGTTTGTAAAGGTGCTTCCTCTCCCACCCCACTCCCAATTATCTCAGATGCTTTGGGGACTTCTAGACCTATACATCAGGGCTGAAACAACCACTCAGATGAAAATTAGACCGACCCAGCACTAACAATAAAAGAAAAAAAGAAAGTTGATGTCATCAAAATTAAACCTTTCTCCTCATAAAAACCCATCTTTAAGAAAATGAATACTACTAGATACACATTGAAATTACAACTAAACTACATCATTCAAACCATCTGAAACCTAGCTGAATGGAAGTCCTACAACTAGGGATTTAAAGAAGCAGCTACATCGAGACTGGTAGGAGGGGTGGAGACACAGAACAGGCTGGTCCCATACCTACATATGGCAGATAAAAAATTGGGAGGGATATCTCAGCTGTGGAAGTCTCCCCTGAGGAGCAAGGGGTCCCAGCTCCACACTAGGGCTCCCATCCCATGGTTCCAGTGCCAGGAAGGGAAGTTCCCATAACTTCTGGCTGGAAAAAAGCAATGGAATTATGGCTGAGTGAGACAGAGGGTTGTTAGTGTCCCAGGCAGTCCTCTTAAATGGCCCACGCACATGGATAGACATACTCAGACTCACTCACTCTGAGTTCCACCACTAAGGTAGCAACTTGAAAGAATTCAGGGACATACAGAGAGGAACTGAATTGTCTGGCATCAGGGTGAGAGCTGAGGGGTCAGTTTTTTCCCAGCAGAGTGCTGGAAGAGGCAATTATTCCTTTTCTGAGACCAACCCACACATACAGAGCCAGCAGGCTAATGCCATATTTGAGTCTCCTTCAACCCAGCTCACACTCTTCACCCACCCTAGTGATTCTCTGAGACCCCATCCCACCCAACTTGTGGGACCACCCAAGCTGTTTCCAGTGACTTTGTCATACAAATGGCCTGTCTTGGCTTATGCTTCAGATTTTCCTAAAATCTCTCAAACAAACAGCATCTGGCCTCAGCAAGCCCCATACCTCACAGTAAATGGCCCCAGGCCTAGAACTAGCAGCAGCAGGCCTTGGTTCACAGCCTGGCCTCTCCTGGGGACCTCTAAGCCCAGGACAAGTAATAGCTATCTGCAGATCAATCTGTAGTTCATGCCAGATGGCCTTGGGCAGAACACAGGGGGTGGATGACCTTGGCCTGCATGTCCTGAAAGCCCCAGAACCAGCTCACCCAGTGGAAAACTTCATACAAATTTGAAGAACCACCCAACCACCTCCACAAAAGACACATTCAAGGAGTGGACTCACCAGACACTAGAGCCCCGCTGAAGTTACGTCCTGCTTCATGGGGTGTGACCCTGCAGAGCAGATCTCATCTATGATTGCAGCCAGTACTTGCAACCAATAAGCCTAGGGGTAAATCTATCCCTTTGAGGTGCCAATAGCAATCAAAGCTCAACTACAACAGGATGGTATACACAGCCTACATGGAGGGGAGTACACCTGGAATTCCCAGCTTGGGTGCCTGGGGAGGCTGTGCCACTAGACCCTATAGAACACCTACTCCATAAGGCTACTCTACCAAGCCTGGGAGAGTAGCAACTCTACCTAATACATAGAGACAAATGCATGGCAGGTTCCAAATGAGAAGACAAAAAAAAAAAAAAAAAAACCCTAGTCCCAAATGAAAGAACAGAACAAAACTCCAGAAAAAATAACTAAACAAAATGGAGACAAGCAATCTAATAGATGCATAGTTCAAAACAACAGTTATAAGGATGCCTAATGAACTTTGTGAGAACTTCAATAGCATAAAAAAGAATATGGAAACCATAAAAAGAAAATAGTCAGAAATGGATACACTAACTGAAATGATACACTAACTGAAATCAAGAAAAGGTTATAGGGAATCAACAGTAGAGTAGATGAAGTGAAGAATAAAATCAGCAATTTGGAAGGTAAGATAGCAAAAAACACCCAATCAGAAGAGCAAAAAGAAGAATGAATTCAAAAATATGAAGATAATGTAAGGTGCCTCTGGAACAACTTTGAACATACCAACATTTACATCATGGGAGTGCCAGAAGGAGAAGAGAAAGAGCAAGGAGTTGAAAACCTACTTGGAAAAATATTAACATAGGGAGACAACCAAGATGGTGGCAAAAGTAAACTCCTGAACTTACTGCTATGCACAAGCACATTAAAACTACAACTAAAAGACAAAATGAATATCATCCAGAACCATGGAAAGGCTGGCTGAGTGGAAATTCTACAACTAGAAGGAAAGAGAAAAGCGCATTGAGTCCGGCAGGAGGTGGAAGTGTGGAGGAACGGAAGCGCACGCGAAAGGGGCTGGCAACTGGGTACACTGTTGTCTTTTTCAATCAGGAGGGAGATACAAGCTCCTGAGTGCTCTGAACTCCAGTTGCGGGCAAAAATTTTGGGACCCAGACTCATATGGAGAGAAACTGTACTGTCTGGCATCGGGCCAGAATGTGAGGGCGGCTTCCTCAAAGAACTGCTTGCAGCATTCATTGTTCCTGCATGAGGCTGTGGGACACAGACTCCAGGACATCTCTGAGGCAAAGCAGACTGGCAGCCATTGTGGTTTGCTCCACCCTGGTGATTTCCCCGCCCCACCCAATTTATATCCCCACCTAAGCTGTGTGCAGAGGCTTTTGCATACTAGTGGCCTGGCCTTTCTCTGCCTAAAAACCTGTCAAACTGTAGCTGGGTCAGAGAATCCCAGAGATTCCAAAAGAAGGCCTCAGGCTCATCAGCAGTCTGCATTACTTCACAGCGGCGCCTCATCTGGGCATCTCCAAATCCCAAACAAAGAGGAGGAATCTGCAGATCTCTCTGTAGCTTCTGCTGGGTGGCTTCAGGCAGTGGTTGACTTTGCACCTCTTGGAGATCCAAGAGCCAGTCTACCCAGTGGTCAGAGGGAGACCATCCAGATTACAACTCTTCACATCCATAAGAGACACACTCAGGGGGCAGACTCAGTGAGCGCCAAAGCCCCACTGAAGCAAGTCCTGCCCCATAAGGATGTCTCCAGCACAAAAGTTTTCCCATTGTAGACATAACTGGTCCTCACAGCCAACTGACCTGGAGGTCAATTCCTCCCAATGATACCAACAGCAATCAAGGCTTAACTACAACACAAGACTGTGCATGCACACAGCCCACAAAGGGGTGAACCAAGAATGTCCACCTCAGGTAATTAGGGAGGCACACAAAGCTACTCTATCAACACAGGGAAGCAGCCAAAATGCAGAGACAAAGAAACAGGTCACAAATTAAAGAAATGGAGGAAAGCAAACTACTGAATATAGAATTCAAAACCATGGTTATAAGGTTACTCAAGAATCTTCTAGAAACCTCCAAGAAATATAGTGAGACCCTCAAGAATATGAAAAAGGACCAATTAGAAATTAAGCATACACTGACTGAAATAAAGAACAATATACAGAGATCCAACAGCAGACTAGGGGTCTTGATTCCCAAGAATCAAGTCAAAGATTTGAAATATGAAGAAGCAAAAAACATCCAACTGGAAAAGCAAAATGAAAAAAGAACATAAAAATATGAAGATAGTGCAAGGAGCCTCTGGAACAACTTTAAGTGTACCAACATCAGAATTATAGGGGTGCCAGAAGATGAGAGAGAGCAAGATATTGAAAAACTATTTGAAGAAATAATGACAGAAAACTTCCCCTACCTGGTGAAAGAAATAGACTTACAAGTCCAGGAAGCGCAGAGAACCCCAAACAAAAGGAATCCAAAGAGGACCACACCAAGACACATCATAATTAAAATGCCAAGGGCAAAAGACAAAAAGAGAATATTAAAAGTAGCAAGAGAAAAACAGTTAGTTACCTACAAGGGAGTACCCATACAACTGTCAGCTGATTTCTCAACAGAGACTATGCAGGCCCAAAGGGAGTGGCAAGAAATATTCAAAGTGATGAATAGCAAGAACCTACAACCAAGATTACTCTACCCAGCAAAGCTATCATTTAGAATTGAAGGTCAGATAAAGAGCTTCAGAGATAAGAAAAAGCTAAAGGAGTTCATCACTGCCAAACCAGTATTATATGAAATGCTGAAGGATATTTTTTAAGTAGAGGAAGAAGAAGAAAAAGGTAAAGATAAAAATTATAAGCAACAAAGTGACAACAAATACATATCTATCAACAAATGAATCTAAAAATCAAGTGAAAAAAATCTGATGAACAGAATAAACTGGTGAATAGAACAGAATCAGGGGCATAGAAAGGGAGTGGACTGACAATTCTCGGGCGGGAGGGGGTGTGGGGGGTGCGGGAAGAAACTGGATAAAAATCGTACACCTAGGAAGAGGACAGTGGGGGAGGGTAAGGGCAGGAGGTGGATAGGAACAGGGTGGAGGGGAGCTATGGGGGGAAAAAGAGGAACAACTGTAATAATCTGAACAATAAAGATTTATTTTTTTTAAAAAATGAAGAAAAGAAAAATATTGACATAAAACGTCCCTAACTTAGTGAAGGAAATAGACACCCAAGTCAGAAAGCACAGAGACTCCCAAACAAGATGAGTCCAAAGAGGCCCACACCAAGACACATCATAATTAAAATACCAAAGGTTAAAGACAAAGAGAGAATCTTAAAAGCTGTAAGAGAAAAGTAGTTATCTACAAGGGAGCTCCTATAAGTCTGATTTTTCAACAGAAACTTTGCAGACCAGAAGGGATTGGTAAGGAATATTCAAAGTGATGAAAAGCAAAGACATACAACCAAGATTATTCTACCCAGCAAAGCTATCATTCAGAAGCAAAGGATATATAAAGAGCTTCCAGAAAATAAAAAGCTCAAAGAGTTCATTATCACTAAACCAATATTATAAGAGATGTTAAGGGGTCAAGAAGAAGGAGGAAGAGGGGGAGAAGGAGGAGGAGGAGGAGAAGGAGGAGGAGGAAGAAGAAGAAGAAGAAGAAATAAAAAATATGAATAAAATGGCAATAAATACATATCTATCAACAATTGAACCTAAATAACAAAATAAATGAACAAGCAGAACAGAAACAGAGAACATGTTGATGTTTGCCAGATGGGGGGGGTTGAGGGGTTGGATGAAAAAGGTGAAGAGGTTAAGAACTACAAATTGGTAGTAACAGAATAGTCACAGGGATAGGGAGTGTAGTCAATAATATTCTGATAAATATGTATGGTATCAGGTGGGTACGAGATTTATCGGTATGATCACTTAGTAAGTTACATAATGTCTAGTCACTGGAGTGTATACCTGAAACTAATATAATATAGTTTGTCAATTGTAATTGAAAAATAAAAAGTGTGATTTTTAAAAAAAGAAAATGAATAGATAGTCCACAGACTGGGAAATATACTGTATATATACATAGCACCTAGCTGACAAATCCAGAATATATAAAGAAATTCTACAAATCAAGGACAGAAAGACAAGTAATTAAAGTTATAAAATGGGCAAAGACCTGAATAGATACTTCAGGAAATATACAAATGGCCAATAAGCATGTAAGAACGTGCTCAACATCATTAGTGTTAAGAAAATGCAAATAAATACCACAATGAGATAGCACTTACATCGTTCTAGAATGGCTAAAATTTAAAAGATTGACATCACTAAAGGATGGGGAGCAACTGGAACTCACATACATTATGAGGGAGCATATATAAAATTGTACAACCACTTTCTCAGTGTCTTATAAGTTTAAATATACTGGTACATTCACTCTAGATCAGGCGTCCTCAAACTACGGCCCACGGGCCACATGCAGCCCGCCAGAAACATTTATCCGGCCCACCGGGTGTTTTTGCTGCCGCTGCCTGTCCTGCGTAGCAACCGACTTGTCCCGGGCCTGCAGTGCGCATGTGTGGAAGGTCTGAGGGACAGTGAACTGGCCCCCTGTTTAAAAAGTTTGAGGACCTCTGCTCTAGATATTTCATGGAATATAAAATATATGTCCATAAAAAAACTCATATACAAATATTCATTGCAGCTTTTATTCATAATAGTCAAAACTATTAAACAACCTAAGTGTTCACTGATAGAATAATGAATAAATTATGACATATTCAATGAAATGAAATGCTATTCAGCACTAAAGAGAAATGAACTACTGACTCATACAACAACATGGTAGAAAACACATTATGTTGAGCAAAAGAAGACAGGCACCAATGAATGCATATTGTATGATTCCATTTACATGGAGTCCAAGAGAACATGTTGATGTTTCTAAAATCTCTTATGAAATGGTAGTGACAAGAGTCAGAAACTAGTTAGGAAGGTGGCGGAACTGATTGGGAAGGGGCACAGGGAAAGTTGGGGGGAAATGGAAATGTTCTCTTTCTTATTTTGAACAGTGCACCAAGATGGATGTTTAAAACTGTCAAACTCTTCTAGCTGACCTCTTAAAATCTATGTATTTTATTGTATGTTAATTATGTCTCAATAAATTATTTGTAAAAGAAGCCTGCTGGGTTAACTACCAGGATTATGGCTTTGCCCCCCGGAGGCCAGTTTCTTCCCATTTGACAGAAACCTGAGATCTGAGCTCCCCCAGTAGCCTGGTCTACGGGGTGAAGGCAATGAAGTTTCAGCAAAGCAACTTTAACCAAAAGGCCTTTCTGCATAGTGATGCCCTGCCCCTGAGCCAAACTGACCTCTTATTTATTCTGTTCATTTGTTAAAACTCAGAGGAGGAATACCAGAGGCGCTTGCCAGTCATTCCCCCGTCATCCAGAAAGGAAAAACGTACAACTCTCTGCACAGTGCACTGGCTAACAGGCCCAGGTCACCTGCCGTGCTGGGCAGGGAGGTTCTCATTGTTAGCATAGAAGTCAACTCTGATGACAGCCTTGCTCCTCATTTTAGGAGTCACTGCACCTCACACAGAGATCAACTTTAAAACTTTAGGCAGAAATGATAAAAAGGGGGTTTCAGGCCATACCTATATGTTCGTAGATCCAGAATGCCTGCATTTCCTGGAGAAGCATACTCTGATGGTACCCAAACAACCCCTGAGGGCCAGGGAGTTCTCATCCTGGGAAGACCAGTATGTCTGGGACTTAGAAACCAGACACATGAGGGACAGTCACAAGAATCAGGTGCCTTTACCCAGGAGGGAGTGTGGGGAGACACCACAGAATTCAAATACTTGAAGGGCTACCTAAAGGAAGAAGAAACAGGCTTTATACTCCAAACTGTTAAACTTCAACCAATGTATAGAAGTCACAAGAAATTAGATGTTATTGCAACATAAAAAGGACCTTTGTAACAGAGACGCTGTTTGGCATTTCATTCACATATCAATTAATTGAGACAATAATTTTTGAATATCCACAATGTTGGACGTACACCAGGATGGATCAGTTGCGGACTTGGCCCTGGAAATGAGAGACAAGATATGGCTGTAAGTAACTCAGAACAAGGCAACAAGTTCAGGTGAGAGGGCCACATTAAGAGAAGGAAAGATTGCTTCTAACCCAGCTGGGTCCTCCATGATACTCAACAATCATTTTGCTCCTTCACATTTATTCTTTCATCCATTCAATAAATATTGATTGAGTCCTACTGTGTGTCAAGTACTGTTCCAAATGCCATGGATATAGACTGAATAAGAGACAACCCCTTGTCTGCATGGAGTTTATGTCCTACTGAGGAAAGACAGGCAAAATGGAAACAGATATGGTAGCGTGGCAGTTGGTGACTGGCATTACAGAGAAATTGGGTTGCGCTGGACCTTTATCACTCTCTTCAAGCAAACAGCCTCTCTTCTCTTGCTTTTGACTGCAATGACCTCCCACAACATTGCAAAAATTGTGGCCTCAGCCCCTCTCTCCTGCACATCCTAACCTCCATCCCCTCTCCCCATTCTTACCCAATTACTTTCTGATTCTTCCTTCAGGACTGACCTCTCCACTTATGCTCTCCCCACACCTCAGGGGCCTTGCTACATCAGCTCCGCCAGCCCATATGCTCCCCACCTTATCTCTCCTCACTGATTAGCTTGTCCTCATCTAACAGACTTGTGCTTTATCATAGTCCTAAAGCAACTTTCCTTTATTACCCCAAGATGACAAATAGGCGTTAGTCAAGAGTTAGTTTGCTGCTGTCAGCAGCTTCCTGAGCACAGTGCCAAAGAGGAGTTCCCAGCATCTCATGTGGCCTCACAGAAAGGATATATGATGGATTATTGTGTGTGCCCGTGGTCCAGAAAGCACCCATGTCAGGGGCTCTTGGTGAGCACCTGCAGGTCCCGTCCCATCCTGACTCTCTCTCTCAGCCTTTGTTGTCAGACTGCTTAAAAGCTCACACTGTACTCCCTGTCTCCACTGCCTCACTTCTCCTTTACTACCTCACCTGCCCCATCATGCTTCTGTCCACTGACCTGCTCCTGCAAAATCACACAGTGATCACATAACTGCCAGCACAATAGCTTTCCCCTTCACTGTGTTCAGTGTCTCGGTTGGTGTTTCCCAAGGTTATGTCCTGAGTCCTCTGCTCAACATTCTGTCACTCCGTGGACAATCTCACCATCCCATAGATGCAAGGATAATTTGTACCCTGGTAGCTTCTCCATTTAGTCTTCTGCCCAGTTACCATGTATTAGAAATGAGGGTATGGGTGTGATGATGAATGGGTGACACAAGGGAGTCTTGTGGTGATGGCATTGAGCATATTGATTGTGATGGTGGTTACTCAAGGCTACACATGTGATAAAATTGCAAAGAACTACAGACACACACACACACACACACACACACAAATTAGTGCATGTAAACTAGAGAAATCTGAATTAGCTCTATTGGCTATACCAATTTCAATTTCTTGGTTTTGCTGTTGTAATATGTTTAAATATCCTCTACAATTATAGTTTTATTAAGGGAAGTTGGGGGGAGGGTTGTGAAACTTCCCTGAACCTTTTTTTTTTTTTTTTGCAACCTCCTGGGAATCTATAATTATTTCAAACTTAAAATTTAAAAATTAAATAGATAAATGATTACTTTAAAAATAGTAAAAAATACAACAAGATAAAACTACAATGGCTCTCCATTTTTTACAAAACAAAATACAGACTCCTTTGCTTAATGTCCAAAGCTCTTAACAATGAGCCTCATAATCCATTGCTCTTCCTTCAGACCCTTGATCATTCATTCCATAACCATTGGGTATTAAGAACCCGCGATGGGTTGGACACTGAAAATACAGTGTGAACAAGATGAATAAGGCCTCCGCCCTCAGAAACTTATCATCTTTGGGGGAAACAACCAAGTAGGCAAACAATTCCAATGAAGTGGGCCACGTGCCACAACCGGGAAGTACAGAGCTGTCTAATCACTCTTCTCATCATTCCTCTTCACTCGTGCCAGCTCCTCTGCCCCAAATGCTCTTCCCTGACCATCAAATTGTCCATGAAATCGACCCCTTCTTTCATTCAACAAACATTTTACAGAGAGCCAGCTCTGTGCCAGATCGTGTTCCAGTCCCTGGGGCTGTGCTGTGGACAACACAGCAAATAAAATTGAGCCACTGGAGTGGGAAGGGAAGGAAAAGTGTGCTGGAGAATAGAGAGCAGTTCTCAAGGTAATAAGAGTTGCCTTGACCAGACTTTGTTCTCCACCTAAAGCCATGGGTTAGCTCTGAAATCCCTCAGACCATTATTTCAGGCTTTTTAATCAGTATAAGATTTTACAAGGTCATCACAATTTATGGGTTCCCTGAAGATTGATACCAGAGAAGCATGGACCATTCATTATATTCCCTCAGAATCCAGACCGAAACCTGAATAGAGTTGAAGAGGGTACATAAAGATGTAACCTAAAAAGTGTGAACCCATGGGCTGGGAAGGCCTTGAGGGCAAGACAGGGAAGTGGGCACAAGCCAGCTCAGTCCCAGTCTGGGGATTTGTTTTTCCACTCGCATGCTCTTCCAACAGCGCAGATGTGTTTTCTTCTCTTAGTCTCCAGTTTGCCACACTTCCCAGCTCATTCCACTGGATTGGGTTACCCGCTGGGTTGGGTTGTTTTTCTCTGAATGCTTCCAGCTGTTTCACTTCTGCTTATGTGCACTTTCTGCTTATGTGCACTTTCTCAGTCGTGGGGTTCTTCTCTCCCATGATGCTGCTCCCAGCACCAGTTGTGAGTACAACTCTGATTTTGCTTCCTCCCTGTCCTCCCCTGCCTACCATTTTCTACTATTACCCAGTTCTACTTATGTTTCACTAGCCTGAGCAGGAGGAAAGGAACTAGAATTCAATGTTTATTCAGCACTTATTACTGTGCTAAACAATTTATGCACATAATATTACTTGATCCTCACAGCAGGTCTATAAAATAGGTATTATTTTAGATGAGGGAACTGATGTGCAAGGAATTTCCACCACTCGCCTGTGGTTGTGAAGCTCAAAGCCAGGAGTTCGCCCAGATCACTGTGACCCCAGAGGTCATGTGCAGCACCAAGTAGCTTAATAACTGCAGTGTTTTTCTTTCTTTTCTTAAACTCATATGCATGGTTTCACGTCAGAAGCATTCGTTTACAGCTTGCTTCTTTTCATCAGTATTATATATTAGAGACTTACCATTTTGATAAATTTTACATACTTATTTAATAACAGTATTTCATTTTATGGATATCTTACACTGATGCTTTATTATTGTAATATGCAGTATTTAACTCTATTGCATGTGAGATTTTATTTAGGGTATATACCTAGGAGGGTATGGGTGGGGTTCCAATCTTTAACTCTATTTGAATTGCCTACTATCTTGCCCCAGTGCGGTGGTTTCAGTTTATACTCCCACCAGCATCCTACATTCTCACCATCACCTAACATTTATCAAATTCAGAAGCAAATATGGCAAAATCCAGATGGCAGGTATGCGGATGTGCTATGTAATTTTTTATACTTCTCCATACATTTGAAATATTCCATAATTAAAAGTAAATTGTAATTATGGTTGCCCACTTTTATTGGTATCTTGGGTAAAGACTTAGAATTCTTACTAATGGCATCTGCACATGTCACTGAGCTATCATCCTAAAGACCCTAACATTTCTCAACACCTAAACTATGTCACGAGCTATGCTTGCTTCCAGAAATCGAAAAGGATTCCCAAGTGCAAAGGCTGAGGTTCTGAGTACAAACGAAGATGGTGATGGGGCTTCATGTACAAAACAGACGGTGCACAGAGGGTCCAGTGCAACAGAAGAATGACTATGAATGCCTAAAAGACTCTAATCACTCCATGCCACAGCCTGTAAACGCAGGAGGCTCCTCTCCAGTTGGGGAGAAGATACCTTTACAGCATGAGCTCATCTTTCTCTGTTCCTTGTTCAAATAACAAAATTTCTATTGTGCTTCCCCAAATTTAGTTGTTCTATTGGTGCAAACAGCACTGGGCAGAGCAACGTTGGTTTGGGTCCCTGAACCAAAAGGGTTAGTAACAATAACACAAAACTTCAATGAGCAAGATATGTGAATGCCAGTGTGACATTTTATATATATATATATATAGTCTTATATGATCTTCTACTCTGATTTGGGCACAGATCTCCTAAAACCCTAAGTGATGAGAAAAGTCAATGTGCCTTTGTTATGTTAATGAAGTGGCTTTTGGACTGCACCTAAGGATGGGAACTGGCTGCCAGGAGAACCAATCATGTGATTAGAGGTTTGGAATTTTCAGTCCTACCCCCAGACCTCTGGGAAGGAGAGAGGAGCTGGAGGTTGAATCAATTGCCAATGTCCAATGATTTAATCAATCATGACTCTGTAATGAAGTCGCCATGAAAACTCAAAAGGACGGGGTCCAGACAGCTTCCAGGTTGGTGAGATCATAGAGGTGCTAGGAGAGGCACG
Organism: Myotis daubentonii; assembly: GCF_963259705.1. Lineage (NCBI taxonomy): Eukaryota > Metazoa > Chordata > Mammalia > Chiroptera > Vespertilionidae > Myotis > Myotis daubentonii. The sequence goes on along the minus strand of NC_081848.1, from coordinate 16,305,188 downwards.
GATGCTCCACACCCTTCCCCACACTTTGTCCTATGCTTCTCTACCATCTGGCTGTTCCTGAGTCAAAGCCTTTTTAGAAAAATCTGGTAAATAGTACTAAAATGTTTCTCAGAGTTATTTGAACCACTATCTAGCAAATGAATTGAACCTGAGGAGGGAGTTATGGGAGCCTCTGGATTATAGCCAGTCAGTCAGAAGCACAGGTAACAACATGGACTCTCAACTAGGGTCAGAAGTGAGATTTGGGGTTGGGGGTGGTCTTGTAGAAATGATCCCTTAACCTGTGGATTCTGTTGCTATCCCTGGGGAGATAGTGTCAGAATTGAACTAAAGTCTTGGGCATCAGCAGGGTGTCTGGGAATTGCTTATTGGTGTAGGGAACCCTCACATACACAAATTTGAAATTTGGGTCCCAGAATACTCCTATGAAACCAGGCATCCGGATTAAAAATAACCTCAACAGAAAGTGACCAAACCAACAAAATTAAGCTTAATGGAGATTGATTAAAGGTTAAAAATGGAAGTTTGCCTTCACTAGCATAGTATGCTGTGGGAGATCTTAGCAACAGCTTCAATGTAAAGCAGTAGGGGAGTGAGTTAAGGATGAGTTTGGATGACCAGAATCTCAATGTGAGCCATCAGTGGGCTATCTCTTCATACTACAGAGGTGAATGGCATCTGTACCAGCCACGGTTTTTTGGTTGCAAACAACAGAAACTGACTTCAGCTAACTTACACACAAAAAAGGTATTTATTGGAAAATTATCTCTGCTCAGAAACTTGGCAGGAAGCCCACATAGCAGGGTCAGGAATGGACAAGGCCTGGAGGACCTAGGAAGCAGGAACCACAGGAGAAGTCTGATAACAGGAACGGCAGGGTTGGAACCCCTCTATAAACAGAGGCCCAAGGCCAAGGCAAGAGAAACTTTATTCCCAGCAGGTTCTGAGCTAGCCAGGCTGAGACCTGAGCTGAAGTTCTCAGTTGCCATCTTGCTCTTGAATGGAACACAGCCAGTTCAAAGGGGAACATATTTAGCAGAGGCACCTCTGCCAGAGGGACATCTGGCTTTCACAGAAGACACTCTGAAAGCTGCTGCCAAGGGCACTCAGTAGAAAGATCTGCCTCTCATCACCCCACAGAGTATAATTAGGGACAATAACTAAGTGCTGTAGAAGTTTCAAGGAGACAGAGTGGAAATCAACATAACCAGGGACTTCTAATAAATAGAGTTATTCAGCAAGTGATTTAACAAACTTTCATGGTGGTGAGCTTGCTCACCACAGCAATTGTTCAAAGAAAGGCTGAATTCCCTTTAATAGGGAATAAGGTAGGGGACCCCCGCATTAATAGGAAATAGATTAGACAATTTATAGGGTCACTCAACTTCTTGATTTGAAATGATCTTGCTTAAGTCACTTATTTGAGTTATATACATCAAAACTAAACTTTTGCAATCATAAATTTTAATTATAAATGATTAAAATATTCTTTCTTTTTCTAAAAATGTTTTTTATTGATTTCAGAGAGAAGAGGGAGAGGAAGAGAAAGAGAGAGAGAGAGAAACATCAATGATGAGAGAGAATCATCGATCAGCTGCCTCCTGCACTTCTCCACTGGGGATCAACCCTGGGCATGTGCCCTCGCTGGGAATCAATCAAACCGTGACCTTCTGGTTCATAGGACGATGCTCAACAATTGAACCACACCAGCTGGGGTGATTTGAAAATTCCTGAGGACAGCACCATGTTGGAGAACACATCTCTCAGTAAGTCCAATAGAGCCACTGTTTCCTTCATGATTACAGCACATCTGTTTCTTCAGTTGAGTATAAAATGGAGCAGATGGGCCATGTTAAAAAAAACAGAAAAACAAAAAACCTTTCAACACAAAAATAACAAAACACGCCTGCTCTGTAAGGTTCATAAAACCTGAGACCAACTGAAAAAAAGGTCATATTCTAATTTCCCATCCATCAGTCTATAACCACTGAATGTATTGGCAGCTAGAATAGCTGTGTGTGTGGGTGTGTGTGTGTGTGGGTGTGTACGCATGCACATACATGCTAACACTGGAATCTTTCCCTCTTTTTCTGTCATCTAGCAAATTGCTGAATTTCCATATATTTAATGTTTTGATGAAATTTCATTGTTTTTGGAAATCATTTACTCATTAATTCCATGAGCTGGGTTTTTTAAAAATCCCCAGACAAATCTCCTCTTAATCTGTGTTTCATAGGTACTCAGCAGCTATATTTTTTAAGATGACATCCCCAGTGGTCAACTCCTAGGCACTGGGCTGGGGGCCTGAGCTGAGACCCTGGCCACAATGGTGAGCTGTGAGGGGCCAGATCTCCCTCCCAGGAAGGTCATCTGAAAGGTGAGTTTGGTCTCAGCACACAAGAGCACCATGAAAAGCAGTTCCCATCATCAGAGCTAAGGGGTACATTGAAAGCCTTGCTGAGGAGCTGAAGCAAGGAACGAGGGGAGCTGAGAACCCCAAGAACAGACCATGTCAGGGCCTTATTATGGAGGAGGTGACACAGTGGTCTCAAGGCTGATATTCCTGAGGGCTGGCGGCAAAGGTTTTGAGGTAAAAACCACACCAAACAGTACTCTCTGAATGAACTTGGCCTAGAATAACAAAAATGATGATGATGAAAACAGCATCTTTCTAAGTCAGATGGAAAAGGACATGAACCATATGATTCTACTCACATGTGGGATATAAAACAAAAGCACAAATAGACAAACAAAACAAAACTCATAGACACAGACAACAGAAGTGTGATTACCAGATGGGAAGGGGAATGGGGAGGACCAAGACAGTAAAGGAGTCAAATATATGGTGTTGGAAAGAGACTCCTAGACTCTGGGTAGTGGGCACACAATAGAGTGTAAAGATGGTGTATTATAAAGTTGTACACCTGAAACTTATATGATGCTATTAACTAATGTTATCCCAATAAATTTCATTTTAAAAAACACACAAAACACTATTTTCCTAAGGGTCCAAGCACTAAGTTAGGTGCTTTACAAATATCACCTTTATTCCTCAGAAGAGACCTGGAACCTAATTTTCAGGAAAGAAAACAAGGCCACACCCAAAGACAAAGTGCTTTTATATTTTTTAATTGATGTCAGAGAGGAAGAGAGAGGGAGAGAGAGGAAGAAACATCAATGATAAGAGAGAATCATTGATCAGCTGCCTCCTGCATGGTCCCTCCTGGGAATCAAGCCCAAAACCCTGGCCTGTGCCCTTGACGGGAATCAAACCTGGCACCCCTCAGTTTGCAGGCCAACACTCTATCCACTGAGCCAAACCGCTAGGGCAGGACAAAGTGCTTTTTAAGATTTGACTGCGTCCAGTTGCATGGCCAAGCTCAGCGTCAATGGGGAGAGAAGCACAGTCTGCTCTCAGGCAGAGGCCCTGGGGTGCAGGACAGCGGGTGTGGGTGTACAATCCTATCACAGGGGAATAAAGACTTGGACCCACATTTCTCATCAAAAAATAAAACAAAACAAAACCGTATTATAGGCACTTTAAAGGCCACGTTGAAAAAGCACTGCTGTAACATGAGGTGCTACCTAATACTAAGGTGATGCGGAAGTAATGAGCACAGCCCAAAATAAAAAGACTAGTATTCTCTCTACTTCGTGAGAGGGCACAGTGCAAGTTTATACATAACTGGCATCTTTTTTAAAAATTGGTTTTGTTAATAAAAGTCATTTTCTTTCACCAGAGAGAAGAGAATATTGAAACGTGAATCCTGATACATCACCAATGGCTTTCCCTTTGGTTGCCCTCACCAACCAAACATCTTGCCTTAACCCCCCTTCCCAATATACTCAACTGTACCAAGAAGATGCAATCTTTTTTTAAAATAGCAATTGAGCATACTTCAAAATAGCTGTGTGGATCAAATGAGGGGATACATGTCAAGCACCTATTAAGGGGCCAGGCCCAGCTTACAGGCTCAATACCTAAGAATGGATAGCTGCTGTTATGATTTTCCACTCTTCTCCCAGCCGTAACAGCAGCAGCCCATGGTTCTAGTTACTAAACACTTGTTGAATCGACCTTATCATTAACTGAGTGTTCCTCTTTAGCTCTCTGCCCAAGAAGGTGCTAGAGGCCCATGGTTAGTCCACCTGGATGGGGGTCAGAGGCAATTGCAGAAGGAGGATGTTGGAGCCCATTAAAACCCATTAAAACTCTGGGTGACAAAGTCCATCACAAACGCTTAAGGCAGTGGTTCTCAACCTTCCTAATGCCACGACCCTTTAATACAGTTCCTCATGTTGTGGTGACCCCCAACCATAAAATTATTTTCGTTGCTACTTCATAACTGTCATTTTTCAACTGTTATGAATCGTCATGTAAATATCTGATATGCAGGATGTATTTTCATTGTTACAAATTGAACATAATTAAAGCATAGTGATTAATCACAAAAACAATATGTAATTATATGTGTGTTTTCCGATGGTCTTAGGCGACCCCTGTGAAAGGGTCGTTTGACCCCCAAAGGGGTCGCGACCCACAGGTTGAGATCTGCTGGCTTAAGGAATTATCCACTTTTGCTTTCTCTTTGCCTTTGCTTGATGCCATCAACAGAGACAAGGAAAAGTTAACTTCATCTTACTCATTTGACATACGTTACTAAATGCTACTAGTTACCAAGCCAGAAAAAACACTGAAGAGGGAGACCATTATGATGACGATGAACAAAACCCAATCTTGGCCCAGTGTTGTTCACAGGCTAGTGGGGAAGATCAATACTCAACAGTCAGACCTTAAGCAGCCGCACCAAAAGTGAGAAGAGCTGCTCTGTGGGCCCGGGTGATGGGTGACGTATGCTTTGACTGAATTAGTTTTTCAAATAACAGAAATTGAAAACATTGTTCAGTGTCAGCATATGATTATGTATCTTCCTGGAAGCAAATCTTCATTGACTAACTGGTGTCTTGGGAGCCTCTATATGTTTTGGTCTTGCTCTGGTGACTACATGGGGAGACTTGGTAAATACTTGCTGCTGAGATGAAGGAGCCTCCACCAAGTAGCATTCAGAGTCCTGGTGACCACACAGCTAGCTGCTCCCAGACACACTTCTGACTGGTTGTCGCCTAAGGAACCTGAAAGGTGCTTCACTCTGCCCTCCCCTTCCCACCTTCCCCATCTTCGGGCCAGGCTGTCCCTGAATCCTGCTCCTTTCTGGTCTCTCTGCTATGGGTACCTTCTGCCCACTTTCCCGTTTCCCCTCTCCAGAGAGAGAGGTGCTGCAGAATGCAGCTCCGGACAGGGCAGCCTCCGAGCCAACATGGGCTGGCTGCTCTTTTCCAGAGCCCACAACATCTTGAAGATATTTGTAATTTTACACCAACTGGAGGATATAATTCATTGCTTGCTGAATCAAAGTCCGCCCGCTGCCAGAGGATTCCAGAGATCATTTGTATGATCATTAAAAAGTAAAAACAAAACAAAATGGTTCTACTCTCACCCTGCCCTCCCTCACACACAAATGTACCCGCAACTGCCATTGGTTCTTGCCCTTAGAATAACATATACCCCTTGCTGCTTGCCCCTGCCTCCCACTCCTGAGTCTCTAAAAAGAAAAGGTTCCACTCATATTGGGATATGCAGACTTTGTGAACGCAAATCAGACCCAGGCAAACTGCAAGGTTGAGAGTGAGTTACTGTCAGTTCTAAGGGGCTTGAGGGAGAGAGGGAATCCCAGCCAAGGAGAGGGATGCAGGCTCGCTCTCCTGGGCAGTTAATCATCTGTAAATGCAAAGGGATGGCACGAAGAGTCTCTGCAGCTTGCTAAGTCTCTGCTTTCCAGCTGGGGCCATGGGGTCAGAGCAGTTTGATAAGCCCCGCCCCCTCACCTGGACCATGGGGGGCAGGGGAAAATCAAAGTGCTAACTGACAGGAGAGGCTGGGGAAACTATAGTATCTTCCCTGTCCATCCAGGGCTAACAGGCACTAGCCTGGGCACAGGTGCTCTGGACTTGACTCTCCCCTTGGTTTCTACATGCAGAAGCCGAGTGAAGGTCAATAGCCAACCGCATGCAACAGGTTGTTCAATAGTAGTAACTGCTGCCATCCATTGAAGGTTAAATATGTGTGCTGCACCTTGAACCCTATAGATACACAATCTTATTTAACCCCAGCTGCAGCCCTTTGAGGCCAGGTACCATGCTCATCCCATTTTTACAGATGAGGAAAGGAAGGCTCAGAGATTTCAGTGATTTGCCCAAGATCTTGCACTTGCTGAGAGATGGACGCAGGATCTGAACTCAGGCCTGTCTGATTTAGAAGCCCCTGTTTGGAGTCAGCAGACCACTCTCTCTCCCCAGAAACTGAAGGAAACCTCATGACATGAAGTCTTTTTGAACTGAAAACAAGAAAAAGATTGTATTCCCCTGAACACATGGTAGATTGTCCCCACTTCAGTGGAGATAAATGTAAAAATAACTAAGAGACTGTCTCTGGCTCCACTACAGCAGTAGCCAGTTGTGTCCTTTCAACATAGTCTGAGTTTTGTTTCCATATTCCCATTCTCTACATCTTGGCTTCCTATACTTCCTAATCCTCTGTGTGTGCATTTGCTTTTTTGGTGTGTGTTTTTTATGTGGTGTGAGTTCCTGCCATCCACTGCAAATCTTTTGTAGAATGAGATGGGAAATAAAAATATGGAAAGGACAGTGGACACAGAGATAGGTGGATGATTAGACTGATAGATGGGTGGATGGATGGACATGCACAGTGGATAAGAGATGGACAAATGAACAAACATGTGGACAGACAGATGATAAACAAGAGGATGAATGATTGGATGGACAAACTGATAGGCAGATGGACAAATAAACAGATGGGCGGAGCTGCCATGACCCATATGTATACTGGTTCTGACCGACACCCACACCAGCTGCCTAGTGGTCTGAGAATGACAGCAGACCACATGGTAATAACACCATGAGGGCAGAGAGGCCTGAGAGGTCCTCTGAAGTCATGCTATTTGGCATCTGTTACTAAGGGCTGGATCTTCCATAACTGGTCAGTAAGGAGGGAGTAGGAATGGCTTAATACAAACACAGGACCACTGCTCCAGTCCACCTCCTCTGCCAAGCCTTGTTCTGCTGCCCTGCTTCTTGCCACTACCACCACCCCACATTCTCCATACCCCCAGGGGACCTAACCCTCTCTAATGACCAATGTTATCTTTTCCAGCTTTTATCTTTTATGCATGGATTTTTGTACCCTACATCTCCACCTGCCACCCAAGTCAAAGTATAAGTACCTTGAGGGTAAGAAACATATCTCTTGCCTCTGTTTTTATAGTACTTACCTCAATGCATGTTAATGACAAAATGGAAAGCTATCTCATGGAATGCATCGTAAGTGTGAATTATGGGCTTCTGTAGTTAGGGAAGTTTTTTTTAGCCTATTTAAGCATTGTCACAAAAACCACTGTTCATGGAAATGTCCCAGTGCCACCACAATGTCTATTTATTGAGTGCTTACTAAACACATCCTATATCAGCATCGCCAACCTTTCAGACCTCACGGACCACCAGTGGTCTGCAGACCATCGGATGGCAACTGCTGTCCTATATAATAAAAGGCTAATATGCAAATTGTCCCCTCGAGAGTTCAACCAACCGGGAGTTCGACTGCTTGCTATGATGTACACTGACCACCAGGGGGTGATGTGGAACAAAGAAAGGCCCCAGCTGGCACCCAGCAGCTGGGGGAAGGAAGGCCCCAGTCGGCAGCCAGAAGGCCCCAATTGGCCCTGATAACGAGGCCTAGGGACCCTACCTGTGCACAAATTTTGTGCACCGGGCCTCTAGTTATATAATAACAGCTCATCACTATAGAGTAATCTAAGTACCTTACATCTAATAACTTGATCTTCAGCATAATAGGCCATAGCAGTAAGTCCTAGGATTATCCACAGACGAAAAGACTTAACACTGAACAAGGTTAAATAACAAGCTCAAGTCCCTGGCTGGTGGTCAGAGCATCGGCCTGTGAACCGAAGGCTTGTGGGTTTGGTTCCCAGTCAAGAACATATTCTTGGGTTGCAGGTTTGATCCCCAGCCCCATTCAGGGTGCATGCAGGAGAAAACCAGTCAATGGTCTCTCTCACACTGATGTTTCTCTCTCTCTCCCCCCTCCTCTCTTCCTTTCACTCTCTCTAAAAATCAATGGGGGAAAAATAATAATAAACTCAAGGTCACACGTGAGTAAGAGGCAGAGCTGGAATTCCAATCTCAGTCCAACTCTAAGCCAGTGGCCTTAACCTCCAAGCCATGGAATCACTTTAGGTGGGACAAGTGGAGTGAGTCCTCCTGACCTTGTGGAAAGTCATGAAAGAGCTTTAGTGGGTGCCTCCAGACCAGTCTGACACACAGCACCTCTCTCTGATCAGACGAGGACTGCTGGAGTCCAACCCAGAAACTCAAGCTGGCAATGGCTCATGGGGGCACCGCCTGACCAATTAATGGCCTGCCACTCCTGCTTAACTCCCGAAGCCACAGCAAGAAGGGCATCTGACTGGGAAGTCAAGTCTAGGCTTGTGGCATCTGTTCAATGCTTTTTGTGACTTTGCCCAAGTCATTAAATTCTGCAAGGAATAGTACCATCAGCCAGGCTGTTATGAAAATCAAATGAATGACCAAGAGTGGACCTCGCTTTACAAGGAAGCGACCAAAACTGCCTTGTAAAGTGAACTCTGACAAAGCCACTGGCAGCATTTCTGCATCAAGTCCCCTCGAAAAAACATGACCTAATTGGATGATTCAAATGGGCTTCCCAAATGCATTGCAGATCGTTGTTAGGAAATACCAAGTGGTGCCTGAGAGTTCAAGCAGCCCCTAAGGTTACTCTCAAGGCTGGTGAGTAAACCATGGTTATATCACTTTGGGCTCCTGGCCACCTGGCTGCAACGCTAGAAATGCTTCAGGCTTGCTCCATTCTGACTTGGTTTGACCACAATCATATTAAATATTAAATCATCTAGTGGCACTGGCACAGAAAAACACTATGTCAGGTGATAGCTATTCTGCCTTTTATTACTGTCCATAACAATTGCCTAACCATTTAGAAAGTTCCAACTTCAAGCCCAAGGCTTAAAAGAAGTTATATCTATCCTAAAGGAACTTTGTCCCACTTTCGCTGAAAATAAAAATTCATTCCCCAGACACCGACACCGGGCTTCTTCACGCTCTTGGCAGGCTAAAGGCTCCTGGACAAACACAGGCCTTCTGCTCAGAAGGAGGCCGCTGCTCGTCAGGGCTGGGCCTTCAGCACAGTTGTGATTCCTGCCTCCTCTCTCCAGGACCTCCGTCTCCCCTCTCTTGCATCCGACAGAACAGCCTCTATGTAACCAGAACTACTTTTCAAACTATGGGCCATCCCCTTAACCTGGGAATTCCCTCAACCTTACCATGGAGGCACTAGTTGACCTTGTGACCTGCCCGGCACGCAAAGAGAAGTGTGCAGTATCACCTGTGCAGTGGTCTTGCCAGGAGGTTTCACTATCGGATGACAAGGAAGCAATCAAATTTAGAACATGGGACATTCTAAGAGACAACTGGCTTGGATTCTGCAAAAGTGTCAGTGTCATTTAAGAAAGAGGTGGGAGGCTATTTTAGATTAAAGGAGAGAAAGACACTAATGCAGTATATGGATGAATCTTGATTGGATTTTGGTTCCCCCAAAATAGCTCTTAAATTCTTGAGGAAAATTGGAAAAGTTTGAATATAAACCATATATCGGATGGCATTATTGGATGAAGGTTAGTTTTCCTGAGTGGTGTAATGCAGTTATGTTGGAGAAAGTCTTTGCTCTTAAAAGATTCATTTGGGGGTGACGAGGTATGGCGTTTGCGTTTCAAACATACGTAGTCTTTTGCCGAGATGGCACTCCACCCAGCAGAGCCGCATTCAGACATGTCTAAAAGATGTTTGATCTCTAAAGTAGTGAGAGAAAAGCCCTGAAAGAGATGTTCTGAAAAAGTTCAAATTTTTCCCAAATGTTGTGAGAGTCTGGAATCCATGTGGCAGTAAAATGCTGGGAAGAACATTCTGCATTAAAAGAATGTCTAACCACTTACTGTAATGGCCCTGCCTTTATTAGAATGCAACCTGGAGTACCTGAAGGAAAGGGAAGAGTTCAGAAAAACTGGACTTCCTACCAAGGAAAGGCCATAGGCGCTTCCAACAAGCATGTAGGCAAACACTCTAAGGATACTCAGTAACTCTCCATGGAAATCACAGTCCCTAAAATAACGGACTCATGGAAGTGTGTCTGCTTTGTCCTAAATTATGGCAATATTCATTTTATCTGAAATAAAGTTGTTGTTTTTATTTGTTTGTTTGTTTTTAATCCTCGCCCAAGGATATTTTTTCCATTGCTCCCCAGAGAGACGGTGGCAGGGGGGGAGGAGAAGGAGAGAGAAAGAGAGAGAAACAGTGATATGAGAGAGACACATCAAATGGTCGCCTCTTTAGCCCCAACCGGGATCTGGCATCAAACCTGCAACCGAGGCACGATCCCTTAACCGGGAATCAAAACCAAGATCCTTTGGTCTGTGGGCTGACACCCTAGCCACTGAAGCAAACTGGCCAGGGTTGAAATAAAGTTTTCTTAATTAAAAAAATACATACAGTCCTTCGCATTATTCACTGATGCCATATTTGCAAACTTGCCTACTTACTAAAATTTATTTGTAACTGCAAAATTGGTACTTGTGGTGCGAAAACCTTGAGCCTCTCAACGTACACGTTTCTAGCTGAGGTCTAGCAGCTGAGGTCCAGCAGCTGCCTTCTTATTCACTCATTTTATACCATAAACGTGTCCCTTCACAGTCTAGAGCAGGGGTGGGCAAACTTTTTGACTCGAGGGCCACAATGGGTTCTTAAACTGGACCGGAGGGCCGGAACAAAAGCATGGATGGAGTGTTTGTGTGAACTAATATAAATTCAAAGTAAACATCATTACATAAAAGGGTACGGTCTCTTTTTTTTTTTAGTTTTATTCATTTCAAATGGGCCGGATCCAGCCCGCGGGCCGTAGTTTGCCCACGGCTGGTCTACTGCCACTTTTTTCACATTTTGGTCTTTTTGCTGGAGATTTTGCTGTTTAAAAGGCCGAATGTACAGTGTTAAAATGCTATCTAGTTTCCAAATCATAAGACTGTGATGTGCCTCGCAGAGAAAATCATGCTAGATGAGCTCCGTTCAGGCATGAGTAATACTGCTGTTGGCTATGAGTTCAATGTTAATGAATCAACAACATACACTGAATAAAATGTCTTTAAAAAGAAACACACATAAAACAAGGTTAATGAAAATCTGACCAGAGGCTCACAGGAACCTAACCCTGTATTTCTCCTAAGCACAATGATTCAATATTTGCTGCTATTTTATAGAATATAACTATGTGAATTATGCAAGTCAATTGCATGTACACATATACACATATATACATATACACATATACATATATATGTGTGTGTTATTTACACACAGAACTGCACAGATGTGGCAAAATGATAACTAGATGAAGAATACAGGAATATTTGTTGTTCTAGTCTTTTATTTTTCTGTGGATTTAACTTTTTCAAAATAAAGTGTTGAAAGAAAACACATACACACACACACAAACTGTGGCTTGTGACCTGTCAATGGTCATAAAATTAATTTAGACAGTACAACGAAAAAGAATGGCATGGAGTTGAGTCGAGTAGCATAGAAAATATCAGTGTCTTGGATTTGTGTTTTGTGAAATGTGTTTCCAGATAGGGTGTGGATGTGTGTTTTCTGGGTTGTAAAGTAAAACTTTTTTCTTCATATGAGTTAGGTTCCAAAAATCTTTGCAAGTCAGGGCCCTATAGGATCGAAGCACCCTCCTGTCACGCCTCCTTCACCTCCTCTTTTCTGTGCCAGGGTCCAGCCCTGTCACCAGAGGGGGTCCTTCTCCTCCCGAGGCTGGCCCACCGCAGACTGTAGCTCCCCCCCTTCTGCTGTCACCCATCCATTCTCCGCAGCTTCCCCATCACTCCATCCCTTCCCACATGCTCCTTCCAGGCCTTCTGGAATCCTATTATAATCTCCCCAATATAGTCCCCTTGACTCTGATATGTTTTGCTCTAGGCCGCTGCGAAGGGATAACTAGTCCATCAACAAGCCCTTAAACTTGTCTCTGATCCATGCACCATGGAGGCAGTTGCAGCGGGGGGGGGGGGGGGTACGGGGGGGGAGTAGGGGTCTATGAGAGCAGAAGAGAAACACTGCGGGGAAGGGAGAGCAGCAAAAGCTTCCATGACGAGGTGCTCCCTCGGAGATTACAAGTTCAAGTTTCTTTTACTAAGTTACTAGCAGAGTTCTGTATAGGAAATAGAAATGTTTCATCATGTTTGAGAAAATAGACAGGGGTAGGCAAAGCAAAGTTACAGGGACAGGAGCGTTCAAGGGAGCAGGACCGGCTAGGACAAAGGCAGGTTGGAAGGCAGCCGCAGCCGGTAGGGAGTTTGGAAGAGTAGGACAATCCAAGAATCAGAACTGTGAGTGGGATGCCCTTCCTGATGTCACCGAGAGCACCCGAAAGGATACTGTGGCTTCCTAATTGTTACGGAAACCAGGAGAGTAGGATAGAAACCACACACTGAGCTGCTTCTGCACCCTACAAGATGCCCACAGCTCTGAGGACATGGAAGATGCGAATCAAGGAAATATTTTCTTCCTCATTTTGGCTTAAGCTGGTCCTAGTCAGCTTCCCTGTTTAGTGTCCACTCCTAAGATAGGTGTTTTCATTAATATTAGTCCCCAAAAAATAGAATAAAAAATAAATGAGTCTGCAACTAGAAAGAAAACTGGACAAGAAGGACACACCCAGGAAGACCAGTCTCTTCTCTCCACCGCCCAGCACAGTTCTGTCCACAGTCCTCCATCCTTTAGCAGGGGCCCAGGACGCTCTTCTAGCCTAAATGACTCAGGTCAGGAGACCCGTGGAAAGGAGGGAAGTGAGGTCCTCCCTGTGGGAAGAAGTGAGGATTCCAGGAGATGGGTGGGGCCTCTCAGGGAATCAGCTTAGAGAAAGAGAACAGAGGGCAGGGCAGGACCTGGCTGGTCTTTAGAATGAACTGACCCCTCCTGTGCTGCCCCTCATGTAAATGGACTTCACAGTCCTGGGGGTGACTGGAAACAAGCCACTCATAGGATACCCCAGTCTTGCCCCGGCAGGTTGCACATTGCCCACACGGCCTTATTCTATTTGCAATGACTGGCTCGGCATCCTAGAACATTCCTCTGTCCTTCCCAGCACAGTTTTTTTTTTTATAACTAAACCCAGGAAAACAGCATTTGGCTGCTCCCAGGCAAGGGAGAAACAAATGAGACCCTCCAAACTGAGCTTCCCTGTAGGGAGCAAATATTTGGAATTTGTGGATTAAAAATAAATGTGGTTTTCTTGAATGAGTTCTGACAGGCCTGGTGTTATGGTGCATGAGAAACCTGTGGATTCCAGGTTAGGAGGCTTCTCTGGCCTCTCAATGAGTGCTCATGTATTTAATACTCACTCTTTGTTTTGTTTTGTTGTTGTTGTTGTTGTTGTTGTTGTTGTTTTTGAATGACAAAATGTTGAATGCCTGTGCATGTGCCTCCCCCTCCCCCAGCTCCTGTTACGATCTGAGAGCCTCCCAAACTGGCAGTTCTGCAGAAAACACGGCGCTTATCCCAGCGGGGCTTGAAAACCATGAAGGCCCTGGTTCTCTTGATTTGGATGATTGTAGGTGAGCTCTTCCCACAGCATGCCTCAGGCCTCTCTGCTCACGGAGAGGAGCCCCCTCGTTCTACAGGACTCCTGCGGTCTCCCGTTCTTCTGCAGCCTGGCGCCGGGAGCTGCGCCCCTGGAAAAAGTGGTATGCTCGGACACTGCAGAGGGAGCCCCCTTACACAGTAAGGAGCATCATGGAGGTGAAGGAAGTCTTGCAGCCAATGTCAGCTAGTTGCTTGGCAGTTGGCATGTCGTCCCCTGGACGTTGCAGCTCCCTCCCTCCCTCCCTCCCTCCCTCCGAGGCCTCCGCTGGCAGCGTCTGGCCACCACAGTACGCGCAGCCTGACAGCACCTGACACAAGGGTGGGGGTCCAGGAACAAGCCTAGACAGTGAGGTGCTATCGGTCAGGAAATCCACCTTTTCTCCCTCCCGCCCACCCACCCCATCACCCTCTAGGATACAACTTCCAACTGAGGCAAGAGTCCATGCTGCCCTCAGCCCCGTCTGGCCGCTGTCCTTGAACTTCTTTAATACACTCATTTTGAACACCTGCTATAATTCTGGGTGCCCTGCTAAGCACTGCACCTGGGAGGAAAGCTCTGCGCTCCCTGCTGGTTCTCTTTCAATCCTGTTTGTCAGCGACCCTTTACAATTCCCTAAATTGAAGCCTCAAACTGGTGTCCTATGAGACAGATCAAGCAATTGCATCTGGCCTGACAGTTTTGGCCAGTATAGTTGCATTGTTGCTGTTATTTTTAAATCTTGAATTATCTGTTGCATCTAAAATTTAGGAGACTCCACCACATTCTGTGTACCTATTGCTGCATAACAAACCACCCAGATTTTGTGTCATAAAACACAACCATCTGCCATGTGTCTGCAGGTCAGGGGTTTGGATAAACCACGGCTGGGCAGAGGGATTGGGGGGTGGGGGGGAGGGCGGGTCCCTGCTCCCTGAACTCTATGAAGGCTTAAATGGCTGGGTGCCATGAAGTACTAGGAGCATTGCTCAGAGTAACCCTATCACCCATATTCCAAGGGTTAGTCTAGGTGAGCCGCCATTTCTCTAAAAGATCCTTAATTAATATTTAAGAAAAAATCCAAATTTTTACATCTTAAATGGTGAAGGGGTACAGTGATGGCAACCAGAGAGGCTTGTAAATGATTCCGTTGACCACCACCCTCAAAAGGGGCAGCGGTGAAATCCCATCTTTTCAGGCCTTCTTAGTGACATATTGTGAGGTTTTCTGGAGAGATGACCCCATGTTGACTCTAAACTCCTGGCCCACACATATGAAAAGGAAGATTTGCTGACATTCTGGAGGTATTTCACACCTCTCTGGGCCTGGTTCCCCTGCTCACTTCACCCTGGTTTCTAATTATATTTGATGCAGATTTTCTGGCCTTATGTGGCACGTGTTAATGACTATTGCAAAAGTGCTGAAAGGAACACTGGTGTTTGCTCAAAATTTTTATTCTCATCCTCAAGAATTAGGCCCCCGGCTATTCCATCAATGCCTGTTGCTTTAATAAATATTTCACATTCCTCTTGTAATGTGTGAGCATCTTGCAAGTTTGTTGTTATACATCACAATTCATCCAGTGAGACCTAGGAATCATAAATTTGGAGTTGGATAATTACCAGTGGACTCACAGACTTTTATTTACTTAAATGCAAAATGCTTTTCATACTTTTCAAACAAATCCCTCATAAAATTTATGCTTCCTCTTGATGTGAAGTTTCTTTTACTAAATAGAGTAGCCAGTGCTACTGAAAATGTGTGAAGCAGGGACCACAAAATCCCCTGGGGCCTGCCCTGTCCTGAGGCAACATAAGCTAGCGCTCCCCCTGTGTCTTGAAGAAAAGGGGGAGGGTACCGCTCTCCTACACACTTTGATGTGAGATAGCCGGGTTCAAACCCTGCTGGGGATCCTTGGGAAAGCCTGGGTCTTAGATCTCACAAGAGCAGGACAAGGATACTGATGCCTACATCTCATAAGGCTATTGAGAGAATTGACCATCTCTTGGGCATCCCACATGGCTTAGTGGTCTAGTGCTCCAGCTGTGAAGTCAGAAAGACCTAGATTCAAATCCTGATACTAGAACTTACTAGTTAGGTGACATTGGGCAAGTCGTGCAAGCTCTCAGCCTCAACTTCATCTCTAAAATGGGACTGCTAACAGGGCTTACTTCATAGGGTCGCTGCAGAAATAGAAATGAGATACAAATATGTGTAAATGCCGATGCAGGGCCAGGCATGTGGGGCCCCTGTATGTGGGAGCTCGTCTCCCTTTCACTTAGTTCATGGTCTACTGGACCCCACTATCTGTCTCAACCTTATCTTATGCCTGGCTTTCCAGGACCTGGATTTTCAAGCATTGCATCCATGTGTCAGAACTAGAGTCCCAATAGCCAACTTAGCCACCAGGTTTACTACAGCCCCAAGGGCCTGACCCAGTGGGAAAGCCCCTTCAATGCTCACAGTCCAGGGAGGAAGCTGGAGAGAAAGCGCAGTGGCCCTGCCCCATTTTTGCCACCGTCACTCTTGACAGGTGTGGAAGCCCCATGAGGGTCCTTGCCTAGCCCCTGCATCCTCCAGCACAGCCGCTCTGTGCCTCTCAGCTCATAGCAAGTACTCGCTTTGCACCCAGACCTCATGCAAGTGCCTGGACAACCCACTACACGGAGTGGCTGCTCCGGGATCACACAGCTGGTTAGAGGCAGTGCGGACGAGAAGCCAGGGCCCAACTCGGCAACCTGGCTCGAGAGTATGTGCTACTCTTCTCTGACCCCTAGGATAGAGATGGATGTTGAAGGAGGGGTGGAGATTATATATAAGTATATATGTGCATATACACATAGGTGTGAATATATATAAATATAATCTGTAGGCATATCCTTTTTCAAATATTTTTTATTGATTTTAGAGTGGAAAAAAGAGGGAGAGATGGAAACATCAATGATGAAAGAAAATCATCGATGGATTGCCTCCTGCACGCCCCCCACTGGGGATCAAGCCCTAAACCCAGGCATGTTCCCTGACCGGGAATCGAACTGTGACCTCCTGGTTCATAGGTTGCTGCTAACCACTGAGCTACACAGGCCAGGCCATATCCTTTTTTATGTTACATTCATCAGACATTTCCCTAGTACTAGATCCTAATTACATCTTAATATCACCATGAGGTTGTTGTTATTATTCTTAATTTACAATTGAAGACACCAAAGTTCAGAGAAGTGAAGTGACTTGCCCAAAGTCACACAGCTGGTAGATAACTGAGCCAGAATTATAATTCAGGCCTGGGTGTACCCAAAATTGGCTTTTTGCCACTCAGAAACTCTCTCAAACCCAGGAATGTAGTCATGCTGGGAAACACTGGCTGCTGCCAGAGAACTTTCTGTTTCAATAGAATTTGGTCATTGTAATGATTCCTGGGAGCTTCCTGCAATCTGGAAAGGAATAGTCAGAGACGGGGTGAATAAAGAAACCCCCATCTTTGGGAGCTCGGAGCAGTCTGGTTTGGGTCAGGTGAGAGGCAGAGAGCAGAGGCAGAGAGCAGAGAGCAGGGAGTCTGACTAGAGCCCTGAGAGTGAGGCATCATGGGGGCCTCACAAGAGGGATCCCAGAGGCCCATGATATGGACCAACTGAGACTCACATGGGCATGTAAGGTGGGTGGTGAGAAGCCAGTTTTTGGTACACCCAGGCCTGGATTATAATTCTGGCTCAATTATCTCCCAGCTGTGTGACTTTGGGCAAGTCACTTCACTTCTCTGAACTTTAGTGTCTTCAATTGTAAAGTAAGAATAATAACAACAACCTCATGGTAATATTAAGATGTAATGAGGATCTAGATGTAATTAGGATCAGCGCTTGGTCTGGTGGTATCTCCTCTCCCTTCATTAACTGGCCAACGAGATCTTATAAATAGTAGTTGACTAATAGAAGGAAGTCAAGTCATCAAAAATTACTTGCAAGGTTTTGTTGATATGGAGTGTCAGTACCTGTACTGAGCAAATTTTATAAGCATTTATTTAAGCAAGTGACAGGTCTATGGGTAGTCATCAGTGTCCCCAATTTGTCTCTGAGGAAACAGGCTTAGAGAAGCTAAGAAACTTATTCATAAGTAGCAGAAGGAGTCCACCTTCTCTCCCCTACACCACATAGTATGGGCAAGGTATTCCTCATCTACGTTCCTCTGTTAGTGGTTGACATGTCACCAGTCTGGGTTACATTTCTCCTGGGGAAAAAGTTTGCTCTTGCAGTAGGGGAAATGATCCCAATTCCAGTCTTCCTCCTCCTTTCCGTTATAGAGCTCTCTCTTCTGCCTGCGCGTCAGGGGCTGGGTCTGTGGCACTACGCCCTGCTACCTGCCCGCATGCACGCATGCACGCGCTGAGCTTCATCTCCTGTCCAAACACACGAGCCTCTGTCTGGCCCCTCGGTTGATAGATTGGCCTTTTTGCTGGAGTGGTACCAAGAATTCCTCCCTCCCCTTTGCCAGAATGCATGTTTCTAATTATGTGAAACGCTTCGAGAGCAGTTAACTTCTTTCTGAATTGGTTAAATAAAAACGCGCTGTTTGGGAAGGCATCACTCTTGCTGCATGAGCGAGTCCCAGCAGAGTGAGGCGAGGGCAGCCCAGCCCACAGCCCACGCTGGAGCCCCTCCAAGCCCCAGCGGCTTCGCACACTGCTGATTTCCCTTTTTATGCCCAATTTTCTCCCATTTGCGAGACAGGGTGTCTGATGTGGAGAAATAGCTCTCTGTGGTCAGAATGTTTGGGTTAAGCGGCCGAAGGCAGAAGCGTGGATGTGCCCCACACACATGCCTTTGCTTTTTCAAGGCAACCTGGGATTTGGATTCTGGACTAGAAGTGCAAGGATGTGCAGACCTCAATGTCAGGTCACCTGGTAAAGGGTTTTAAGTGGGGTGACGCTCTCCATCCCCCTCAGCCACCCAGAGTCCTGGCCCTTCTTCCCGCTCTGAAGGCTACCTCCTCCAAGCCTTCGGCTGCATGTGCTCAGAAATCCATCTCCTTCCTCCCTTTCTCTCTGCTGCCTCTCCCCGTCCCACCTCTCCCCACTCAGGTACACACATTGGCGTAGAGATTTCCACAAACACCGAAGCAAGAAGCACGGTGGGTTTGAGGAGCCAGGGAGATGTCTTCCATCCTTTTGCTGTCCCGCAGACTGATTTTTTCCAGCCAGTGGCCTCGTCAACTCCAGGCCTACTTCAGTTTCATGTAGGCTGAGGGCCAAAGTGTTGGTGCCAAATCCACAGTAGAGTTAATTCTGGATCACCCTCTCTCCCATTGATGGTTTCCCGCTGAGCAAATCTTTCATACCATGGCTAACAAACTCGAGCTCCATCTCTCACACTCCCTCCCTCATTCAGGCAGTTGCTGCTGAAATGGGGAACACCCACCATGTACATGCTCATCCAAGGGGGAGAGGGCAGAGGTGGTGGTTGGGAAAGGCTTCAACCGGCCTCTGATGATTGTACCATGTCTTAAAATATACTTCAGGATTTTGTCTCAAGACTTTATGTTGCCTTTGAGTGTGTGTGTGTGGAGTGAGTAGAATAGTGTGAGAAAGGCGCTAAGCAAGGATGAAATGCACAGGCTGCTCTAGGAACAGTAGAATAGTGTGGAGCTCATCACAGCCAGATTGTAGGATATGAGTGCTGTGCAGGTCAAAGGTGAGGCTACAGAGGAAGGTAGGGGCCCTTCATCAAGGTCCCCTTCTGCAATGGCAAGATCTAACTCAATCTTATAGAATAAAGGAGTCCCTGAGGAATTTTAACCAGGAGAGAGATGCGTTTTTCCAAAGATCATTATGGGAGTATATGGAGGCATACACAACTGGCAGCAGAGAAAGTCCTGTAGTGATAGTCCAGGGAAGAGATAAGGGTCATCAGAAGCAAGGCAGGAGCAGCGTGCATGGAAAAGGGAAGATAAACCAAGAAGAGATATTTAACATGCAGGATGTACAAGGCATGGTGAATGACTGTATCAGAGGTTCAGAGGTGGGCACAGGTGTTTAGCTCAGAAACTGGGTGGTTAATGGCTCCATTAATTTACAGAGATAGGAAATGCCAGAGGAGGAAAGGTTTGGGAGAGCCCATGATGAGTTCCGTTATGAACATGTAGAGTTGGTGCCTGTAGGACATGCAGGTGGAAATGTCCAGCTGGCAATTGGCTTTCTCTGTCTGAAGTTCAGAAGAAGGGTCTGAGGCAAGTGGAGTTCCACGTATTGGGCCCTGGATCTCAAAATTCTAACCTGATGGTTTGTCACCTGCTAACTGAAACTTCAATCTGCCCTAGTTCCCAGTCAGTTGGAATGATTTTGTTAGTGTAGGTTGCTAGATATTAATAAGAGAAGTGAGCAAAAGGAATCAGACATTATTAAGTACTAGAGGGCCAGTGCACAAAAATTTGTGCACTGGAGGGGGGGAAGTCCCTCAGCCCAGCTTACCCCCTATCACATAGTGGGAGCCCTCAGGGGATGTCCTACTCCCTGCTCCCTGCTCCCCTTGGGGAGCAGGCCTAAGCCACAGTCTGGCCTCCCTTTGTGGGAGGCGACTGCGCTGATCAGGGGAAGGCACCAGCCTCATCACCCCACTGTTGCAGCCACTGCCAGTCACCGCAGCCACCAAGGTGTTTTCATCAACATGGACTCCAGTCCCTTTACTATGAAAAAATGACAACTTTCTTTAGGCATTTTCAAGATGTGTCTTTCATAGGATATGACCTTTCTTTCTTTCTTTCTTTCTTTCTTTCTTTCTTTCTTTCTTTCTTTCTTTCTTCCTCCTCACCTGAGGATATGTTTCCATTGAATTTTAGAGAATGTGGAAGAGAAAGGGAAAAACAGAGAGAAACATCAAAGTGAGAGGAACACTTTGATTGGTTGCCTCCTGCATGAGCCCTGACCTGGGCCCAGGCCAGGGAGGAGCCTGCAACCTAGGTACATGCCCTTGGTCAGAATTGAAACCAGACCCTGTGGTAGGCAGGCCGAGGCATTATCCACTGAGCAAAACCGGCTAGGGCAGGATATGACATTTCTTAACCCTCCAGCAGCGGACCTTCCTTTTTTTCTCCAGGAGTGTGGTAAAAAAACCCTAGATCACCTATTTGGATTCATATTACCCAAGTTACTAAGAATATTACCAGTGGCATAAAGGGAGCTTAGCCAATGAACAGTCAGAAAAGGTGTTTCCTCTGTAGTTCACACCAATTGCCGGCTTGGACCCTGCCCAGGCCTAATGCCTCTGGCCGAGTCATTAGCCCTGGGCAGGGGACCTCCAGCTCCCTCAATTGTCAGCTCAGCCCCTGCTCCCCATGATCGCTGGCTCTGCCCCTGCTCCCCACCATCGCCAGCTCCCTCGCTGCTCCCCGCAATCGCTGGCTCTGCCCCTGCACTGGCCTAATGCCTCTAGCCAAGGCCTTAGACCTGGGCAGGGGATCCCCAGCTCCCACCATCGCCGGCTCTGCCCCTGCTACCCCCAATTGCTGGAACCGCCCCTTCCCAGACCTAACGCCTCTGGCCGGGGCATTAGGCCTGGGCAGGGGACCCCCAGTTCTCTGTGATCTCCCACTCCACCCCTGCCCAGCCCTAACACCTGTGGCCAAGGCATTAGGCCTGGGCAGGGGACCCCCAGCTCCCCACGATCGCCAACTCGGCCCCTGCTCCCTGCGATTGCCGGCTCCACCCCTGCCCAGGCCTAATGCCTCTGACCAAGACATTAGGCCTAGGCAGAGGACCCCCAGCTCCCACCATGGCCGGCTCCTCCGCTGCTCCCCGTGATCGCCAGCTCTGCCCCTGCCCATGCCTAATGCCACTGACCAAGGCATTAGGCCTGGGCAGGAGACCCCTAGCTCTCTGCAATCTCCCGCTCTGCCCCTGCCCAGGCCTAACGCCTCTGACCAAGGCATTAGGCCTAGGCAAAGGACCCCCCAGCTCCCCACCATCCCGGCTCCACCCATGCCCAGGCTTAACGCTTCTGACCAAGGTGTCAGGCCTGGGCAGGGGTCCTCTTAGCTCTGATTGCAAACTCCAATAGCCGATAGCCACTGGGCACCTACATATGCAAATTAACCGCCATCTTTGTTGGTGGTTAATTTGCATATAGCACTGATTAGCCAATGGGAGGCATAGTGAAATACGGTCAATTAGCCTGTTTGTCTATTATTAGATAGGATAATAAGCTAGTGGCCCAGTGCACAAAATTTGTGCACATTAAAAGGGAATTAATTAGAGGAAATATTTTAATATTGCTATTTGCCCTTTCTCTGAATAGAAGTGTCAGAGATGAAAGAAAATTAATAAAATGTGTATGAAAATCTTCCTTCTGTCGGAGTCTGGGGCACACCGCGGGACCCAGAGTCAAGTCCCCGCCCACCCGCTTGCATCTCGAAATTGCGCAAGACCCAGACATGGCAGGCCCCACCCACATTGGGTGAGATACAGACCCGGCCGGCCCCACCCCTGTCAAGCCCCCTGGGTAGAAGGCACAGCCTCAGGTCCCCTGTCAAGCCCTGTAGGGTGGGGGGTGTGGCCTGAGGCCCCCCGTCAAGCTCCATTGTGGGCACAGCCATTTTGTGACCAAGTGATGGAGTGAGAGTCAATTTGCATATTATCTCTTTATTATATAGGATTACGGAGCTGAATTGGATAACAAGCCTGCTTCACTAGGAAGTTGCAGCTTTCATAGGCTCCCCAGGTGATCTCAGCATTGCCCCACAAAGGGGATTAACACCTCTCTGTCCCCCATGTAGGGAGGGAGGACCAGTAAAACCAGTCCATTTGCCAAGACTATGGCGGGGGGCGGGGGGAGGAAATAAAAAATAAAGGAGAAATTCCTCTGCTGGGCATATGCCCAGTAGAAGCCAAGATGGTGCAAGGGAAGGTGCTTCTACTATGAGCCATGTACAGTAGGAATTAAGATAGTGACCATAAGGGGTGAAGCTTAGCCTGGGAAAAATATCAGATTAGATGAGGGACACAGAACTCTTGAAGATCTAGGAAATGGATTGGTTAGGGGGTGGACCAAAACCAGCCCCAGAAAGATTCGGAAGTTGATTGGTTAGTTTGAAAAGGTGCCTGGTCCTTCCCAACCCAGAGGTGATAGAACCCAAGCTTAACAAAGCATCCTCTCTCTGACACACACACACACTCACACACATACACACTCTCACACACACACACTCACACACACACACACTCACACACACTCTCACACACACACTCACACACACTCACACACACACACACACACACACACACAGAGGCATGCCTGCACCCAGTAACATACTTTCACCTCATTTGTTCCTTTGCCCCATTCTTTTCCCACATTCTCATTCCACGGCAGTCATGTGGCCCTAGCAGCTGCCTGGGACCCACACAGGCAGCCTACAAATGTGGGCCCGGGCACAGCGCCAGCCGAAGTGCAGCTGGGAACAGACGCTAAGCCAGCTGGATGAGGACAGGGACCAAACTGCACTGAACCCAATTTCTGGGCTGGATTTTTTGTACATTGGGACTGACAGAGATGAGACCCCAGGAACCTGGGGGCAGCCTTTCATTTCTATCCAGATAAATCTTACCACGACTCAACCTCCCATGTGTGGGTCCCTGGAAATGCTTTTTTGGTGACTCTGTGAAAGGACCTCATTTCTACTGGCAACAGCTTGGGAATCATGTAGACAATATGGCCTTGAATGCCTAGAAATCAGACTTGTGTGTAATTCTCCAACCCCTACCCACTTGTCCCATGCCAGTTATTTGCTGTGTATCAGGAGAAAACATCTATTAAACTCTTGGGTGTCTCTATCATTGCATGGTGAGATTTTATGCAACCATAGCAAATCTGGAATGAGAGAGCTGTGGGTTTTTTATGATGGTGGTGTTTGGAGAGAACCTTCTGACATTGTACATTGCACGACCTGAAGCAGAGAGAAAATTATGTGCAAGGCTCAGGAGACTAGAAAGAAATTAGCACATCTGGGAACTGCAAATAGATATGTGTGGGGAAGTGGAACATGAAAGATAGATAGGAATCAAATAGTGCAAGGTCTTATAAATTATGTTAAAGCATTTGGAGCCAAGAAGTGACATAATAAAAATTTAAACTTTACAAAGATTATTCTATCTGCAAGATTGGGATATATTTGTAGGGAGAGGGGGGCAATCCTGAAAGCTAGGAGACCAGGTAAGAAGTCATTTGATAATTCAGGCAAAAGATGATGATGGTCTTACCTACAGTGGTAACTGAGGCCAGACACAAATGGAAAGAGTTGAGAGCTTTTTTTTTTTTTTTTTTTTTTAACTCTTTGTTCAGATTTATTGTTATAAATTGTTGTTTCAAATAGATGTCACCACCTTTGGACAAATAACTAAAGGCAGCTTAAACACATATTTATAAATAGTAATACCTTAACATTTATAGAACAGAACATAATTTCACAAGATTTCCAATGTATTTTCTTTTTTTTTTTTTTAAGTTTTTCTTATTTATTTATTTATTTATTTATTTATTTATTTATTTATTTTTTATTGCTTAAAGTATTACAAAGGGTATTACATATGTATCCATTTTATCCCCCCGCCCTAGACAGTCCCCTAGCCTCCCCTATCACCCAGTGTCTTATGTCCATTGGTTATGCTTATATGCATGCATACAAGTCCTTTGGTTGATCTCTTACCCCCCTACCTCCTGCCCCCCAACCCTCCCCGGCCTTCCCGCTGCAGCTCGACAATCTGTTTGAGGCAGCTCTGCCTCTGTATCTATTATTGTTCAAAAGTTTATAATGGTCTCTATTGTCCACGAATGAGTGAGATCATGTGGTATTTTTCCTTTATTGACTGGCTTATTTCACTTAGCATAATGCTCTCCAAGAGTTGAGAGCTTTTAAGGAAGTGGGAACTATAGTATTTGAGTAGTAATGTTTCTAAAGCTCTAGGTCAGGGGTAGGCAAACTTTTTGACTCGAGGGCCACAATGGGTTCTTAAACTGGACCAGAGGGCCGGAACAAAAGCATGGATGGAGTGTTTGTGTGAACTAATATAAATTCAAAGTAAACATCATTACATAAAAGGGTATGGTCTTTTTTTTTTTTTTTTTAGTTTTATTCATTTCAAACGGGCCGTATCCGGCCCGCGGGCCGTAGTTTGCCCACGGCTGCTCTAGGTCATCACTCTCACCTGTGTTCTCCACCTACCTGACAAGATGGGACCTTCAAGGCTAAGAACCAGGTTGTCCTCTGGCTCTGAGCCATGGTCATTTGCATGACCAGTCCCTCTCTCACAGATTCTGTGAGGCAGGAATTCTCTCATGAGGTTGCAGTCAAGCTGTCAGTCACAGCTACTGTCAGCTTGCAGGCTTGAATATGACTGGAGAATCTGCTTCTAAGGTGGCTCACCCACAAGCAGGTGCTGGTTGTTGATGGGAGGCCTCAGTTCCCTCCCATGTGAAGCTCTTCATAGAGCTATTTGGGTGTCCTCACAACATGGCAACTGGCTTCCCCCAGAATGAGTAACCCAAGAAAACAAGCTGGAAGCCACACCCCTTTACGAGCTAGTCTCAGAAGGCACACCCTACACCTGACAGTATTACATGTCACAGGTCAGCTCTGGTTCAGCATGGGAGGGGACCACACCGGGGCTTAAATACCCTAAGTGAGAAGCATTGAGGGCCACTTGGAGACTGGCAAGTCTTCATGCAAGAAGCAAAGTCAGGTCTGTGGAACATCTCACTTCGCTACCTTAAATACAAAAGTGTCCTGTGGTCAAATACGCTTGGAAAACACTGGATTAATAAGTTACACACTTTATCTCCTCAGAGCCATGGATGGTGGCTCTCCAAGAGTGGAGTAATGTGACCTTCAGACCAATTTGGGAAGTAGGATCCTCCTTGTGCTTCTGAGAGCTCTGAACAGAATATCTGTCTCCAGGTAGAGAGAGAAGAAGGAAATGATCATTTTACAGAGAAGACCAAGAGAAAAAATCCAGAAAAGAATGGCAAGACACCAAGCCATAACCATCAGAACTGTCCACCTTATGCCAAACTGTTGGGGGCAGGGTTCTGCACTGCGTGTTTTAGTTTTAATCACAGGTCCAGGGTATGTAGTCAAATCCAGATAGATAGTGGATGGCTTTATCCAGATACATCACAGAAAACCATTTTTTATTGTTCATTTTTCTCTAATAGCAAAGTAAGTTGATGTCTGTAACATGAAACTTGCAAAAGTTGTCATCACATGCTTCTGTACCTCAGTGCAATTCACGGTAAATATTTTGGACTCCAAAGGCCTTAGAGGAGTGATTTGTCACCTGGCTGCACAGGAAAATCACCTGGAAAAGCTTTAAAAACATAGTCATACCTGAACTCCACCCAGGTCAGGTAGGACAGAGGCTTCGGGACCATATGTAGCCAGATTTGTACAGTTGTTCTTGTCCTCTCCCCCCACCCCTTTCCTCCCTCTCCACACCCACCCCCGGCCCAAAAATGGAAAACTATTTTCCCCTTTCACAAGACCTGGCACATATGCTCAGGCCATGTCTGTGGATCTGTGATAAAGGCATTTCTCAAGGAGACCATTGCCCTGACGTCTCTCTGCTTTGGCCTAACAGAACCCACTCCGACTGACAGTCTGAGACCCTGAGCAGATGAAGGGCATGATTCTTCTTGTGGCTTTTAACATTTGAGTGCCACTGTGGATAAGTTTTCCACAGTTCAAGCTGATACGCAACAATTCTTTCTGGGACTTGGAGAAATAATTTCAATAGCTCTTTTTAAAGTTTAAAAAAACTCTTCTCAGGGCATGTGAAGTCCATGGAGACAAAAATTGCAAAGATGGCAGCACAGTTTCAGTTATGTAATATGCATTTGTTATTTTTAAAGCAATGATCATCTCAAAAGATAATATGAGAAAATAGAGTGGTTTTTTATAAAAAAAATTTTGGATAAAATTAAGTTAAAAACAAGCCTAGGAGAGGACAAATGTTAGTCGGGAAGATAGATTTTTCTCATTCAAAAACCTCCAAACCAGTGATTATCTATGGGCAGGGCAGATGGAGAATGTGGTTGTAAGGGAACTTGACTCTACATGGGCCTTTACACTCCTTGATTTGTGAACCATGTGCACATTGCACCCATTCAAAAGTAAAATAA
This sequence comes from Myotis daubentonii, assembly GCF_963259705.1. Lineage (NCBI taxonomy): Eukaryota > Metazoa > Chordata > Mammalia > Chiroptera > Vespertilionidae > Myotis > Myotis daubentonii. The sequence continues at coordinate 16,278,233 of NC_081848.1, read as the reverse complement.
AAATAAACAGAATTTAATCAACTACACTACACACCCAGTGAAAAGTGGCACTATAAGATTAATGAATTGATTGCTTTGGCCTATTAATATTTATTTTGCTTTTCAAGTTTAAAGTAATTCGAAGCTAATCTCTTCCACATTGCTGAGTTCACCGAGTCACAGATTTTATGCCTTTGTACTTTTGAGCTAAGTAGGTTGGGTTTTTTGTTTTGTTTTTTAAGCCCCATTTTCTACCCTGGGCCTCTTTGCTGGCTTCCCGGGACACTGAACGCAGGACTCCAGGAGGCCTGGTGCCCAAGAGATGGGCCAGAGAGCCATGCAACGAGCCAGGAAAAATAGGAAAAAATTCCGAGTCAGATGGAAGAAACTTAGGATGGGCAAGAAAACATACAGACTGGAAAGGGATCCAGCTGGCATCTTCCTGACCAGATTGGCAGAACAATCCCTGAGGGCATCAGAGCAGCCCAGGAAAGTGGAGAACCATTGTCTGAAGGCGGCCATCATTAGCAGAGCACCAGCCGGCTTCTCACAGAGGGGTGTGATTGCAGCCTCGAACCAGGGCCTGACTCTCACCTGCTTCTAAAACGTCCTATTTCTGCACCTGAGAATGAAGCCTTCCCTCCAGGGTGAATGGCAGGGAGGAGGCATGACCATGGACTGACCTTGGACGGCACCACACCACAGCTCGTGTGGCTGCTCTCGGGCCCTGTTAGGAGCAGGAGGGAAGGACAAAGAAGCTAAAGGAACCTGTAGGGAAGGTACATCTGAGTCAAGACCTGGGGAAAAGGGGGGCTGTTGCTGCAGCTTCCAGAGACCACCCGAGAAACAAAACTTCTGGCCTGAGTCGGCTCATGGCCTTGAGGAGATGGTGATCTCTGCTTCACTCAGAAGATATAAACGCACCGGAGCGGTGAGAGCAAACCTTGGAGACGTGGAATCCTCGCCCTCGGTGCACAATGGGAGGCCGAGAAGCAGTGGCTCTCAGTCCCCTCTCAGGGGCCCAGAGAGGTGGCTCTGTGGCTGCTGCCCCTGGGCACAGACTGGAGTGACAGAGGACAAGCTCTGGAGCCTGCCTGCCTGGATCCAAACCTGGGCGCCTCTGCTTGCCAACATGGGATCATGTCAGTCAGAGCTCCACAGTCGCTGGGGACAGGAACCCATTCTGGCCAACTTCAGCCCAAAGGGTTATGGCGAGGGAGCAGGGGCAGGAGCCAGGGTGGCCCTGACTTCCATCCCATCCTGTGCCAGAGCTGCTGCTGAGAGAATCCCCTCCCACAAATCCCAAAACGTGCCTACTTACCGTCGTGACACTGAATAGGCTAGTACCTTATCTTTCCTCGGTGTGCTCATTTGTAAAATGGGAATAGCATCAGTACTTGCCACACGAGGTTGTTCTTGGATGCCAATACAATAAAGAAGGGCAGACGCTTAGGCCAGGGCTTGGCCCGCAGTGGGTGCTCAGTACATCTCAGTACATCTTAGCCACCACTGTCCGTGTCTCCCCTTTGCGGTTGGCCAAAACCTTTGCTCAGAGGTGCCCCTGTGTCTGGGGCTGCTTCCCTGGGGGCTCTGGAGGGGCCGCGTTGGTGCAGGGCGACCGGTCATTCTGACCACTTATGGCACATGCACAGGATCTGCAGCCACCGGGCTCAGCGGTCCCTTCCAAGCAGAGCCAGGCACCCTGCCCTCAGGAAGCCACTCTCGCCAGCCCTGACCTTTCCCTCAGGACACCCCAAGGGAACCTCACACATCCCTAGGAAGGCAGTTTTGGCAAAAACATTTCATTCCAACAATTGCGTTTGAAGTGTATTGATGCCCTGTTGTCAGCAGACACAGAAAACATGATTCACATCTGTCACCCACATCTGTCTCTCCACACACACATGAGACCGTAACCATCCCCAGCCTCACCCTGCCCACCACCTGTGACTTCTGACCCTGGGCAGAGTGAGCAAATCTCCTTCGCTGTTTCTCAGAGGTGCCATTTCTAAACTTTGTAATTCAGTCAGCAGCTTGAAAACCATTCATCCAAAGAGTACAGCAGCACACACACACACACACACATACACACACACACTCACACACACACACTCACACACACACACACACACACGGTGCCCGCTGTCTCCCAGGACTTCGTGGCCAAGCCATCACCCTCTGTCTCATAGAAGTGTAAGCCTCAGAAAGCACTGGTCTTCAGTGCTTCCTCTAGCTCAGTGGTTCTCAACCTTCCTAATGCCGCGACCCTTTAATACAATTCCTCATGTTGTGGTAACCCAACCATAAAATTATTTTCGTTGCTACTTCGTAACTGTAACTTTGCTACTGTTATGAATCATAATGTAAATATCTGATAGGCAGGATGTATTTGGGCGACCCCTGTGAAAGAATCGTTCCAACGCCAAAGGGGTCGCGACCCACAGGTTGAGAACCGCTGCTCTAGCTGGCTTACTCCAGCTCCCACCACTCCTGCCACCACTCCCGCCTGCTTCTCCAAACCTCAGGCAGCAAATTCCACTGTCTGGAAGATTTTCATACTTGCTTTCGTAAAAGGAGACCTCCCCATCACATTCACACACACACACACACACACACACTCACACACACACACTCACACACACACTCACACACACTCACACACACACACACACACACACACACGTGTGGCACCCACGACCCCTTCGCTCACCGCCTCGTGAAATATGCAGTGCCATATTGCTTGTCTTTGGCGTACTGACACGCATAATTTATTTAAGCCGCTTGTGGGTTGAATCAGGGCTCATGCAGCTGTTTGTTCAGTAAAAAGAGCCCATTAGAATTCTGACCACGGCAACAAAGGGGGTTCTGCATTGTCAGGCTTTCTTCGGAAGCAAACCCAGTCCACCAAAATCTGACACAAAACATGTCCCTGTCCTCCAGGATTTCTCTCTTCCAGGCCACGCTCCCACTGTGCAATGAAAGAGCTGTCTACATTGCGAATCCAATAGTATCAGCCTCCCAACTACTCCCACATACCTGTTACCAGTACCCCACCCCCTTCCCCAGCCACTGCTTCCCACGTTGTCCCAGAGTGCAGATCAACTCCCCTGTCATGACCTACCAAGGTTGTGGAGAGCGGCTACAGTGTGTGAACAGGTCCAAGCCTCGGACTAATGAGAGGGCACAGTTCTCTCATGGCCACGGGCAAGTCCCAGCTTAGAGGGCAGGGCCCTCCCAGCACAATTATAGCCAGCAGCTATAGTTGTAAGCTTGAACCTATGGTCCAAACACACGGCCCAACGTGCCTGAGTGATGTGGGCTTGATAGAGTTCAGGTGCATGTAATTGACATGGCTTGTGGACACTGGCGCTGTCTCTCCATCCGGGAGCAGCGTCCCACCCAGACCCAGCTTTTTCTCTTGTCTGTCTTTTCTCCATTCTTCACCACCCCCTCTCAGGCTCACCAAACCTGGCTGAGCTGGCGTGGCACATAAGGCGCCCTGGGGCTGAATATGCCATGGCCGCGCCGGCTCGCCACACAAGGCCATTGTTATCTGGCCCCTCTCACCTCCAGTTCACCCAGCAGCGCTCAGCCCAGCGCCCCTCTGCTCCAGCACTGCTTCCCTAGCCCCACAAGCCTGGGTCCAGGCCCCTCCTAGGTACTCACCCCAATCAAAACATAACTTGAAGACAGAGACTGTGCCCTTCTTAGCTGTCCCTCCAGCTGCTGACTCAGTGCTGATCCAAACAGGCTCTCAGTAATTATAGATGGAATTAATGTGCGTGAATCAATCAAATGGCTGGGGAGGGGTCTCACTGAATCGAAAGATGTTTTGCTTAACAAAAGGACTGGATGCTGGTTTCCCAGGAACAGTGGAGCAAGCCCATCTGGGAATGAATTAGTTATTTACAGGATAGTATGGGGAAGGAAGCCAGTAACAAGGGAAATGAATTAGCTATAAGGAGGAAATCATGCAAATTGGAGTCAATTCAATCAACTAATGTATCCACTCAGCAAGCACGTACAGAGCATCGGCGGTGTGCGGGGCACCACCAGGGCCTAGGGATAAAAGAAAATAAGACACAGTCCTTGACCTTGAGGAACCTTGAGTTTAGCAGGAAGAGACTGATGTTTGCAAAGACTAATAATAACAATGAAAATAAAGATCACTAATAACAGTAGCAACTACCTTTGTTGGGCATCCGCACGTTCCGCATCCAGTCCTGGGCGCTTTACAGACCTGTGGTCTCATTTTCATCTTCCCAGTACGTGGCTGGGCTGGGTGGTGAGAGAGGGAGGAAGGGCCGTAAGTGGGCTGTGGTGTGAGCCAGGGTGGGGCACTGGGCCACCTCCCCGCCTCCTGTAGACAGCCTTGTGTGGCGGTGTGGCCTTCCTGCAGCTGGACCTGGGGCCTGAGCCAATCAATCTTGCGGCCCAGGCAGCTACACTGGGGCCTCCGCAGAGCCCGTAATTAATCTGGCTGGAAACAGAACTTATTTTTACACCTCTTCACATCAGTCCCCACAGACCAGGCTTGAGCACGGAGTGAGAAAACACGAATTGATCCCAGCTGTGAAACCATGGTAATTAGTGCAAAGTACTGAAATCCTCATTTCTGTGGCTGGAACCCCTGGCTCCCTGACCACAAGTGATTAATAACACAAATACCTGTGCCCTCGCCTTCCACCTTCGCGGCCAGGCCCCACCGGCAGCCCCCTGCTTACCTGCGGCCCAGTGATCGGTCACCTCGAGTTCTGGAATGGGCTTTGGAGTTGGTAAATGGAAGGGCTCTGCTAAAATGGTCCCTGAGCCCATGGACTGAAAGTCAGGTAGGTAAGCTGGGTTCAAATCCCAGCCCTACTTGCTAACTGCAACCTGGGGCGAGTTATTCATCCCTCTGAGCCTGTTTCTTAACTGTGAAATGGAAATAATATCATAGAACACTGTTTCTCAAACTATCCCAAGTAAAGGACCAGGTTTCAGTTTTTTGTGTGCTTTTTCAAACTTAGACTGACACTTCTGTAAAATACAATGAAAATAAAATGCTTGAACAATGATCTCGCGCTTAGAAGTTGCGGCAATGTCAAATTGCTATAGCAATGTTAAAGGACCTGTTGTCATGGACCATTAACAAATCCTGGGTGGGCAGCGACCCACAGATCACACTCTGAGAAGCACAGCATCTGGCACGGAATAAGGGTGAGCAAGTGTGAACTGCTAGGATAACAAGCCCCCTGCCCGTGCAAGGCACAGGCCCACCATCACACATGCACAGTGTTGGCCAACTCTAGGGAGTCTTCTGGACTTTGTAAAGTTTTATCAAGCAAATGCACTGGGAGAAAGAAAAGTAGTCTCCCAATGAATATTTTTATTTGTTTCTCTATTTACTTTTCGACAAAACTAATTATTTAAATTCACTGACATTTCTGTTTAGATTTAAGTTATAAATTTTAGTGGTCATCTTAAGACATTTATTTCCTTTCCTAAGACCCCCTATGTAACAAGGCTGATTCAGCTATGGGTGGGTTGCTACAAGCCTATTATGTTGGCCTGAGTCTCAGAAATGAGCCAAAGACAGCCACTGTATATTGGCCCCTGGGTTGTGTACTTCCTCACAATAGGTGGGATCTGCTCTGAGCAAAACCCTGATGACACCAAACTCAAATTTTCACACAACCAATTACCTTAACCTCAGCCCAGGTAAGCAGATTTGGGACCACTTAGAGCTGCCTGCTTTACATGCCCTGTGAATCTACTGGCCATGGATCCTGTGGGGATAAAGAGCCCCAGCCACACTGCCCTTCCAGTTGTCTGGCCCAGAGACTCCTCACCTTCCTCAGTGACATCAAATTACTGTCTGTTCCCACCTCTATGGCTTTGCCTGAAGAAGTTTCTGGGCCGGAAATGGTCCAACTCTACCCCTTCCCGCTTCTCACTCCTCTCCCCCCAAAGAGTGGCTCTCCCTCTTCTCTCTGGGTGACCTCCTCCGGGCTTCCTCTCTTGCTGTACTAATCAGACGCCATGGCCATGGTCTGCTGGCCTCTGTCTCCTTGACCAGGCTCTCAGCTTCCCATCGGCCTGTGCAGAGACCAAGTCAGACTTATCTTTATGTCCCTCGCAGAGAGCACAGCTGTTCGTTGAAGGAGTGAATGAATGAATAAGTGTATTAGGGATGGAGGCAAGCTAAGGGGCTGGGTCTGAAGGTTGAGGCACTGCCTACAGAAGTTAGAAATTACAATTAGACTAAAGGTGATGGTGACCTTTTATTTAGGTCTTTGGGGATGTTAATTAGTTAAGAGATGAGGTAATTGGGAATTAGAACAGACCCTAAACCCAAAAACTGGTGTCCTTATTTTAAAAGGGAGAGGACACACACAGAACCACACATGTGAAGAAAGCCATGTAGAGATTGGATTGATGTACCTACAAGCCAATGAACATTGAGAATTGTTAGCAATCACCAAAAGCTAGGAGAGGGGCATGAAACAGACTCTTTCTCAGGAACCAATGCTGCCCAGCACCTGGATTGTGTACTCCTGCCCGCCTGAACTATAAGAGAATACATTTCTATTGTTTTAAGCCACATAGTCTGTGGTGAAACCAATACATTTATTATAATTATTGATATGGTGGGGTTTGTGTCTACCATCTTGCTTTATGATTCTATATTTCCATTTGTTCTTTGACCTTTTTTCCTTTTTTTCTGTCTGTTTTATTTTTAGTTAGTATAGTCTTCTTTAGTATTTCATTTTATTTCCTCTGCTAGTTTATCTATATTTCTTTATTGTACATATTTAAGTGGCTGCTCTAAGAATTGCAATATGGCAATTTTTATTAAATTTTAATAAAAATTTACTTAATTTTTACTTACTTTTTATTAAATTTATTAGGGTGCATTTGTTAATAAGATTATATAAGTTTCAAGTGTACATTTATATGATACATGATCTGTATGCAATATGGTTTCTTAACTTATCACAGTCTGCTCAATATCAATAAAATAATATTGTTATCACAACAAGATTATTTTAGTAACTCCCCTCTTCTCTTTTGTGCAACTAGTCTCTGCAGTTTCCTCTCCCTCAAGCCCCCCATTTTCTCTCCCCTTTCTCTTTTCCATCCTTCCCAGGTCATAGGTGATCTCATGGTAAGGCCAGCTTTTAGTCCCATCTTACAGACTTGAGCACATCTGTCAATGTTGGATGCTTCCATGAAATAACTGAGAATTTACTTAAACGTTCATCTGTTTGGAGAAAAGTCTGAGCTCAAGGCAGCATCACTAGAACTCAAACTGGTGGAGCTGGGAAGGCCCGGATGAAACAGTGAAGCAACCACAAGGAGCAGTAAGCGTGTCAAGTTGGCTAGCGAGGGGTGAGTGCTGCGAGCTGGTGTCACAGGGCCGCGTGGGCCTCCCTCATAAGAAGCTTGGGTTGTCTTCTCATTAGAGACTTTTAAACCCACTAATGGCAATGAAGAGACATGCCACGATCGCTGTTCTGAAAGATCACTGTGGCCGAGCTGCAGAGAGCCTGGCTTACAGGAAAGGAGAAATGGAAGCAGAGAGGTCAGCTAAGAGGCTGCTGCTCTCCTCCAAGAAGAGCTAAGGGGAAAGATGGATTTCTCGGAACGTCCCTGAAAGCCTGTCGTAAAACTCCATTTCTTTGAATCAGTGCATGTATTTCATCAGGGAGCAGTCTCAGACCACGAGATGAAAGAAGAAATGGCCTGTGTGCACCACAGCTGCCGAGCCAGCTGTCAGATGTAATAAATCGCATTTACCTGCAGAGCCGAAGGGAAGTGGCTGGCTGGCAGCAGAGATTCGCTACTGAGAGGAGTGATCCCCTCCTTCCTGTGACCCGTCCAGCTGACTTGGGCATGCTTGGAGTGGGGGAGGGCAAATGTTGTGGCCTCCACTGGCTGCCTTGGCCATCGCTCCTTCTAAAGCTGAAGAGTTCCTCTTCCACGTTGGAAAAGCAGTCCTGGAAGTGTTTGGCTAAAATGCAAATTGTTACCATGGCACTAGGACAGCTTTAATGCATGTTTGAAGGGAAAACCTGCATCTTTGAAGATTTGCTGACTTTTCAAATGTCAAAACAGGTAGCCCAGGCCCTCCCCTTTCAGGAACTCTTCTCAGGTGCTTCTCTCCCAGGTAGAAGCTGAAGGCTCAGGGGAGTGAGGAGGAATGAGGCAGCCTGCTCACCCCAAGGATTAGGGGGAGTAGTAATCTGACAGAAATGGTCCTGCCATTCACCACTTCCACCCTGCTCACTCCCACGACATATCTAGCGACACATCTGATCTGTCCTCTGATCCCAAAGCAGAGAGCATGGACAGGATGCTTCATGCCTAACATCAGAGGGGCTGGAGCTGGTGCCTTGCTGCTGGAAGACAGGGTGTACTAAAACAGGCCAGATAATAGATCAAGTGGTTACCAAAATCATGACTGCTCTCATGGAGCTTACATTCAGTGCAGCATCTGTCAAGAAACAGTTCCCCAGGAATGAATGATCTTCCTTCAGCTGCTATTCTCCCCTGCCCCCGCCCCCACTCCTTCCTGCAGATGGACCCACCAAGGCAGGCTCTTCTCTGACTCATTTGGAGGGGGGCGGGGGGGAGGGTCAGAGCGGGAGGTCAGATCAGGCAGGTTAACCTGATCCTCATGTTCCCAAACACTGATGGACCATGGACCATTGCCTTCAGTAAACTTGTTTGCCCAGAACCAGAAAGCCCCCGCCCACCTTTTTCAGCATCTCTCTGCACTGGGTCTCCCTGCTGGATGTAATCCCATAGAGCCGATACTGGGCCAGCTTCCCTCCCAGCTTCCCGAGCCCTTTGACCCACCTGGTTGCCATGGGAGCTAGTCCAGTATCTCCCGCCTCCATCCCAGCTTCTCCATGGCTGCGTTGACGTTCAGGCCTCAGTATGCTTTCTGCTTCAACCTACCTTAAAACAGTCCTTCCCTTGAATATGGTTTATCCATTCCAGGCCATCTACTACTTCTTTTTCCTTTCCACTTGGCTATCAAAAATATGTATAAATATATATATATTAATTTGTCTAGGATTTGCTTTCTCAACAATATTTTCTCTCTAAATGCAACTTGAGTCTAATCATCACCTCCCAGGCACTAGATCTCAAGTCTGACTACACATTAGAATCACCTGAGAAAAAGTATTAAAATATGGGAGCTTTCACCCTACCTCAGCCTTATTAATTCAGAACCCGCATTCTGTAAAGCACCAGGGAAATGTAATGTGCAGCGGCTTGAGGACCACTTCCAAGGGGACCGCACCACAGTAGGGATGAGGGCTGGCAGGACACCGGGCCACGGACAGCCCCTGGATTATAAAGGTGGATAAGGACAGACAATGGGCCAAAAATCAGCAGCAAAATCAACCAGAGCCTGATTTCCTGCCAGGAAACATACACAGGTTTGATCTGCTACTGATTTTTTATTTTTTGTGTAAAGGTGTTATAGAAATCCAAGTCTGTGGAATCACTAAATTCTATACTTGGAAGTCCCAGCAGGAAACAGAGTGGGCCAGTATCTCCAGGGACCAGGGGGCTCTGGGAGGTGCACACAGTTTCAGAAAAGAGGGAAGGGAAATCTCCCCGCCTCTCCCCAAACGCCACCGTCCTGGAGACAGTGGGCTCCCAGGGGTCACAGTGGTTCACCTCAACTCTGGACGTTAGAGGTGGTCTGACCTCTGCGGCCATGTGGCTCAGTCATTCTCAAAGCTGGCTGCACCTTAAATAATTTAAAAGACCAGAAAGGAGGAGCTATAATCTCTGATTTTCACCCCAGACTAACTGAAACAAAAACTCTAGCGTGAAGCCCAAGCAACCATGCTTCTACAAAGAGCCCCGGGGGATACCAATGTGGGAACCCTTCTAGCCCAACCCTCTCCCTCGATGAGGAAACCACAACCCCTGGATTAGACAATAAAAGGCATTAGACAGGTTATATGAGCCACTTTGGAAGAAACCAAATCAGAGCCTCATCAGGCACTAAACACCAAATTGAATTCCAGAAACTTTATGTAGAAAACTCAATCCTTAACAAAAAAACATAGAAAAAAAGTGAATATCTATCTGTTAAAAACACACACACACACACACACACACACACAACAGAAATGCTCAACTATATCAGTTAGAAAGAGAAATGTGAATTCAAGCAACATTGAACTGTCTTTTTCCAGGTAATACATAAGTAGGATTTTTAAAAGATGAATGTTGAATGATGCAGGTAAGACAGATACTCACACATTGCACTTTGCTTTTTTTTTAAAATATATTTTATTGATTTTTTACAGAGAGAAAGGGAGAGAGATAGAGAGTCAGAAACATTGATGAGAGAGAAACATCGATCAGCCGCCTCCTGCACATCTCCCACTGGGGATGTGCCCGCAACCCAGGTACATGCCCTTGACCGGAATTGAACCCGGGACCTTTCAGTCCGCAGGCCAGCGCTCTATCCACTGAGCCAAACCGGTTTTGGCTCACTTTGCTTTTGTGACTTGTCAGTTCATGTCCTCTCATGCATTGCTGGGGGGTGTATGTTAAGCATTTTGAGAAGCAATTTGAAAATAGCTATCAAAAACTTTGAAAATATTCTAGCAAAAGAATTTTTTATTAGGGTACTGTGGAGAAACACAATTGATAGGATGTGTATATATATATATGCAGATATAGCTATAAAGATTTATTTTTAAATATTGGCTTGTGCAATTATGGAAACTGACAAGTCCAAAATCTCCACAGTGGAGTGGCAGGCTGGAGACCCAGAGAAGAGCCACTGCTGCAGTTCAAGTTCAGAGGTCATCAGTCTGGAGACTGAGGAAAGAGCCAGGGGCTACAGTTCAAGTCCAAATCCATCTGCTGCAGAATTCCCTCTTGCTTGGGGAGATCAGTCTTAATTTTTTCTATTCAGGCTTTCAGCTGGTTGGATGGGGCCCGCCGCATAATGAAGAGCAATCTGCTTTAGTCAAAGTCCACCAACTTAATACATTTTTCCACTTAATACCTGTGAGATTTTCTGAGCCTTCCTTTATTTGTCAAATACAAATATTGCAAGATTATAAGAATTAAATTATATAATAAATATAAAGTACCTAGCACATAATAAATGCTTAATAAATGATAGCTATTTTTAATATTTTCACTCAGAATCCTCCTTCGGTATTCTATGCTAAAGAAGTAACCTGAAATATAAAAACTGTGTTATTGCTATAATATCCATTATGCTGAAAAACAGCAAATAACCTAAATGTCCAACCATAGAACAATGGCTAAAGGAACTATAGTAGGAGAGAAGATTAAGCAGCCATTAAAACTCATGATTGGTAAGTATAGAAACACTTACCAAAAAAAATGTTCGTGCTACATAAAGCAATAAAAGCAGGAAACAAGAATCGTATACATTGGATGTGCTCAACTATGTAAAAAGGGACAATGAAATAGTAAAATAAAATACTCCAAAAAATTTTTCATCATTTCTTTTTCTGTATTTTCCCAATCAACAATGAGCTTTCATGTTTTAGGAATTAGACAACGTTAATATAATTTCCTTTAAAAACATGCAGCTTCAGATTGCCCCAGTGATGACCTCTCTTGGGCCTGGTGGCCAGTCACACCCTCTCCCAGTCTGGACCTCCTCAATCCAGCTGGGTCTCAGCTGGCCATGGGCAGACATGGTAGGTGCCTCCCAGGCTGGCTGCCAGCGTTCTTTGGATCGTTTACAACTAGGCCACCCCATCGAAATGCTCCGAATATTTTTTCATCAGTTGACTCCCTCACAATTCCTACCCTGAGGCCTATAGAATGGTAGCTCCACTTTTCTTATTTTCTTGCACAAAGGGCATTAGGGCTGTCTCCAGTTTCCTAGCCTTGAGGTGCGGGTAGTAGACAGAAGTTAGATAAGCCGAGTGCCTGACTGAACACGTGTCCATATGGCCTGTGTTCCACCCACAACACTGCGGGCCTAATTAGGACCAAGAGGCATCCAGCTAACCTCGCCAGCCCTCCAGATGACAAAGGGTTGGCTGTCCAGGGGTCCACGGTCCAACAGCACTGCTTGCACTGCCTCATCTCGTGAGCCGCATGTGATTCGGAAAACAAACTACCCAACTCAGAAACCACAGAGTAGGAGGAAACCGGGCGAGGAGAAAAGAGGAAGGTTGGCTTCTCCCTGCCACTAAATACGCATAACTGAAGCATAAATGAGGATCAAGATTTTGCCAGTGTGAGAAAAGTTGAATGCTGCTTGAGATGGAAGATCAGGAAATGATTTGTGCAGCTTACGAATAATTTCATCATGGTCACAGGCGTCAAGTCAGAGAAATGGCATAACTCCCCGCCCCCTTGGGGGGCTCCACATCAGGCACCAGAGTGATTTTCAGGGTGGGGCATGGCAGTGAATGCTTCTGGCTCCAGGTGCAGCAGGAAAACAAACATTTCCTTGGCCTTTTTCATCATTCCACAGTGTCCTCTTCAACTATCATATGTCTCTTCTTTTGTCCTTTCCCCTCCTTTTCTAACACGCTTTTCCACCCTGCATTGCATTGCTAAGGGCTTAGCTAGATAAGAGACTAACTTGTAAAAGTGTACACAGCGCCCCCTGCAGAGGTATCCACAAGTAACTAAGGGGTTCTCTTTAAACACCTTTTTCCTTTATGAAAGATAACACTGAACATTTCCGTATAATCCCTTTCATTCTTTACTCTGCATAATTTTCAATTGGACTTTTGACTATAGCTGAGAGACATTGTATGAATGATTATAAGGCCCACTTTATTTTTATTTAACAAGCATGTCCCGCAAATTATTATAGATCACTAGAGCCCTGATGCACGAAAATCGTGCAAGAGTATGCCTTCCTTACCCCGGCTGCCGGCACCAGCTTCCCTCTGGCATCCGGGACCCAGGCTTCCCTCTGGCCGCCAGCAGGCACCTGGGACCCAGGCTTCCCTCGCAGCCCCGGCTTCGTCCAGAAGGTCATCCGGAAGGATGTCTGATCTAATTAGCATATTATGCTTTTATTATTATAGATAGGAAAGATCACTTTTTAAGGTACATTATTTACTTATCTCCTTCTCTTTGTCATACAGTAGTCCCTCCTTATTCATGGTTTTAATGGCCTGCAGTTACCCATGGTCTAAAAATATTAAATAAACAATTCCTAAGTTTTAAATGGCGCTCCATTCTGAGTAACATGATGAAATCTTGAGAGTCCTGCTCCTTCCCACCCAGGACATGCCTCATGCCTTTGTCCAGTGTCTTCACGCTGTAGACACTCCTTACCTGCGAGTCATGCTGTAGCCATCTTGGAGGCCAGGTTGACTGTTGTGGTATCGCTTGTTCAAGTCACCCTATTTTACAGTAATGTGGTGATGCTGGCAGTTCAGACATGCCAGAGAGAAGCCATAAAATGCTTCCTTTAAGTAAAAAAGGTAAGTACAACTCAGTAAGATATTTTGGGAGATGGAGACCACATTCACATAACTTTCATTACAGGATTATGTAATAATTGTGCTTATTATTAGTTATTATTGTTAATCTCTTAACTGTGCCTAGTTGATAAACTAAACTTTTCCATAGATATGAATATATAGGAAAAGACAGTGTATTTATAGGGCTTGGTACTATCCACCCTTTCAGGCATCCACTGGGGGTCTTGGAATATATCCCCCATGGATAAGGGGGGACTACTGTAATTCCTCTTAGGAAGGATTTGTCTGAACTTAGAAAAATGCTTTTGAGTCCTGGATGTAATAAGAGCTAACGTACTGAATACCAAATACATGCCAAGATTATTCCAAGTATATTTTACTCCTGTATTTATTTCGCTCCTTCGGCCCTCACAGCAAATCTTATAAGAAGAATGTGCACTATTGATTTCACCACCTTGTATAGGTAAGGAAACGTGAGGATAGACTGCCGGAAGCCGGTCCATCCTTGCTGCTTGACACAGTCGCTGCAGGAAAGAAACATCTGCACAGCATATGTTTCAAGGGACCTGGCGTATATAGCATACTGTTCTTAATATGTTTGCTCCCATTAGCGCTGTGTGTTTTAACCAAGGTCACCTCTCCGAGAAAGGTTGTTTCCCCAGGTAGGAATTTTTCCCTGGAGTCAGGGAGGGGATGCCTCTCCTAGAAAGGTTGTTTCCCCAGGTAGGAATTTTTCCCTGAAGTCAGGGAGGGGATGAAACTTCTTAACTAAGTGCCATGCGGGTAGTTAATCACTACGAACAATCATGCTTAAGCTACATAATCTTTACTGCCTGGAATGGAGATAAGAAACGCCCTAACCTTTGTAATAGAAATTGACAGGATTAAAATCAACTGGGATAAATACAGATGTAACAAGACAATAAACAGCAGAACCTCTCTGGAGATCGAGACCAGAACTTGGCTGGAGATCCTGGCTAGGCTGCTGATCAACTGAACGCTGTCTCCGTGTCATTCCTTCTTCGCCGACTCCGTCTACGCCTTTGGGAACCCCTGGACCTGCTGGGGTTGGACCCCGGCAATAGACATAATGAATCACTTGCTGCAGCTCCTGGCTAGAAAGTGGGAGAGCAGAGCGTGTGAATCCGTGCACTTCGGCTCCAGAACTTGGGGTCTGAGTCGCAAAATGGGTGGTAAGGCCAAGGGCTGAGAGCTGAGCTAGTTCAGAGTTCAAGGATGAGGGCAGAACTGCTCAGCATGAGACAAGAAAAGAAATGTATTGTTGAAGCAAGAGACGGTGGGTGGGGAGAATGGAAGAGAAGAGTCGAGGAAGAAAGTGGGAAAGGCCAAGAGGAGACCTTCCCTGGGAGGCGAGGGCGGGGGGGGGGGGGGGGGGGGGACGGGGACAGGGAGCCTAAAACACAACTTTAGAGAACAGGAATGTCTACAATGAATGAATTTTTAACAACGGCTTTGTTAAGGTATAATTGGCAAACTGTACTCATTTAAAGTACACTATTTAATAAGATGACATCATCACCACAGACAAGATAGCAAACAATTGCATCACCCGCAAAGTGCCCTCATGCACTTTGCATTCCCCCAAACCCCTGCCCACCCAGGCAACCGCTGATCTTCCTCCTGTCACTATAGGTTAGTTTGCCTTTTCTGGAATTTTATATAAATGAAATTGTGCAGTCTGTACTCTTTTTCTGTCTGGTGTCTTTCACTCAGTGCGATTATTATAAGCTTCATTCATGTTTCAGTGTGTTTCAATAGTTTATTCTTTCTCCTTTCTGAGAAGCATTCCATTGTATCGATGCATCAAAGTTTGTTTATCCAGTCACCTGTTGATGGACATTTGGGTTGCTTCCAGTTTGTGGCTATTACAAATAAAGCTTCTCTGAACAGTCCTGTTTATCTTTGTATGGAAAAAAAAAATGCTCTCATTTCAGTAGGAGTAGAATGGCTGTGTCATATTTTAGGTTTATGTTTGACTTTTTAAGAAATTATTTTCAAAAGTGTTTGTACCAGAAATGCATGAGATTTTCCATTCCTCCACATCCTTGTTAACACATGTATCATCAGTCTTTTAAATTTTTAACATTGTAAAAATGTGTAGAAATATCTCATTGCGGTTTTAATTGGCATTTCTCTAATGTTGAGCATCTTTTCATGTACTTGTTTACCATGTATGTATCTTCCTCGATAAAGTGTTCATTAAAATATTTTTTTATTTGCCTATTGAGTTGCTTTATTGAGTTTTGAGAGTTATTTATGTATTTGGATACAAATCCTTTATCAGATGTCATTTGCAAGTATTTTCTTCCAGTCTGTGGCTTTTCATTCTATTAACTAAAAGAGAGAGAGCCACTGGGGCAGGGGGGTGGGCAAACTTTTTGACTCGAGGGCCACAGTGGGTTCTTAAACTGGACCGGAGGGCCGGAACAAAAGCATGGATGGAGTGTTTGTGTGAACTAATATAAATTCAAAGTAAACATCATTACATAAAAGGGTACGGTCTTTTTTTTTTTTTTTTTTTTTTTAGTTTTATTCATTTCAAACGGCAGGATCCGGCCCGCGGGCCGTAGTTTGCCCACGGCTGCACTAGGGCCACCTTTTTGTGTTAGGTTTTTCTGAACTATTTTAGAACAGTAAGAGTTCGCCCACTGGTGCTAGCAGAGCCAAACACTAGACACCGAGAATGGCAGTGGAGAAAGATCGGCTATTTTATCACGAATGGCACCACCCAGGAACCTGGAAGCTAATGCTCAAACGCCTGAACTCCCTGATGGTGTGGAGGTTACAGATCACAAGCACGGTGATTAGCGGTTTGGTGTCCTGCTGGGAGCTGATCAGCTGAGGTCAGATAAGAACAGCTCCGAGGTCTCTCAGCTCCCTCTGTCCCCCTTAGGGCTCCTAACTGAAGGCAACTTGGGTCAGGGTGTTATCTTTAGCCTGCCTGAGGTCTGAACTACGTAACCATTGATCAGGTACAGGCTATTGTCTTCCACTGCCTTGGGGGTTCCTGATTATGGTGAGGGGAGCTAAGTTTCTGATATATATGGAGAGAGAGAGAGAGAGAGAGAGAGAGAGAGAGAGAGAGAGAGAGGATTTTGAGAGTCAGAGAACTGTGACAGGGGCAGCCCTGCTGTATATTTTAATGGCATCTTTTTTATTGAATTTATTGGGTTGGCATTGATATTAATGACATCTTGAAACAGACATTTCAGTAACCCATCTAAATCACCTCCTTGTTTCCTGTGCTTTGAGTTGTGGGCACAGAGGTGTAGAAACCTCTGGTAGCCCTAGGGCAGAGCCCAGATAAGCACTGCTTTCCCATCCATGCCAAGGGCTGACATCAAAACATTTCTGCAACACAGAGGAAGCAGTATGGTACTTGCCTATTCACCACTGACAATCTGTAGCTCATCACCAAGGAGGAAAGAGAAGCCCTCCCTCAGCGGAAAGACTAGAGGTGGTTTGATCTGCCTCCCTTAGAAATTATATTGCAATAGGAATATTGGCAGCATCACCAAAATAAGTAAATAAATAAAACTCTGGCCCCAAGCTTACCTTAGACTTGCCTATAGCTATCACAAAGAATACATTAGGAGATTGCATCAGGGTTAGAATCTTGTTCCAGAGGAAGTGCTGCTAATCCCAGAGAGAACTGGGAAGTTGCAGTTTGACCATTATTTCCTTTTATACAAGGACTAGTGGCCCGGTGCACAAATTCGTGCACATTGAAAGGAAATTAATTAGGAGAAATATTTTAATATCACTATTCACCCTTTCTTTATAATAGAAATGTCAACCAAATTCACGATCAACAATGACAGATTGAAACACACACATGCAATTGGCACCAGCAAAAGCTTTATATATATTGTACATGCACAAGTTAACTTATCCTTTTATATATATAGAATAAACTTGCTTAATTAGACCTGCTTTCTGATGTAGCTAAACTTTTTCCAGCCCAGTGAAGCACCCCAACTTCTCTTTCAGGTAATTGTCAGCAACACAGCAGTAAATATCAACACAAAGCATATTATTACTGTAAATCACGCAGGGAGAACAAAGGGTAAAATATTTAACTGCAGCAGTGTTTGACTATATTCTGCACAGTGAGAAAACCTGAAGTCATTTTCAAGGTCCACCACTTCTTACTTTTTTTTAGTCGAGTCAAGTTTCTAAGCTTTCTAAATCTCCATTTTCCAGCTAATGAAAATAGGATTCCACCAAGTCTCCTATCTATCTACTCTAGGACTTCTGTGATGATCAAATGAGATGAAGCACGGGAAAATGCTTCACAGACATTTGGTTACAGTGTAAAATGTTTGCACCTGGTTACAAAGCAAGTTAGGTTCCTGGGCTGAAGAAACTGCAAGGAGGCTAGTTGCTAGGGAGAGGAAGCCAGGTGTTGCTACATGATGTCATTACCCAGAGCCCACAGCCACCATTTCTGGGATAGGCTGCACTGTGGGCCACATTTTGCTCCATGAGGTCTCGCCAGTGTTGGCTGCAATTTGGTGGCTGTTGCTCCAGGGTGGTGGCAGGGCCTGTGTCCCACTTGGAGGAAGCTGAGTGTTGCTTTGTGGGCACTAGGTGCGCAGTGCCGTTTCCCTGTAAATGGCCAGTGCGTGTCACGGAAGCTCCTGCATTGAGCATCTGCCCGCTGGTGGTCAATGTGCATCATAGCGATTGGTTGGATGGACACTTAGCCTTTTATATATGTAGACTAGAGGCCCAGTGCATGACATTTGTGCACGGGGGGCGGGGGGGTCCCTCAGTTCGGCCTGTGCCCTCTTGCAGTCCGAGACGTGTTGGGGGATGTCCTCCTGCTGGCTGGGAGCGGGCCTAAGCCAGCAGGGGGACATCCCATGAGGGGCCCTTAGCACTGCTGTGGAGGCGGGAGAGGTTCCTGCCACCGCCACCACGCTCGCCAGACATGAGCCTGGCTTCTGGCTGAGCAGCGCTCCCCCTGTGGGAGCGCACTGACCACCAGGGGGCAGCTCCTGTGTTGAGCATCTTCCCCCTGGTGGTCAGTGCACATCATAGGGACTGATTGTTCTGCTGTTCGGTCAATTTGTATATTAGCCTTTTATTATATAGGATTGTTTTGTTTGGAGCAGTGGTGAACCAATCTATTTAGAGCCTATCGCTTACGAAGCAAAGTGAGCTATGAGGAAAAAAAGAAAAAAAGGAACTTTTAAACAGCACATTGGTCTCAGAATGACATAGACATCTACGTCAAAGAGATGGAAGGATACTCAGGACAGTGTTCCGCTCACTAGAGGGCTTAGGTATTTCAGAATGCTTTGGGGTGGGAAGGACTTTTGACAAGTTAGCCACAATGGTAGCCTGATGTGGCCTGATCAAGTGACAATTTAGTCAAAACAGTTTTTTTGGTTGGGGGTTTTTGTTTGTTTGCTTTTCCCAGTTTGCCTATACAGCAGCTTAAGAGCTTATTGTTGTTACTTGAAGGAAACCAGCTCGAAAGTGGTCTCAGTGGCCTTGGAGCAACCCCCAAAGAGCATCCTGGTTCTTCTAAGCCAGTGGTTCTCAACCTTCTGGCCCTTTAAATACAGTTCCCCATGTTGTGACCCAACCATAAAATTATTTTCATTGCTACTTCATAACTGTAATGTTGCTACTATTATGAATCGTAATGTAAATATCTGATATTCAGGATGGTCTTAGGAGACCCCTGTGAAAGGGTCGTTCGACCGACAAAGGGGTTGTGACCCACAGGTTGAGAACCGCTGTCTAAGCAATCGTGGCCAGGTGCTATGCGGACAGGGCTTCAGGCTGGGGCAGGTTTACACAGGGAGACTCTGGCTGTGGCTTGGAACAGTCACCCTAGGCACTCTTACCCAGTTTATCTGCACAAGGCCAAGGAAAAGAGATAATTTCCTGTTACACTCCCGCCTGGCAGTGACCTCTACCTTGGCGAGCAGGGTACTTAGCCTCATTCTGCTTCTAACTCCAGCGCCACCTGCAGCCCAAGGATCAGCTCATCAGCGGGCTGAGAAGGGTGGTTCAGAAGTTGAAAGACAAGAATGGTGACAACAGGCAAGGTGCTGGACTGTGTTTCCTGTCCAGAACCAAGATTGTTTACTTAGATTAGAATAAATCCAGATGTGGTGAAGCTACCCAAGTGCAATTCTATCTGGGGCTTGCCCAAAAATAACAGTGGCGGGGAGGTAATTGGATGTGGATGAGGAGGAGTTATAGATAAAACAGTCATCACAGGAATTGACACTTGTTGAAACTGGGTGATGGGTACATGAGGGTAATAGTCTTCTTATGGAATGGGTGTGTGGCTCATACAAGCTAATGGGTGCAAAGTGCTCGTCATACAGTAAGTGCTCAATAAATAGTAGCTATTTCCCCACTTTACACTTGAAGCTCAGAGCAGTAACTTGCCTGAGGTCACAATCCTAGGAAGCGGTAGAGCTAGATCTCTCAACTCCACCTGTCTTACTCCAAAGCCTGGGCTCTTGGCCACTCTCTTGTTTAATGACACCGTACCCAATGCCTGGCATACACTCATCACCAGGTCCACCTACTGTATTAAGTACTTTGCATGAATTACCATATTTAATTAACAGCCCTATGAGGAAGGACCATCAGCATAGACATTTTACAACTGAGAAGACTGAGGCAGAGAATATTTAAGCATCTGCCCAAAGAGAAAGGTCAGCAGGATGGAGCCAGACCTGGAGCCCTGGCACCGACTCGAATCCACTCTCCTAACCGCAGGCAGTGTCGATGCGCACGCTGGGTGAGGGTGTGTGCAGAGTCAGAAGAGGGGCGGACAGTGGAGATGGCCCTGGTGACCCCTGGGCTGTCTTTGGAAACTCCCAACAAAAACCGCGTTGTTTAGAAACAGTCAGCCCTCATTCCCTTCTCAATACTTTTCTCACCCCCTTCACTATGGCAACTTCCCCACTGCCTCCTCCCTGTATGTCTCTTTTTCCTCTACCCTTTTTCTGTCTCCACAGTTCTCCCCAACTTGGCTCCTCGTTGACTTTGAAATTTTTGTTTGCTTAATCCCCCCTCCATGAAGAGCCCTGCGTGGGCCTTAGCCTGGTCATGAAGTCAAATTCCTCAGTGACTCATTCAGCTAACGTCCCACGGCTAACACGGAATGAGCGGCCAGAGGTTGCAGAGATTCAGGACCCAGCTCTCAGGAGGTCAGTGTCGTGCTCGCAGTGGGACCATTAAAGAGCACCTGTCATGTGCCCATGGGGCCTCTCCCAGGCATGGAGCACGCATGACCATAAAACACACAAGAGCCCTTGCCTTCAAACTGAGGCGTGTGATGTGGAGGTGAAATGGAGGAACTGGAAACTGGGATAAAGTTGGCGAGGTGCTGTTCCTGTGTCAGTAGCAAGAGCAGGGCACTCCACAACACAAGAAAGTGATACCTGGATTGAGCCTGAAAGCACAGGAAGCCTGGTGAGGAGGGTTTGTGGAGTCACAAGCAAAGGCCTGGAGTAGCACTAGGGGTGTTACCTCTGAGCCAAAAGTGTGAGCGAGAAAAGGTGGGATTAGAAAGAAGTACAGCCCAGCTGGCGTGGCTCAGTGGTTGAGCATTGACCTATGAACCAGGAGGTCACGGTTCGATTGCCAGTCAGGGCACAGGCCTGGGTTGCGGGCTCGATCCCGAGTGTGGGGCATGCAGGAGGCAGCCAATCAATGATTCTCTCTCATCACTGATGTTTCTATCTCTCTCTCTCTCTCCCTCTCCCTTCCTCTCTAAAATCAATAAAAATATATTTTTTAAAAAAAGAAAGAAAGGAAGGAAGGAAGGGGGAGAGAGAGAGAGAGAGAAAGAAGCCTATATAATAAAGAGGTAATATGCAAATTGGCCATCACACCCTCACACAAGATGGCCACCACAAGATGGTCAGCAGGGGAGGGCAGTTAGGGGTGACCAGACCAGCAGGGGAGGGCAGTTGAGGGCAATCGGGCCAGCAGGGGAGCAGTTAGGTGTTGATCAGGCTGGCAGAGGAGTGGTTAGGGGGTGATCAAGCTGGCAGGAAGAAGCAGTTAGGGGCAATCAGGCAGGCAGGCAGGCAAGCGGTTGGGGGCCAGCAGTCCCAAATTGTGAGAGGGATGTCCAACTGCCAGTTTAGGCCTGATCCCTGTGTGCCTAAACCAGCAGTCGGACATCCCCCGAGGGGTCCCAGATTGGAGAGGGTGCAGGCTGGGCTGAGGGACACCTTCCCCCAGTGCATGAATTTCAGGCCTCTAGTGAAAAAAAGAAAGAAGGAAGGAAGGAAGGAAGGAAGGAAGGAAGGAAGGAAGGAAGGAAGGAAGGAAGGAAGGAAGGAAGGAAGGAAGGAAGGAAGGAAGGAAGAAGCGTGGTCAGAGGAAGCCGTATCTGCAGCCTGAAGGCTCTGGGCCCTCCCTTGTTGGCCTGCGTGTTTGCTAAACTCGCCTAATAAGAATCGGGGTGCTTGCTAAAGGCTGCCTCCCAAGTTCCACGCTGGACCTGCTGCATCAGGCTTCAGGGGAGAGGCCTTGAATGACCCGGTTCAACCAGCCGTCAGGTGGTTTGTATGATCAGGCGAGTTTGGGAACAGCCTGGAGGTGATGCCGGGCAAGGAAAGTACTTCTAGACCAGCTCATGTCTGAACGTGAATATCCTCAGCCTCCCCTTGCAGAGCTGAGTCCTGGAGCCTCCAGAGTGTCTGAGTGGTCGGCAGGGTTGTCCTGCCAGACGCTGTCCTGGCCTTGGGGTTTCTGGACTCATGAACTGATAAGACACTGTGCGGCCTTTGCCACCAGAGGCATCGCTGCAAATCAGTGTGTTTCCGCAGGCAGAGATCACACAGCAGACACGAAAGAAACTCGATATATTCTGTTTCTCCTTTTCACGGGTGTTGCTGGGTTGTTGTTTTTTCTTGTTACCAGGCTAAGAGGGCTCGTGTTTGCCTTGTGCATTTGGTAGGGGAAGGCGGACCAAACATGCAGTGATAAAAAAGGTAGAAAAAGAGAGAGGCTGGATCCTGGAAGAGGGGTTAGGGTGGCGAATAGAAACGTTTATGGGTCAGAAAATTATGTTTGTAGCTGTTTGGCAAACTGTACTAGAACATGCCTTGATGACGAGACAGTGTCTCCTCCTTCCAGCACCCTCAGGAGTGCTGGCCACAGCTTTCTCGGAGAGTGAGCCCTGAGGGATCTGATGGTACAGATTCTATACGTGTTGCGTGTAAGCGGGCCAGGGATGCGGTTTCATGACTCCACGCCAGTGTTGCTAACGCTCCCCATGGTAGGAACATGCTCTTGGTGTTCAGTGTCTTGGCTTCGAACTGTCCAGAAAGGATTAGTGATAAATTCTATTGCAATTCATGGTTGACACAAAGAAAAGGTGGGGGGAGGAGGAAAGAGAAAGACAATGCCAAAAAATGAAAACTCATTTTAGCTCTCCTATTAAAGCCAGATGTATTTTAGGCCCTGTTTCTAGGCAACTGCATAATGGCAATATTCTGGGATCCTTTTTTTAAAGACGCACAACTGTCAGTCAGTAAAGGCCAGGGGGAAATTATAAGGGAACAGGATGGTATACGGGAGGCAGCAACACTCCAGCCCTGCCTGGGAAGCAGTGACATTTTGCATCATTTTCAGCAACTCTAAGACCTTCCTCAGGGCGCTCAGCCACAGCGCTTTGGCAAGACCATTGACACAACCCAACCTTAAATGACGTTGGCATTTAACCGGACCATGCTATGGTCCCACCTCTCAGAGCGTCTGTTCTGGCTGACGATGTTGGGGATTGACGATGCTCCTCGTTAAGGGTATGACGGAGACTTAGGAATATGTCGAACCAATGAAGAGCTTCTAGCTGGAAACTGCCCGAGAGCGCAGTGCAACAGGCTCAGTACATCGGGAAGGAAACTGGATGAAAGAGAGAAGGCCACTAAAATCCATGCATGCATGTGCCTGCTTTAGGCTCTAAAGGTGGGGGTGTTCTCTCTGGTGTTGACTTTGTTAGTGTGTGCGACCTCGCAATAAAGAAGGCATTAAACTTGACTGAGTTCCTCAAGCACTTTGCTGGACCCTTTTTTTACCATTTGCTTTTCCCAATAATTGTACAGGGTTTATAGGTGCCATTCCTGTGGTAGAGGACAGAGCCGGGGCTTACCGAGGATGTCCTCCTGGCTCCCACACTTAGCCTGTTTGATCTTGGAGAAGGCCGTGTAGTGCTCACCTGTGGGAACAGCACACACCTTGCAGGGGATTTTGTAAGACTGAATGAAGTAGTTGCTGTGAGCACCTAGTGCGGCGAACCGTGCATATAGGTCAGAGCATCGCACTGCTTTTCTCAAACCCTTGAGGGGCTTCCATCCCCGAGAGCAAAGCCAAGTCTTTGCTGCGCCTACAGGACCTGCACCATCTGGGAATTCCTCTCCACTCACTGACTTCCAGCCGCCCTCCTAGCCCTCTGACCCCAGCCCGCACCCTAGGCCTTCCACCCAGAACCTCTCCACCTCAGAGACAACCCTACAGAAAGTGCAGCTCCTCACTCTCCCCACACCCCTCCCCACCTGCTCCACTGCTCTCCAAAGCACTGTCACCACTGAAAACACCCTACGTTTCCATGTGCCTTCTGTTACCACCGGGAAGTAAGCTGTAAGGGCAGGGGGTTAAGTGTTTTGTTTAGTCCTTGCTGAGTCCCCAGCACCTAGTCGATCTTCAATAAATAGTCATTAAATGAATAAATGGATATTATCCCCCAGCCTCCCTTGCTTCTTTCTCCAAGGTCACGCATATCTGATCAGAAGTCTCTGTCCTCCCAAAATATAAAAAAAAGAAAAGAAAAAAAACTTAGCTGTTACTGGGGCCTTTCAGGAAACCAGTGTCCTGAGTTTGGGATATTTAGGACTTTATACAGTTACCTTTTGTTGTTTTTAGTGTTCACGTGGCTTGTTCCTCAAGCATGAAGGCACCCACTCCCTGCTTTCCAACATCTTAGTACCAGCATCTGTTGACTGGCTGGTGTGCCAGGCACCAGACTCTGAGCAGTATGATTCCCAGGATGTGCTTACAGCTTAGTGGCAGAGACAAACAACAGCCAATCTCAATACACTAATATGGGAAATGCTAAGAAACTGTATCGTGAGGGTCTATAACGGGGACATTTAGCACCAGCTGAGAGTTCGAAGAAGACTTCCCAGAAGATATATTAAAGAGCATCGAGAGTTAACCCTAAACAAGCCAGTCAGAGAAAGACAGGTATCACGTGATCTCACTCATATGTGGAACCTGATGAACAAAACAGATCCAGAGACATGGAAGCACTGAAAAAAAGACTGATGAATCTCAGAGGGAAGGCCAAGGTGGGTGGGTGGGTAGAGATTAACCAAAGAACTTGTACGCATATATGCATAACCCATGGACACAAGACAACAGGGTGATGAAGGCCTGGGGGGAGGGACGAGAAGGGTGGGTGCAGGGTGGAAGGATCTATGGGGGGGAAAAAAGGGACATCTGTAATACTTCCAACAATGAAGATAAATAAAATAAAATAAAATAAAAATAAAAAGAGGCCCAGAAGGGGCAGCAGGGTGCTCCAGGGATCAGTCTAAGCACATGTGGTTATGAAAGTGCTCGACGTACACAGGGACTACAGGGGTTCTGTTACCCGAACCTCATGTCTGAGGCTCAAGGTCGCTTACATTCTGTATGGAGGAGCTTGGTCTGCACTTGAGGAATGTGAAATGACCCACTTTGTTCTCAATTGATCACCCTAATGTAGGATACTTTTAATCCAGGCTTATTAAAGGTATCTTAGGTCTATTAAAGCAAGACTTGGCAAAATCTTGGATGGCACACCTGCCCTTTTCACATGGTGACCAGAGAGAATACAGACCTGTCAGAAACCCGTGTGGCCTAGAATCAGGCAGATAGCCTAGAGGGGCTAGATGTTATACTCCAACCCATGGTCACCCCAGGTCAGGCCAGCCTCCTAAGACCAGAGAATCTCTTTGCAGGTGAATCTCTGGTTTTGAGGTTCCTTCAAAATCAAATTCACTGAAAGAGAGCCATGTTGACATTGCAGAGGCTTCTGAGCATAATGAAAGTCCTAATAAATAGGACTCAACTGCCCCAGGGGTTCTCTAGACCAGAGGTTGCAAGGTGGCTGCCCACTATATCAGCTCTTGGCTGTTTAACTCACCCCATGTTAACAAACTAAAACAACTTAAAATCCTTGCAATCATATAACAACCATATTTCTCAGAAACATTTGGGTCCTTACTTCTCTTGAAAAGCATATAGTAATCTGAAAATACTGGCCTGCCTTCCTATTTGGCAGCTGGCTGGAATGACATAGCAGCAGCTGCCACCCTCCTGTCTCCCTCCTCATCCTAGATGGGGCCTGGTCTCATTTGTCAGTCCTATCACGGGGCCTTACAGCTGACTCCCGAGTCTGCACAGACTGGCCCTACAATCCTGGAGGTCTCCTCCTTATTCAAAATCGCAGTCTCTTATCTCCAGTCCAGGTTTATAAGAGACCACATTGAAAAGTCCTCTCGAGTCCTAGTGAGTCCTGGTGAGCTCTCCTGGTGATTATTCGGTACTAATGCTTAGTTGGAGGGGAAAGATACCTTGGAAAGGAGGACATAATAGGCACTACACTACAGAAGGGAGGAGTGGGGGTAGGCGGACCACGGAGAATCGGATCAAAGGGCTCAAGGAGCTGGGTCAATATAAAAAGGCGAGAAAGGGGAGTGGGAAGGGCACGAGAGGAGCTAGAATAGAATAGTATCTCAGCAGGACTTGTGAGTGCCTGGGGAGATGGAGGGATTTCTCTTTTTCAAGCTTCATGGTCAAATGTTTAAAAGACAAATATTAATAGCTACGCACTTCTAAGTTTTATTGCTAATTACAACTTAACGTGCTTGGGAGTTCTGAATGAGGTGTTAAGTGCAAAGTATGTTAACTTGGGCAGGGATGAGCTTTTTCCAGTTCAAAATTAATGCCCCTACCAAAAAATAAGACTAATGGAATGCTTCACCCAGATGGTTTGGCTCTTTGATATCTACAAACATTTTGAGAACACTTAAAATATTTTCAACTTTTCTGTGCAGTTGCATTAGGTGATGACTGTTGGCTTACTTGTTTCCTGTTTAGTTTTTCCTTTGCTCTCTCTCCAAATAACTTTTGGAGGCCATAGTCAGTCCACAGAACTGGACTCGTGGCATAAAAAAAGTTGTGTAATAACAGAGACATGAGTGCCAACAGGTGGTTTCATAATCGAAGGCCTTGAAATAAGTTATCCTGCCGCTTGGAGCGAATTCTGGGCTTGGCGATAGACATCTTGAAGTGTGCACATTAGTCGTATCAAGATAAGGCTCTGGCCCCGAAGGCCAGGTTTCACTGGGACTGTGGAAGAGCTACGAGCCTGTGTGTGATTACTGCACAAATGCAGCCAGCCAGTCGGCTGAGAACTGGTATGTTAGACAAATGTTTAACCCCTGGTGGAGGAAAGAAAAAACAGTAAAATCAGCTTCCTGGGGCCATCCTCCCTTCGTCCTCTCCAATTTTAGAGACAGGAAGAGGGAAAGAATCATCAATGTGAGAAACATCCATCAGCTGCATCCTGCATGCCCCCTAATGGGGATCAAACCCCAACCAGGGCATGTGCCCAGACCTGGAATCCGACCTGTGACCTCTTGGTGGGTGGGTCAACACTCAACCACTGAGCCAAACTGGCCAAGACTCTAAGTACAACTCCGAGGGGACCAGCAGTCATCTTTCTGCTTTATTTCCAAGTTTAGCTCATTGTCTAGTACCCAGGTCTTCAAACAACTTGTTTTCCCTCCCCCAAGCCTTAGAAGAGAGCTTACTCTGCTCTCAGGGAGGCTCATTCAATCTTTGGACTTCGGTTAACAACAAAGTAAGACTCTATTAAAGAGAGAACATTAAAACAAAACTAAGTTCAGTGTCTCAATATTTGTCTTTGGCTTGTCGGTTTGGGCATATTATGTAAACTGCCTTCCCTTTTCCACCACTTTGAGGAATCCTCATCAGGACCAATAGGGAGCCTTATGCTGAGGAGAAATGGCGGTGGGCTACCTGAAATACGATGTCAGACACTTCCAAGATGAAGGAGCACCCATTTATTACGGTCAAAGCAGTGTCCCATGGTTCAAGGGGATGGAGTCATTGACCCACCCACAGGACCTCAACACTCAGATTTCAAGAATCGATGACCTACAAGATCTAAGACCAGCAGAAGGACCTGCATTCAGCCCATTCAAAAGCGGTTTCATCCAAGACATGTTTAAAAATTATGACAAGTTGAACATAGTCCTTTTTATTACAGTGTAAACGACCTGATCTCCCATGTATCCTGACTCCAGTCAAGTTGGGGCTAGGATACAGGCTCAGTAGATAGGCCTATACTGAGCTTAAGTATTCTCAACCACAACAGGTGACTGCCACAGGGCAGGATGCTAGAAGCATCTACACTAATAAAAGAGAAAAATGGTAATTGGCGTACGATGATACCCTTTTCATTGGCTAATCAGGGCTATATGCAAATTAACTGCCAACTAAGATTGGCAGTTAACTGCCAACAAGATGGCGGTTAATTTGCATATGTAGGCACAATGCAGGGAGGCGAAAGGGAAAGCAGGAAGAAGCCCCCTGCCACTGACAGTGATCGGAAACCCAGGGGGGAGCTAAGAACTGGGGGGGAGGGCAAAGGCAGCCCTGGGGCCGCCTTTGCCCTGCCCTCCAGCCATGATCAGAGAATCAGGCGCCTTTTCCACCCAGGCCAGTGATAGCAGGAAGTAGGGGTGGAGCCAGCGATGGGAGCTGGGCACGGTCGAAGCTGGCAGTCCCAGGAGCTAGGGGCCCCTTGCCTGGGCCTAAAGCGGAGCCCACGATCGCGGGTCCGCTGCAGCTGCGGGTCCCCGCTGCCCGGGCCGGACGCCTAGGCCAGAGGCATCCTGCAGGGGCAGGGGCGGAGCCTGCGTGATCGCGGCGCCCCCCCACTGCCACTGCAGGTCCCCGCTGCCCGGGCCAGACGCCTAGGCCAGAGGCATCAGGCCTGGGCTGGGGGAAGAACCAGTGATGGGGGGAAATGAGGGTCCCCTGCCCAGGCCTGACGCCTCTGTGAGAGGCGTCAGGCCTGGGCAAGGGGCCGATCCTGCGATTGGAGGGTGATGGGGGTCAACGCCTGAGGGTTCCCAGTATGTGAGAGGGGGCAGGCTGGGCTGAGGGACACTCCCCCCCGCCCCACACCCAGTGCACGAATTTCGTGCACTGGGCCCCTAGTATTTCTTATAAGACCAAGTTTTTATTAATTCGTGTATATATTGTGTACCTACTGTGGGCTAAATTCTGATAGACGCTGCAGTTACAAAGTTGAACACAACCCACTCATCACTTTTTTTTAAAATATATTTTTATTGATTTCAGAGAGGGAGTGGAAGAGATAGAAACATCAATGAAGAGAGAGAATCATTGATTGGCTGCCTCCTGCGAGCCCCATACTGGGAATCAAGCCCACAACCCGAGTATGTGGCCTTGACCGGAATCAAACCTGGGACCTTTCAGTTCGCAGGCCGACGCTCTATCCATTGAGCCAAACCGGCTAGGGCCCATTCCACACTCTTAGAAAGCTTAATCTATCAGGGAGAAAATACAGTGAGTTTTGCTTTGTGCAGTGTTATGTAACACATGTAGTAAATGCTAGAAAAGGGCTGAATGAGGCAGAGCACGAGCACAGGTGAGGGATGGTAAAGGCCACTGGGTAAGTCAGGCTGAGTGTTAATGGTTACAGAAATGACTAGTAGACAAAAGGAGCCAGAAAGGCACAATGGCCCCACTTCATTTTACAATACTCAAGCCTAAAAATAAAATGACAAAGAATACATCCAGATAATAAGATGAACAAATGGGAGTCAAAAACAGAGAGAAGACACTGATTAGATGATTTATTGCTAAGTTTTTGCAGAAGTTACGCCACTCGCTCTGAAGATCTTTCCTGTCCACTTGCCTCCTAAGGTGCTTCTGGGAGGTTTAGATTACCCTTTAGCTCCCTGTTTCTGTTCTGGTACAGCCCACATTTACTTGTCTGCAAGTGACCATGCCTTCCACCTCCAGCTGGTTTCCTAATTTTTCAGTTTCTAAAAACTTATAAACAGAAAAAAATCTGATAAAAATAACTTGATATCATGTGAAGTGTTGACACATTAAAGGAATACTTTGGTTGCTTAACCAGGACATTATTTCTATTCTTAAATATGTCTGTAATAGGAAACAAAGTTGAAATGTAATGTTTGAATGTCTCTGAATGGCTTATACTTAGAATACGTTTCATATATTATTTTAAATGTCCATAAAACACATTACTATTTTTTATTTCATTGAGTTATGTTACCCTATAAATAAGAAAGCCATCTAACAAATTTTCATCTAAAATGCAGTTTCCCTTATTCTTCAGAATGTAGAAATCCTTCACCTTTTACAAAATGTGATTAACTACAATACTTCAGGTAGTGTCAGGGAAGGAAAAGCAATCAGAAGAGTTGTAGTATGTAAAAAGGAAGAAAAAGAAAATATGGGAAAACATATAATGAATGTACATTTCCCTTAGAAAACAATCTTTCAAGTGAAATGTCATAGTTCTAATAAATGCTTAGTGACCATAATAGAAACCACATGAATTACAAGATCCTTAATTAGTTATAAAGAAAAAGGAAAACTGTCCTTTAAGACAAAAATTAGGTAATATTTTCACAGTGAAAGTTAGGCAAAGGTTTTGGAAATTCTTAGAATGGCTCACTTAAAAAACTAACCAAGCAGTTCTGAGTTACTTATGTGATTACAGGTTGGTTTTATCTGAGAAAACCACATAAAATATTAAATATTAGCATGTAACCAACCATTATATAAAGTATTACACCAAAGGAAGATACCTTTCTTGATGGTAAAATGACAGGAAATGTAAACTAAAATTACACAGCATTGGATGATAGCCAAATCGTTAAATCAACTGTCAAGAAAACCGTGGGGAGTTACAGAATAAAACAAACCATCATAATAAAGACACAAGAATCTTTCAAATCACAATATAACAGTAAAATCTAGCCCTTTTTAAAAACGTTTAGAACACTGTTAATTAAAAGGCCAATTTCAAAGGCAATAATGTAAGTTAATCTAAAAATAATGGTTACTGTGGTGGCTTTAAAACATGTATGCCAGCGGTTCTCAACCTGTGGGTCGCGACCCAAGGGGTCGCCTAAGACCATCCTGCATATCAGATATTTACATTACAATTCATAACAGTAGCAACATTACAGTTATGAATTAGCAACGAAAATAATTTTATGGTTGGGTCACAACATGAGGAACTGTATTTAAAGGCCAGAAGGTTGAGAACCCCTGAATTGTATGCAAATTCTTTGACATACAATTCAAATGATGGGCTAGGCTTAGTGCCTCACTTCTAGAAAAAAAAGGTCAGAAGTGAGACTGTGTAGCTTCCATGACTAGGTCATTAAAAGGACAGCACTTCTGCCCTGGGCAGTGTTGCTCAGTTGGTTGAGCCTCATCCCATGAGCTGAAAGGTCACCGGTTCGATTCCTGGTCAGGACATTCCCAGGTTGCGGGCTCAACGGGAGGCAAGTGATCAATGTATCTCTCACATCAGTGTTTCTTTCCCTCTCTCGCTCTCCCTTCCTCTCTCTAAAATCAATAAAAACATTTTTTAAAAAAAGATACTGCTTCTGCCTGGAATGCAAGCTTTCTCATGGTGCTGGCTCTTCGAACCCAGCCATCGTTGTGAGGACGCCCAGGCCACAGAGAGGCCACATGTGGGTGTTCCAGTCAAGAGCCTCTACTAGATCCCTAGCTGACACCAGCATCCACATGCAGTCACGTGAGGGGATCATCAGTCTGCAGATGGCTGCAGCACCGGCCTTTCCATCTTCCACCTTAGGCCACGGACACTGTGAAGCAGTGATGAGCCATCCTGCTCTGCACTGTGAATTCCTGCCCATACAAATGGAGATCATTGTCATAAGCCACTAAGTTTTGGGGCAATTTGTTTTGCAGTAATAGACAACTAACAGTTACCTGAATGCACACACTATTAAAGATGAAAGAATTGTTTTTGAAACTGAAAACAATAATCTTTATACCAACCAATTTAGGATATATCTTCCATTTAATACGTTTGGTAGGTTTTATTTAAGTGATACAATTAAGTGATACACTTAAACTTCATTAGTATAAATTTTTATATTTTGAAATCTGAGAAAATTAGAATCTAAATTTTAGTGTTTAGGCTGAATGTCATCATTAAGAGTTCTGGGAAGGAAGGTTTAGGTAATCCACAAAAGAATGAAAGGGGAATACTGAAGCTAATTAAGAGAACAAATTATTTTAAAGTACTTCATAGTAAAGTGCTCTCCACATAGAAGGCACTCGATAGTTATAAAATGTCAAATGAACATATGCCCCTAAATTCTTCCTAATCATTTTTTACGTGTTAGCTTTAAGTATTCTATTTGGCAAATTGGTTGGCTAAGTTCAAGCAAATTATTTGTGCATACATGAATTTTATCTTTTCCTAATAAAAGGTGAGCTCCTGAGGGCATCCTTATCTTTTGCACCTCTGTATTCCCCAATGGACACAACAAAATGTTGTAGGTCAATTACTGCACTTGACCAATATTTGTGCAAATGATCAAACTGCACAGATGTGCCTGAAGCTAACTCAAGGGTCTTGTAGTTCACTTTCTCCTTTTATTTGTTCTGCCCTTCCCCGTGATTAGTCCAAGCTAGTTGATGTTTTACTATATTTACAAGAGACACTACATACCCTTTTATATCATTTACCAGTGTACTTGGAGTAAAGATACAGATATAAATGCTTGCTATGCGTAACTGGTCATCTGTGGTGATCGAGCCTTCCCCCGCATCTCCGGGACGATGCACGCTGCCGAGCTCACTGCACACCGCGCAGCTCCGTCCTGCTGGAAGGGGCTCGCCTCTGCCCAGCTCTGCAGTGGGCAAGTCTGCTCATTTCCTTCTGCGGCTCAGGACAGAGAAAACCTAACCCAGAGGACCTCAATTTTGTTACAGGCAGAGATTTATAGATCAGCATTATTTTTTAAATATTACAAAGACACACCATTCTGCTTAGGACAGAAAAGAATAAAGACACCTAATTTTTTGTTCATTCCTCCAGTTTAGTCCCAACTTCTTTCAAAACACAAAACAACAGTAAAATCTAGCCCTTCTTAAAAGGTTGAGACCAAACTTATTTGACAGAGTTATATTACCTATGCTCAGACTTAAAACTTTTCACTGAATAAAATTTTGAAATATTTATTTATAAGGTTACAACTGTCTTTGAAATTAATCAGTGAACGAAGCAACAGTTTTTTTCCATTCACATTCACACTAATTACCACTATAAATAAGATATTCATAATTTCTCCAGTTTCAATCTAAACATTAAATTTGTAAAATTTGTAGTAACAGGATGTGGGTTCTGGTACAGATTTTCTAATTCACTCTTAGATCTCTGCCTTCACCCACATCTCACAGGGATAGTGCCTTTTTAAACCTACTTTATAGGCAAATAGGCATAGAATTTATATGAAAACATTTTGCTAAAGTTGCTAAACAAATGTAAGGTAAAATATGTGCCATTTTATCCTATGTTTTCTAATATTTGATTTGCTTTTTATAATTTAAACAAAATAAAGATTGCATACTTTCGGACTACAAAATTCAGTAATTATACAAGGTGAATTAAAGTAGTAAAGCAGGTCATCATAGTAAACTCATTCATCCATGCTCTCATTTAATTAAGAAATAATAATTATAAAAATAGGTAACATTCTGTGAAAATATTCCCATTTATTCTATCTTAGGAGTTCTTGCCCATATCGATGGATTGCCTGGCATCAGACATGGCATCCGGTACTTGAACAGTCATTTTGTCCATAGACTTTGTCAAACAGATTTGGCAGCCCAACCGAGATCTGTATAAAAAAGGGGGAGGTATGGTTTAGTATTAAGTAGGTATTATTCATAAAACAATGCAGTTTTAAAGAACATTTTCTTACTCAAAAAAGTTAAGAATTTATTTAACTTTTCCATTTCTTTTAAGTTGAAAAACATATTCACCTCTCAACTAGAGGGTAAGAAAATGTGATCATAAAAACCCAAAAGCCTAATGGACCATGGCTCCATTTTAGTCTTTAGTCTCCAACACCTACTAATTGATTCACCAGTACTACTGCTTTTTGGTGAAAGGACTGACAAGCAATGAAATAATCAGAAGGCACAACAGTGGAGAAGAGAACTGAGATTTTAGCAATGCCAAGAAAATGACTAATCAATTCCCAGATAATTAAAACCATACA
The DNA here is from genome assembly GCF_963259705.1 of Myotis daubentonii. NCBI lineage: Eukaryota > Metazoa > Chordata > Mammalia > Chiroptera > Vespertilionidae > Myotis > Myotis daubentonii. Next base: position 16,244,395 of record NC_081848.1, on the reverse strand, counting down.
CAGACTATAAAGAAAGTCTTTAAAACAAGAAATTTGGAATACACACACATATAAGCATCAATTATCAAATATATCTTTTCCCCACATTTTTAACATCTCTAAAATCCAGTTAAATCTTAAAATTAAAGGCATCTAACAACCACTGCTACACTGGGAGGTGGCAGTCACATCAGTGCTGCAAACTTGGTCACAATATTCATATAGGTGCCTCTTCAAATGAGTTACAAGAAGTATGTTACTACTACATATGTGGAATTTAACTACCAGTCAAAATTATACCATTGTGATTAGCTAGTTATTAATGACAGGAAAGGAGCAAAGGGGAGGCCAAACATTATAGGCATGTCATCTGGGCAGCTTCACCAGGAAGCTGCAATTTCACACTCCCCAGGGAACCACCAGCCCATCCCCTGCAGATTACTGGGGGAAGGGACTGGATAAAGGGGAAGATGGGTGCATGCACAGTGAGTCGGGATGACATAGGGAAGATGCCTGTCAGTCAAACCTGAGAACAGAGATCATTAGCTAAAGGGGGCAGGGCCAACGCAAACCCACAAAAATTTGGGAATACATAATCCTGGAGACAAAGGAGTCTCATTCACCTGTGTTCCCTCCATAGCCATGCGGCCCTGAAGACCCCACATGCACTGCAGCTAGAAACACCAACTAAGCTAGCCTGACGCTGGCCTGGACACTGCTCCAACATGAAACAAAAACCCCACACTGGCTTCGATCTTAGCCTTGCTGAAAATGAAATGGGACTTTTTTCTTGGCAGGACAAAGGGAAATGGGACCTTGGAAACTCAGGGGTGCAATTCCACAAAAATAAAGCTTTCTACAATATCTCCTCCTCCCATGGGGACCTCCGGAAATAAGTGCAAAAGGATTACAGAAGAACAAATACAAAAACACAGCAGAGTGTAAATCTGATATTCATAAGTGTGTAAATTGATATTCATAAAGCAATTATTTGTAATTGGAAGAATAATTATAATCCCATTTTCTTCCCTTTTTCAGAATTACTACCGATTTTATTTATATTTTCCTTTTTTAACAATGATATACAAATGTATGTCTAGGTAATTCAAAATAGCTATTTTACTCTGCACAAAATAGGTTAAGTAATAACTCTGTGCCATATTCTTACTAGCAGTGCTCTTTTCTTTCTTAGTGGCAAACAAAAATAAATGTCAGTCTTACAATCCAATTGTCTTCAATTTGATGGAATGTGATGTGGAAGTCTTGGTTTCATTAACACATTCATCAGACACTCACAGAGCATCTCCAGGCACAGCTCTAAATATCAGTGGGGGTACAAAGAGCAGCAACTCACTTCAATAGTTTGAACACCTCTTACACACTGGGCGCCCAGGCATGCAATAGGAGGCAGCAGTGGGTTAGAACCTGAGAGCCAAACAGACCAGAGGTCCAGAATCTAGCCTGAACGTGGCGTGTACACTTCCTTAATGCCCCTCCCCAAACACTCATTTCCTAATCTCATCCTAAAGATGGATAATAAACAGGCTCCTCACTGGACTCTGTGGAGGATTAGTTGCTAATATCAGTATTAAGGAGTGAACTTTCAATCAAATAGAAGAGATGAGACATATTTGCAGATAATCCTATTTAATAAAAGAGAAACATGGTAATTGGCATATGACCGCTACCCTTCCCATTGGCTAATCAGGGCGATATGCAAATTAACTGCCAGCCAAGATGGCGGCCGGCAGCCAGGCAGCTTAAACTGAACATGAGGCTTGCTTGCTTCAGTGACAGAGGACTCCAATGTTCCCCGCCTGCCTTGCCGGCCTCTGAGCTTGCAGTTTAAAAAACATTGTAACAAATATAGAAGCTAAACAAAACCCCAGAAACCAGCTTTCAGAGAGCTGGGATCTCAGAGCTGGAGTTGATACAGAGTTTCGATTATAGAACTGAAACAAACCAGATACCTGTTTTCAGCAGCTGAGGCCTCAGAGCTGGAGCCAAGCCTCAAAGCTAAAGCTGGCCCAGAATAAAAAAAAGAAAAGAAAAAAAGGAGCAGTTGGGAGCTTCAGTCCCAGTCTGAAAACAGCCCTCAGCCCCTCACCCAGACTGGCCAGGCACCCCAGTGGGGACCCCCACCCTGAAGGGTGTGTGACCAGCTGCAAACAGCCATCATCCCCTCATCCAGGCTGGCCAGGCACCCCAGTGGGGACCCCCACCCTGATCCAGGACACCCTTCAGGGCAAACCAGCTGGCCCCCACCCATGTACCAGGCCTCTATTCTATATAGTAAAAGGGTAATATGCCTCCCAGCACCGGGATCAGCGGAGCCGAGAGACCTCCAGGCACCGAGATCAGTGTGACAGGGGGCAGCGCCCAAACCCCCTGATCGCCCTGCGGCTCTGTGTGTGACAGGGGGTGGGGCAACAACCTCCCTATCCGCCCTGCTCTGTTCGAGACAGGGGAAGGCTCCCCAACCCCCTGATCCACCCTGATCTGTGTGTGACAGGGGTGAGCTCCCCAACCCCCTGATGGGCCCTGCTCTGTGCGTGACGGGGGGGGGGGGGCTCCCCAACCCCCTGATGGGCCCTGCTCTGTGCATGACAGGGGTGAGCTTCCCAACCCCCTGATTGACCCTGCTCTGTGGGTGACAGGGGGGAGCTCCCCAACCCCCTTATCAGCCCTGCTCTGTGCGTGACAGGGGGCAGCACCCCAACCCCCTGATTGGCCCTGCTCTGTGCGTGACAGGGGGTGGCGCCGCAACCTCCCCATCGACCCTGCCTTGAGTGTGACAGGGGGCAGTGCCCCAACCCCCTAATCGGCCCTATCCTGAGCATGACTGAGGGTGGCATCACAACCTCCCAATCCGCCCTGCTCTGTGCATGACCGGGGGGCGGCGCCCCAACTCCCTAATCGGCCCTGCTCTGAGCCCGACCAGGGGCTGCACCTAGGGATTGGGCCTGCCCTCTGCCACCCAGGAGCAGGCCTAAGCCAGCAGGTCGTTATCTCCCGAGGGGTCCCAGACTGGGAGAGGGCACAGGCTGGGCTGAGGTACACCCCCCCCCCCGAGTGCACAAATTTTTGTGCACTGGGCCTCTAGTCCTATATAATAAAGATGTAAAATGCAAATGGTCATTACGTAACAACTGACCATGTAACGACCAGATCACAGATCAGCAGGAGGGTGGGGCAGCGAGCTACAAGCAGGCAGTGGAGAGCTACAGGAGAGGGCAGGGCAGCAAGCTATGAGGGGGGGCAGGGGATGCAGGGCAGCAGGCAGAGAGCTACAGGAGGGTGGCAGTGAGCTACTGGTGCATGGATTTGTGGGCAGGACTACTAGTATAACATATGAGCTTGTGGCAAATGCCATAGAGAGTAAAAGCCAAAAGGTGTGAGGAGAAAGTACTGACATCGGTTCAGGGGAGATGGGGTTTAGAATGTGCTCTAAACATTTTTGTGAGGATAAGAAAATTTATGTTTTTAGATAAGATAGTTTGCTAAGAATTTAACAAAACTGTAGTTACATAATACACCTAAAATAAAGCTATTATTATTACTATTATTTTTAATTTTTTATTATTATCTTACATTAGGGTCACCAAATTACAGGTAAACACCAAAGCCAACATCACATAAGCCCTCATTATTTTGCCCCTTACACAGTAAATCAACTAGCTATTTTTCCTGGCTCCAACCAAAATATCAGCTAATGTTTAAGAATAAGGCATCACAGTCAGAGAAAGACAAGTATCACATGATCTCACTCATATGTGGAATCTAATAAACAAAATTAACTGTTGAGCCGTGACTGGTTTGGCTCAGTGGATAGAGCGTCGGCCTGCGAACTGAAAGGTCCGGGTTCGATTCCAGTCAAGGGCATGTACCTTGGTTGCGGGCACATCCCCATTGGGAGGTGTGCAGGAGGCAGCTGATCAATGTTTCTCTCTCATCTATGTTTCTAACTCTCTACCCCTCTCCCTTCCTCTCTGTAAAAAATCAATAAAATATATATTTTAAAAAAAATTAACTGTTGAACAAAACAGATCCAGAGACAAAGAAGCATGGAACAGACTGTCAAATCTCAGAGGGAAGGTGGGGGTGGGTGGGTGGAAGGGTAGAGATTAACCAAAGAACCTGTATGTATATATGCATAACCCATGGACACAGACAATAGGGTGGTGAAGGCCTGGGGTGGGAAGGGGCGGAGGGTGGGTGTGGGCTAGAAGGGGTCAATGGGGAGGGGGACATTTGTAATACTTTCAACAATAAAGATTATTTTTTAAAAAAAAGAATAAGGCATCACTTGATACCACTCACTTGCTACTTTAGATGTTACCAATTTTAAGAGTAATTCTACCTATTAATTAATAATAAGAATAACCTGACTGATGTAGTTTAATGTACACTTAGAAGTAGAACTTCATCTTAACATAATTACTATTATATATTAAGTATCTTTAAAAATTCTGTTCTCAAGTAGGTAAAACTTTCCATTATAATTTCATTCAATTATCAAATCTATCCTTCGATGATACCATAAAAAGCATTAAATGTAATCCCAATTCACTAAATTGTGGCAAACAGTAATCCCTGGAATAAAAATAGACTAAATAAGGTTTATTTTTCTACTTTTATAAAAAAGAAAAGTTTCGTAAGAGCTAAACTGTGGAATAGTGGAAACAAAGAGAAATGTCACATTTTATATTCAAAGCTTTTAACTGTTATCTACGCAGAAAGATCACTATTACACACACAGGTCTGGCCTTACCCAGACGTGAACCAGTAAAACCTTTATTTTCCCAGACTATCAGTACAACTGAAGTGGTCCTAAATCTTACCTATCTGTTAGCCCGTACGCCAGATCAAGCATGTCATTCTCCTCATCAGTGATTGCTTCCAATTTCTCGTATATGTGCTTTTCAAAGATGAGGTGGCAGGTAGAGCAAGCCAAGGTTCCCTCACATGCGCCTACAAAAGCAACAGAATTGAACTTACTCTGCTCTACATTAAACACAATTCAAACTGGGTTTGAATTAAAGTTAATTATTTCTACATTCTACATCAGCATTAGCATCCATAATTAAGACTTTATTCTGAATTATTATGGAAATTAGGGACAAGCCCCCACCCCCCCACACACAATCTGAAATCACATTCACATATTATTTTTAAAAGTTCTGAAGAGCTCAACACAATCTGTGAAACCCTATGGTATATAAGAGGAATTAGCAAGCAAACCCACAGTTAAGTAATGGTACATATTCCTTCTCAGTCTTTCCTTGTGATCAGGACAGAAATCAAGTAAGTTCACTTTAAGAGTCAAACTGGTTTTAAATAATAAGCTATTTCTCCTGCCCGTTATTTGCTGAGTGCCTAGTATATGCCAGGTACTGTGAAAGGGGAACTGAGACATCACCTGGTTCAACCCAACTATGACTGAACCTGCTTTGCAGATCCTTTTCCAGGGGTTACCCAACCTTTCCTTGAAAACCTCCTGGGAAAGAAATCCACACCTGCATAAGCCAGCCAATTTTGCACTTGGCTTCTGCTGAGCTAGTCTGGAACTCTTACACCTACTGGTCCAGTCCTATCCCGTGGAGTCCAATCCTTTTTTCCCCAGCTTTACTGAGACATAATTAACAAATAAAATTGTAAGATGTTTAAAATGTGCATTGTGGTGATTTGATATACATATATATTGTAAAAGTGTGCCTCTCATCCAGTTAACATATCCATTTTAAATATATAAAACTCTTGTGAAAACATGTAAGTTATAGTCTCTTAGCAAATGTCAATTACACAACACAGTGTTATCAACTGTAGTTACCATGTTATACTTTAGCTCCTCAGACTTCATTCGTCTCATAGCTGAAAGTTTGCACCTTTTTATCAACCTCTCCCTATTTCCCTCACCTCTAGCCCCTGGCAACCTCTTTTCTGCTCTGCTTATATGAAAATTTTATTAACTATTTAGTGAATCCTTCTTTTAAACAATGCTTTACATATATTTGAGATTGTTGTCCCTTCGCCAGGCTGGGCACACCCAAGTCTTCCAAATTTTTCTTGTATGAGTTCTGCATCCCTTCCCTCAGCCTGGTTGGGCTCTTCTTAAACTATGGCAGCCAAGACTGTCTGCCAAAAAAGAATCGTGCAGAATTGTGTTCTCGTTAAATTCTACATCAAAAATAGTTTTCCAGCTTGTTTGTTAATACTAATTTTTAAAAAGTGATGTGGCTCTCTTGGTTGAGTGTTGGCTCATGCACCGAAGGGTTTGATTCCTGGTCAGGGCACATACCCAGGTTGTGGGTTTGATTCCTGGTCAGGGCACATATCCAGGTTGTGGGTTTGATCCCTGGTCAGGGTGTATAGGGGAGGCAACCAAGCAATATATCTCTCTCACATGAATATTTTTCTCTCTCCTTCTCCCTTCCTCTCTTAAATAAGTAAGTAAGTAAATAAATAAATAAATAAATAAATAAATAAATAAATAAGCTATTTAATAAATAACAATAAAAACCATAACAACTTTGAAAATTAGACTCCTAGGAGTTACTTAAGTTTGATTTAGATTCTCTTTTGGTCAATAAACAACACACAGAATATGTAAGAAGAACTACTATCAATATCTAGTAACCTTAATTTTCCTGAGTGAACAGATCATTTGACTAAGAATGGTTCCCTCATAATTTAAACATTTGTTACTCATATTTTGTTATCTTAAAAAAAACCGAGAGGCTTCCTTAAATGTTCATTTTCATAAAATCTAATTCAAAGAAGTAACAAGACTAAGAGAGAGAACATACAGTGAAGTAGAGGAGTCATGCCTGTGGGCCCTAGAGCCAGCCTCCCTGGGTTCGATGTGATTCCACTTTTACTAATGGCATCGACTTGGGCTACTTAACCCTCCATGCCTGTTTCCTCAATAGTGTATCTGCACCAATATCTCATGTAGTTGTGAGGATTACATATGAGTGTGTACTTAGCATATATACTTGAAACCACGACTTGTAGATCGTAAACACTGTGCAAGTGTTGGTAATTAGTATTATTTGAAAGTTATAAGAAATCTTAAAGTAATTTAACTTTTTCTTTAAAACATAATGAGAACTAAACCCGAGAAGTTAAATAAATACACTAGCAGGGGTCCTCAAACTACGGCCCGCGGGCCACATGCAAATACAAATATTGTATTTGTTCCTGTTTTGTTTTTTTACTTCAAAATAAGATATGTGCAGTGTGCATAGGAATTTGTTAATAGTTTTTTTTTTAAAACTACAGTCCGGCCCTCCAACGGTCTGAGGGACAGTGAACTGGCCCCCTGTTTAAAAAGTTTGAGGACCCCTGCACTAAGGTCATGCTACCTGTTAGAGATGAGTGGTGACTTTCATCTAAACTGCCCAATGCTGAGACAACTAGATCCTTCCACGCAATAATCTAAGTCCCCTTACTTAAATATTAGATATAATGTAAATATACACATATACAGTATACTACACAAATATATATACACACCAATTAGTTACTTGAACAAGAAGCTTAGTTTCCTGTTTTTGTGTAAATTTGAAATATTTCAAACAAAAGGTAAATGGATATACTTTACATAAAAAGAAAAGGGCTTTCTCTACTTAAAAAAAGTAAACACACACACACATTTCAAAAACCCCTGCAATAAAAAGAGAACGAGTGAAGTGCAGCAGGGCCAGGCTCTAAATCAGTGGTTCCCAACGTGGGGCACATGCCCCACAGGGGGGGGGCAATTTGATTTTTAAGGAGAGCAACTCCAGAATGAGTTATTAACAGTGAATTTTTTGCATTTCTTATGGTGCTAGGGGCTTCATATACAGTATATAAATATATTGTGACATATTTATGCATTTGTTCTCCATTATATGTTTGAAACTTTATTTGCTATTTTTTCATATCACTTCATATTTTTTTAACATTTTCTTAGTAGTTTCTTCCTCGTACTTCAGCTGTCCTTTCGTTCTTTTATTTTCCTCTTTCATGGATGCCATGTTCTTTGGAAGCTTGTTTAGATCAAGTTAATGGCCTTTTAGGCTTCCTCCACATGAACAGAAGTTCACTTTTTGAATAAGAATTATATGTCACGTGGTGGGGGTGGGGGGAGAGGGCCATCAGGATTTTAGAGATGCTTAGGTGGGGCATGGCCAAAAACGGTTGGGAACCTCTGATCTAGATGGACCTACCACACTGCTGTGTCCTGGGCAAGCCTCTCAGACCTGTTTTCTTCTCATCTGTATAAGAGATCGAGGAAGATAACCTCTAAGGGCCTGCTGGCTCTAGTATTTTAGGACTCCATAGAGAAGTAACACTACTCTTAATGAATTTATCCCCTAGTATTCAATAAATATATACTTATCTTGATTTCTGTTTTTATGTTACCAATACCCAATACAGACAAACCCAAAACTAAAATAGCAAATCCCTCTGGAAATACTGTAGGCCCCAAATCAGGAAATCCAGCCTCCTTTTGTCTTCAAAATGTAAGTGCAACAATCCTCACAAAATATTCCCAGCAACTTTCTTCAGCTTTGTTATTAAAATAACAAATCCTGAGTCCTGCAAGCCAAGTAT